>NC_054473.1:174251030-174569696 GCF_017639515.1 Carcharodon carcharias
ACCGTAAGTTACTCAGTGTCAACCCTAAGTCTATCATTCTCACTTGGCCAGGATGGTTCTGACACAACCCATAATTTCAACTCCCCCTTTCCAGCCCACGGTCGGAACTGCAGTCGCACTGGCCAGGAGTGTGCTGGCCTTGTTCGATTTAGCCAAGATATTTTGCTGAAACAAATCCATTTCAGGATCTCCCCAGGGTTGTGCCAGGGACGGATGGCAAATCCATTGGACAATGGCTGCTCTTTACATCGGAGGGTGGTGACTCGTGGTGGGGTAATGCCCGTCAGTGACAGCACAGGCTTTTCAACCAAAGGGGCCATCACATCTCAGACAGGATAGACAGTAAACAGGAAGCACAGTACAGAATAAGTCAGAGGAAGGAATTGAGAAGATAGTGCAAACTCAAAGACTGGGAGTAGGTGGGTGGGGGGTGGGGGGGGGGGTGGGGAGAGGAGAACACATTTAAAGAGACAGCTGAAATCTGCCTCCTTTCTAGTCAATTATCCACTGCATAAATTCTGAAGAAAAGCTACCCTTTAATAATACCCCAACTTAGTCGTGTCACTCCCTCTATAGAAATTATAGCACTGACTTGCTGTCCTTTATTTAAACGTCTGCCTGCTCAAGAATCCATGTTAGATATTCCACATGTAAAAGAATGATTTATCCCAGCTTTCGAGAAAGAGCAATGTACTGAAGTAATGGCTAAGTTGTAATAAATCAATTAGGGACAGGATTTAGAGGTGATAGTGCACATTGATTATTTGGAAGCCTCATACAGAATGACAATGAACACCCTCCAAACACTTGCACAATCCATCTCACTTCACTGCTGCACTTTGCTACTTAACCCAAACTGCCCCAAATTCCCTGCCAAGTAAGAGCCCTTGTGTTACACTCCCCAGTTAATGGGCAGCTGCACTCCTTTACAACCATTTAACTGCTGTTTTGCATGTATTTCAAATTCTAATTGCTCTGCGTGGTATGCCTGAGTAGGATGAATGAAAGGATGGGGCACAGTGCTTTACATAAGATGGTGCTCTCACCTATCAGGATAAAGGGGGCGGGGGTGCTGGTGTTGGGAACAGAATGGAGTTTGCGTTAGGTGCAGTTAGCAGCAAGCTTTTCCTTCCAAACAGTCTCTTTTTCACTCCCACCCCCTCAACCTCTTGAATTTTGGCTTCCGCTTGCAAGATTATTCCATAGGCTCCAACAGCTCACTACTCTCCAATTGACTGCTCTTGCCTAAGCCCAGGCAACATAGCCTGCTAGTCTCCACTATTTGAAGAGGGAGCCATCACAGGCTGCCCTTGGCCACACATGCTCACTTTGCGATAAGGAGTTGCTACACAACAGTTAGAGACTTGATGAGTGTAAACTTCCCTCAGTCAGAAGCACTGAGCCATCTGAAGCATGCTTGGCCACCGTCACCCACAACATGCAACGCTCCCTCCACAACCACCCCCTCTCTTTCACCAACCTAACACTGAAACTGTGACAATAAGATTCCATTCCAAATGCATTTTGGCTAATGAGATATCTCAGAGCTAAACCCTGCAATAGGAAGGGTCAACAGTAGAAATTACTTGCCACTGCCCCTGTGCTTACAAAAGCTTGAACTGTTATGGCCAGCCACTGGATTATACCTTGAAGGAACATTGCCAGCATTGGTATATCACAGCAAAGTCGCATGATCTGTTCCGTCAGAGGCAGTACAGAGACAGAAACAGAGAATGGAAGAGACTGAGTGGGGCAACTCAAAAATATCCCACACTCCGCTCCCTCCATGCTTACTCTCCAATGCAGATGGCAAGACTAAGACTTAAGTCAGGGCATATGTGGCTTTCCAAACGCTGGGCTACGGGAGAATGAGTGACCTTTGCACTTCTAAACTGCAACTCAACTGATCCCCGTTTCACGCTCCAAGAGCCCAGGGAACATCCTCCTCGACAACAGACACAAAAGCCAGCACATTTCGATTCAGGAGATGAGCAGACAGTGCTCCGTTGGGTGCCAGGACTCCATTACAGCAGTGCAGGGGTGGAGCTCACCTCTTCTTGGCATTGAATGCCCTCATGGCAGGGCACAGTGCCGGGTTTATCACTTGTCTGTTGCAATGGCACACTATCATTTGTGAATGCATTTTACATTGACTAAATGTCAGCGATCGATCATTTTGCTCTGCAATCTCTTCTGCAGGAGTACACAGAACTAATATAAAGGGCCCTTCTGACCGAAACACCATGGGGGAGCTGCGTAAAGTCCAGTGCTTTGTAAACACACAGGATATTGCTTTGGTGTAGCCCATGCAGGCCCCACCTCCCAGTACTTGAAGCCCTCAGTTATCCAATTAACTCTGGGTCCTGAGAGTCTCAGATAATCGGAAGTCTATTGTAATTAAACAGGATTACATCAAGGAATATTAGAAGTGCCAACATTAGTTAACAGTAGAATATACATTAAACATTCATTGCCACTGTTGTTTGTCCAAACACTCCAAAGACTAAATGCTTCAGATGCATCAGATTACTGAGACAGACCATTAACACTGGACCTGGTACAATTACTGAGTAAGAAAGGCAATGATAAGAAAAAACAAAAACAGAATTACCTGGAAAAACTCAGCAGGTCTGGCAGCATCGGCAGAGAAGGAAAGAATTGACGTTTCGAGTCCTCATGACCCTTCGACCGAACTTCGGTCGAAGGGTCATGAGGACTCGAAACGTCAATTCTTTTCTTCTCTGCCGATGCTGCCAGATCTGCTGAGTTTTTCCAGGTAATTCTGTTTTTGTTCTGGATTTCCAGCATCCGCAGTTTTTTTGTTTTTAACGATAAGAAAAAGATTGTTGACCAGTCGAAATCCTATTTGCTCATCATGAATTTTCACTGTCACTCACTGCTTCTGCTAAATAAAATTGGGCAAGTAGTAGTGGGAAACTTCCTCTCGTCCAAGGGTTATATTCTTTATTGCTTCATGGTACTAATGGGTACAAATTATTAAGGCCTTATGTAGTTCTGAATTGTACAATGCATTGGCAGGAGGCTTAGGCTAGGCAAAGAAAGCAGATAAGAATTGGGAACTTGCTGAGCGCTTGATGTTGCTAAGATTTGGATACCACCATCAAGTTCTTCAGCTCAACAGGGACAGGTGAGGCTTCCTGCATTCATGAACTGACTGGAGTGTCACTGTGTGAGGTGGAGGAGGCTGAAGGGCACCTGTTGCAGCATGACTGAGGTGGGGTTGGGTGGGCAGGGGGAACTACATGCACAACTGCCTCACCCTGCTGTGCGCCACACGTCAGAATGTGCCAGCTGCAGGGATCGGGGAAGCAGTCAAGTTATCAGGTGATTCTCTGATCTTTTTTCGTTCTTTTCCCCATCCAATACAATTAATCACACGCCATCTCCAGCTCTGACCCAGGACAGGCACTTTATGCAATAACCAATACTAACAACTTGCAGCGGATAAACTGTCTGAAGGAAAGCTGGGTGGGGAAGAGGAGGGACTGACTGATGAGTCTGATTTGACACTTCCTGCCTGCAGCTAAAATGACAAGCCATGTCATGCAAAATTGTTGTGATAGGTGACGTTTCACAACATGACTCCAAGTAGTTTTTGAAATGAGGTGGCTGCTAAACTTGCACAGCTAGGCCCAGATGATGACACCACAGTTGTCAGTTAAGTGAGCATACATTCCATCGAACAACAGCCTACAGGAAGCCACGCAAAACCTCCTTCTCCCCACCCCGTTTCGGCACTTAAGACAACAAACACTGGGACTGCATTAGATAAGTAAGCAGAATTAAAACATTCATGATCCACTTAATCCCACTCCCTCTTCCTACCTCATTTGCTGTAAGGGCTGAATTTTGCCTGAGTGTGGTGCCTGCAGACCTTCACTACCTCACCCGTCCATTACCAAGTGCCCACAAGCAAGTTAATCATGGGAAGGGGAGGCATCAAGAGTCAAGGGTAGGTTGATTTTCCCTACAACCAGTGAGGCCAACTGACCCTCTTCATGAGATTTTAAACACCGCACTGGCCTCAAACCTTTTCAACTGCGTGTGGTTCCGAGACATACAAAGGAGCAAACTTGGCAACATAGCAACCCTGGAATTTTAACAAAAGTGGTGAAATGTTTACAATTTCACTGGAGCTAACGGAAGTCAACAACAGCAGCAACTTGCATTTATAGAACATTTTTAACAGTGAAATACACCTCTGTTCTTCACATGTAATAAGACAAAATTTAACACAAACCACATAAGCAGTTATTTGGAAAGCTGATCAAAAGCTTGGTCAAAGAGCTAGGCTTTAAGGAACATCTTGAAAGAGGAGAGAGGGGTACAGGGAGAGAATTCCAGAGTTTGGCAGCTGAAGGCATGGCCGCCAATGGAGGAGGTGTAAAATTCAGGGGATACACAAGAGGTCAGAATTGGAGGGGTACGAAGATCTCCAATATTAAACTTCAAATCACGTCTTTAAGATCCATTTACTTGCCCTCTGAACAAACAAAAGTGACTTATCCAACAGCGTGACTAATTGCCCTTTTGACCTATCATCCAAATCTGACTGAGCCATTAAAATATCAGTCATTATTTATCCAAAAGTACTTCTCATTGATTGGAAGTTATGCAAAATCAATTGAAGGTGTCAGCTACACTCTTGTTCAATAGACAGTATGCCGTGATAAGTCAGTGTATCAGCACTGCTCCCATGGCATGGCTTATAGTAATGCAGAGAATAAGCTATTTTAACAGCCCTATATTCTCTGGAGTTTAGAAGAATGAGAGGTGATCTCATTGAAACATACAAGATTCTGAAAGGGCTTGACAGAGTAGATACTGAGAGGCTGCTCTGCCTGGCTGGGGAATCTAAAACACGGGGGCACGGTCTCAGGATAAGGGGTCAGTCATGTAGGACTGAGATGAGGAGAAATTTCTTCAATCAAAGGGTTGTGGGTCCACCCCTGAGGATTGTGGGTGCTCCATTATGAGGTATATTTAAGGGTGGGATAAACAGGTTCTTGGGCTTGCGTTGAATCACGAGATATGGGGAGCAAAGTGGAGTTGAAGCCATGATCGTACTGATTGACAGAGCAAGCCCATTCTCCTGTTCCTGTCTTGCGGGGTCAGAGGAATTTTGCTATGTAATGCACAGAGTACAATGTAGGTCTTGACTCACATGTAGCAATATTTCAGAGACTTGAGGGCACAACATAGGCTGACATTCCAGTGGAATACTGAAGCACATTTCCCGTGAAATGTGTGCCCCCTCGGATGGATATAAAAGCTCCCAAGGCACTATTTCAGAGAACAACAATAGAACGCTCCCTGGAGTCCTGGCCAATATCTATCGGGAACTAACATCATTGAAAACCAAATTATCTGGTCACGCACCTCAGTGCTGTTTGCAAGACCTTGCTGTGTGCAAATTGGCCGCAATGTTTCCTGCTGCACAACAGTGACTGCGCTTCAAACTCTGTTGTTTGGACGGTGCTGTGCGACCTTCTGAAGTGGTGAATGGTGCTATATAAATGCACAGGGTGTTAGTTTACTGATGAGGTCGAGGCCTGTATTACCTCGCATGACTCTTTATATCACACATGGTTATATACAGATTGACCGATACCAGTTCACCATAGGAAAACTCCCATTTGAACTAATATACTTTGGTGGTGTGCAATCGACCACTGTCAGACTCTTAATTCATCACTTCAAATTGCTCCCGCTAGCAATGACCCATAACCACCAGTACTTCACCCCAGCTGTATATATAGTTGTAATTTCTCTCCAGGCACTATACCACTCTAGAAGGTCACAACTGATAATTGTATCATTGAATGTTTTTTCACAGCTCAAGCGCACATAGTATAAGCATTTCACAAACTCACCATTGCATGATAGAGATAATGCTAGTGAACCAAACTGGTATGGTGTGGTCATGCGAAGCATTCCAGAAGCCCATTATTACACTTTGCTGTGATTCACCACACAAGGAAGCAATTTTCCTTTATCGTTTTACTGCTTCCTCGCAACCACCCAGCCCATCCCAGTGCCACCCTTTAATCCAAGCTCCTCAGCTACGGTTGGCACATCCCTTTGCTGCGTGCCAACACCTTCCGACAGGGGAGCTGAGACACAAAGTCAAGACGTGCACATAACTCAGGTGAAGCTAGGAACGTACACTCGCCCTGTGTTGCGAACTCAACTTGATATTTTTTTTTTAAAGAAAACAATCAGTATATTAGTGGAAATGGAAAACAAAAAAAAATTCATGCTAAGCGGCTGCCCCAATTTTTTTTTGCTGAGAGGGGGTTGGTGTGGTGAAGGGGAGAGAATCCAGTGGTTTTGAAGAGAAATAATTTCAGTATTTGGTAGCATGGATTCCTTCAGCCATGAACAAAGAGGTCACTAAAAGTTAATAGAAGTTATTAACTAGAAGGTGCTTAACATCTGGCGCGTGGTAATCGAATGAAACCATTGACATATGTAGCGTGCACAGAAGCCTTTGGAGCAAGAAAAGTCCTGAGCTGCTTGGCAATAACACACATGGAAGGTTGCACCATCAACTTGCTCTTTTTTCATAGGCCTCCAACAGATCAGCTGGATACTGATCATTGACGAGGCAAATGGCTGCCTATGATACAATGGCTCATTTCAGCTCAAATTCCATGAAAAATTAACTGGGAAATTGTAGTCGGGGGTGCGGTGGGTGGTGAGCTACTGTATATCCTGCTGGTTGGGGGAGAAGGGAAGTAGGGAGGAAGCACTGGGATCTCTCTCCCAGGTGTCATGGTATTGCAATGGCTTGCTGATGGCACCTGCCACTTCCCAATTCTGAAACAAAAGCAAGCATCTTCTGCAAATAAAAGAAAAAAAATCTTAAAAACCCGGAAATGCAAAAGTGTGATTAAAAAAACGCCATACTGCACTTCTCCCCTCAAATATAGAATTTTCTAACTACGAACAAGCACACTGTAAATCGTTTGCCATTTTACTGCACACTATATTCTGGTGAATAGAAAAATCATTTCACAGGAATGGGATGCTAAGTCCTTTACTTCTAATGTACATTGCCATTCACCGCAGTGGTTTACATATGCCACATACCACTGTTAGAACCACTTTGCGATGAAGCCTCGCATTCTCCCAAACTACGAAGTCCTGTGGAGCCCTCTTGCCTCCTAAGGTTTATTTTCCACTGCCCATGGCTTCCTGACACTCCTAGTCAGCTCTGCCAACCAGAATAAGCTGCCTTTTGTCTCCTCGTGTCTCTCTCTCTCCTGCTTTCCGGAACAGATGAGGCCAATTCTCCGCATTCCTGTAGCTGGACACGCGCTTTGCCTTACGTGCATGCAAGCACCACTCCCGAGTAGTGGCGGGTTTGTTTTGCAAACGTGTCACAGGGCACTTTTTTTAAAAAAAGAACATAGCTCCCATTGTTCAGTCAGCTGCTCATTGAGTGCACACTATTTGTTGTTAATAATTACCCCCATTGTTCTTTTAACAAAGTTAGATTCATTTTCCCTTTTTCCACTCTCCACATTTTTCACGTTGTAGCCAACTTGGCCACAGCTCAGGAACCACCGGCAGTCAAAGACCTAAACTATGAAGACATACATCTTCTAGAGGCTTCTTCTCTAAGTGGACAGCATCAAACCATCTCCAGAACTTAACAAACTTGAGAAGGGAAGCAAAAAGCGACCTCCGAGCTGGGCCCCAATTACACCAGTGCTGGCTCCTGAAGTGTACGTAGGAACGATCACAGGCACACAACAACAGAGGAAACCATTTCTCCTTGGGTTTGTGTAAACTGAAAGGGTGGCAGGAGACAGACTGAGGTAAACATCCTAATGATTTTGAGCGGCCTTCCTTTCAGAGGAAGGTACATAATGTTGTTCACTGTCAAATCGTAAAGAAGTCATTTGAATTGTGAAGTGTTTCAAATCGGGTTCACCTTTGTTATTGTGTTTTGATACTAAACAAAGCTACTAGCTGGCCCATCTGAGCCAAAACACCAAAGTAATTTGGGCAAACTAACAGAGAGAGATAAGCGCACTCACGCTGCTCAGTATAAGCTGCCATTTTCGTTACTAGTGGCTGTTGTGTGCAAATTCCCACTCAAACAATTTTCTCCAAAATGAGGTGTGTTTGGCAAAGAGCGTTTTTCATTCTTCCTAATGCACCAAATGGAAGCAGGAGGCCAAATTAGGTCTCCTTAAGAGGGGAGAAGTAATCTGTAGGCTTCCTTCATTCACAGATAAAGAACGCATGAGGCCTGTTTACTATGAAGGACGTCTTTGTGATATACAAAAACACTCAAAGGCAACCCACAAGGTCGTGGGTTAGCACATGGGAGTGGAATCTATTAGTCTAACACCTTAACTGTGTTGTCTTAGATGTGTGGATGGGAGAGGCACAGAAGAATAAAAGTCACATTGGTACAAAGGTTCTAGAAGAAGTAAAAATCATTGTCAAGTTTATCCACTAAAGTTTTAATAATTCTTGTTAATCATCCCCTGAAAGGGATAACATTTTTCTGAGGAGAGATTTGCAAAGTTGCAATGCACCTTCCTGTATCTGCATTTGAGCCTTTTATTCATTCATGGCGTGCAGGTGTCGCTGGCTAGGCCAGCATTTATTACCCATCCCTAAATGCCCTTGCCCAGAGAGCATTTAAGAGTCAGCCACATTGCTATGGGTGTGGAGTCACATGTAGACCAGGTAAGGACGGCAGATTTCCTTCCCTAAAAGGACATTAATGAACCGGATAGGTTTTTACAACAATTGGCAATGGTTTTGTCATCGTCATCAGACTTCTAATTCCAGGTTTTTATTGAATTCGTATTTCACCATCTGTCATGGTGGGATTCGAACCTGAGTCCCCAGAACATTCCCCTGGGTCTCTGGAATACTAGTCCAGTGACAATACCACTGTGCCACCACCTCCCCGCCGAACAGTGAATGACAGTAGTCTGTTCAACCATTGGAACAGGGAAGAGGAAAGGAGATAGGTTAAGGAGAGGGCTGCCAAATTTATAACTTTACAACTACGCAACAGGAGAGTTAAGTTGCTGAGTTGGCATGTCTCTGACGGCTGGGTCATCGTGCTGCCAATGGCTGCCGTGACTACAGCAGGAGTGGGAGAGGAATCAACAAGGGCTCCCACCTCTGATCATTACCCTGTTTTATCTGATGTTAGTTTTTGCCAATGCTCATATGGTCACTTCACTTTATCATTCAAGCAATACACATCCACGCTTGACACAGTTGCAACTGGAACCACCGGACCGGTGCCCCACACGACTCCAGACCAGTCAAGTCAGATTGAGTCAGTCTCCATTTATCTTCTGCCCCAGCAGCCTGGGTTTCTGATACTTGTATATCAAGCACTTGCCAGTTAACAGGCAGACACAAGATTGCAATCTACACAGTCTAAGTCAATATTTTTGCTGGGTAAGGGTATTAAAGGATATGGAACAAAGGCAGGATTGAGGGATAGATCAATCATGATCTAACTGAATGGCAGAATAATTTCAATGGCCTACTCCTGCTCCTATGTTGTTAATACAGTGGCTGTTATTGATTGAACTTGCAACATTTCCTTATGTTCTATAACTGCTGTAGAGAGATAGCATTATGCTGCCCTTCTCTCTTCCCTCGTTCTATTTACCAGAAACCCAGCCAGAAATCTCTCCATGGATGCCTTATTTCAAACTGCTGTAGGGATGTTGGGGGTACTTCACATACAGTCTACATAGTACCGTTAAATTGATTCATTCTCATTATTTGACGTAAGGTACAACCATTTGCCAGTTACCTGGACTTACTGCAGTTAAGGTGATACCTTGTGAGGTTTGACCTGAAATATCCTAACAGCGAAGAAGCCCCAAGATCAACTCTAGTGCCACAACTAAGATCAATCAAGGCACTGGAGAGTTGGGTCGACTGTGGGATCATCCATGTCGCCACATCCTACACTGTATAGTGATACTGAAACTTGTTTGCCACAAATCAATCAGAAATGAAAATGAAAAGGTGGCTGAAGTTAATGCCAGTAAGGGCAAGTCACTTAATTCCCTTCTCAGAGAGGTGACAGTTCAAATGTGAAGAGATCTGAAGAGGGGGTGGGGCGGGGGGAACTCTGAATAAATTAAAACACGACAGACCAGAGATCATTCTGAAGGAATTATCATATTGACTTCAGGATGAGAAGAGGCAAGGTGGAAAAAAGGCTGTGTGTTTAATCATGCTGAATTCCCAAAGTACCAAAAGCCCGTTTAAGGCTTTGCAGGACAGCCTTTAATCTGCAAACATGAACAGGGATGCTAAGCCCATGGAGCTCTTGATGTAGACCTGGTAATTAAGTCTATCCCAAGAGCAGATGTTGCGAGCAGTTCCGTTTGCTTTCATATCCCTCACATGTGGGATGAATGGATATTCAGTTCCAGTAAAGCAGTCAGGCATTCCATTCTCAGCTATCCTTTTCATTGTGACTCACAGTTCAACTTAAGCCCCTTCTCAGCATCCTGAATTGCCATGGTCTAATAGGGCAATTGGGGAGAGGGGTGAGGGGAGGTGGTGGTGGTGGTGGTGGGGGGTGGGGTTGAGGGGTGAGGGCATGAAGGGGAGGATGGGGAATGAAGGGAGGGCGGCAGGATGGGAGGGAGAGGAGGTAGGGGAGAGAGAGATAGAGAGAGAGAGAGAGAGAAAAAGAGGAGAAACATTGGAAGAAAGGGGAGGGAAGGATGACAAAGACTACAAAGGGAGAGAGACAGAAAGAGAGGACCAGAAGACAAGGGAGAAAGAGAACAGGAAAATAGAGGAGAGAGAAAAATGGAGGAATAGTTTAAAAAAAAGGCTGGGTGACCGATTTGAAGTCCTTTAGGTAGGACTTCAAGAGCAACACTTTACCAAAATTCAGGGTCTAGGCTATACAAGGAGACACATATCATCAGTTTTATTACCAGGGTTCCAGACAATGATGCAGCTCAAGGGGTGACTTTCTGTATTCAAAATTTATCAGCTAGATACAGTTAAATAAAACTGCAATGACAGCCTGATAATACATCAAATATTCAAAGAGGTACAAGAAGCGACTCCACTGAACAAGGGAGGAGTTTAAAACCAAATTCAATCTCTGGCTCATATAGCTTAAGCTGTGCTGCATTAGTCACTAACCACAGGATGAGACACTGCCCTCCACACTACCACATCCTGTAGGTGGTTGGTGCTGGAGCATCCTGGCAAAGGCCACCTCCTGGCCTAGCAACTCAGCCTGGGCTGATATAGCAGGGGAACTGGTGGGGCTGGGGGAGCTCAGAGTGCAACATGATCTGTGTCAATAGCTTGAATACCATTGCACTGTCTGACTGTAATGGCCATATTGAAATGTCTGTCATGTTCATTGATTGTTTTGAAGCACCTCATGATCTATGTGGATAACTTGAATATGATTGCACTTTTTTGATGGCCATTTTGAAATGTTTTGTAATGTTCTTTCAGATACTGAATGAATAAAGTATATTTTTCCAAACAAAAAGGTTGGGGGAGCTAGCAGTTTGGTGTAGAGAAGTCAGGTCTAGCCTTTTCTTCAGCTTACTTTTTCCAATAGTAAAAATTATTTAAGACATAGATAAGAGAGATACAATTTCTGAAGATTTGTGGCTTGGCATAACTTACTTGTCTCATTAAATCCAAGTGGAACCTTTTGAATGTTAATTAGTTCTAATTAAGGCTGGTGCTTCAGAGAGAAAAAAGAAATACATTGACACAACTATGAACCCATCTAGGAAATGCTACCCTTTAACAACTTCACCAGGCTTGACATAATCTTCTACTTTGATTAAGTATTCAAATTTGAATCACCCAATCAAATGAGCAAAATCAAAAATCCTATTATCAGATTGGACCTTCTGGATCTAACAAGACGGCTTTTTCCTGTCAGTTTACACGGAACAATTTTGCTCCCGATCTGGAGGCAGTGCAAGGCTTCAACTTTTCAATACTCTCATCCTGCGGACTGAAGTGACATCGGACAGCAAAGGAAGTTCCTCCGATTTTCTCCCCTCCTCCCACGAAGATATTGGGTTATAGTTCGGGAGAACCAGTGTCTCCTCAGTGCCTTGCCCGAATGTCCATTCATCCATTACTCAGGAGTATTGACAGGGAGACTCTTACTAGGGCGTTGGGGAGGGTGGGAAGGAGCAAGACTGAGCCAAGAGGCATCTCGCCACACACACCTTCCCTCCCCTGTAGGTGATCACGAGAAAGGAACGATCCAGAGGAGGGAGCAACTTTCCCCTGTCCAACCCCAGGTACTTAAACCAATGATATCATTCCACAGTCAGCCGAGATCAGGAAAATTAGCATTCTGGTCCAGATGGTCAATTCCATTCTGCTCAATACGTTTAAAGAGAATGTCGCCAGTGAAAAGTCACCCACCAATCATTTTTGAAAAGGAACAAAATGATATAATGAAGGAAAAAAGGTGAGCAATTGGACAGCAATTTTTCCTTCAGTTTGAGTCACCCACCACGCCTCATACAAACGGGTCACTAGGCAGCCTGCTATTGGGTTGGTCGACTTGTACTGCTTATAGGGAAGGATGTCATCTCTACTGGATGCTCTCCTCTTCCAATTCTTCCTCCCTCAGTTGACACACTGCAATGATCAGAACCTCGCCACACACCCTGCCTGATCGTTCACCTCGCTGATGCCTGTAGGGGGTGTGACATTGATGCCACAAGCTGACTGCTATCCTTACCTACACAACAAAAGTCACTGCCCGTCATTGTTTGAAGTGCTTTGAGACTTTTGCCAATGAGATGAAGCAGCTACAAAGACTCCCTGTAATAGTCGCCTACCATCTCCACAACCTCACAACCAAGCCCATATATGGCTCCACTCCTGGGTCAATTCAAACTCAATCTGAAAAGCGACTTCAAAAGAAAAAAAAATGTCTTTTGTTGAGAAAAAGCACCGTCTCTTCACAGGGTGAAAACTGTCCTTAAATCAGAACTTGAAGTACAACTAGTAAGGTAGATGATTATGGCTATTTTGCTTAATATATGTTGAAAGCTTTGCAAGGGGAGCGCATGGAACAAAATAAAATAAAGTCAAACATGTGAGCTTATTCTGTGTAAAGCAAGGCCCTGGTAATGATCTCATGGATGAATAACTAACGTGCCAAATCGGAAAACATTCCACAGATCCTGCAGTCTCAGGCAGGATTCCAAAATATGGCTCTCCGCAGATAAGCTGAGAGCTCCATGATCAGCCTTCCGAGATGTATTGTTTTGAGAGACAGAAACTGCCCAGCAGATGGCAGGTATAACAAAGCAGCTTGCTATGGCCAAAGCAATTATTTATCTAATTATGATTTACCACTTAACCACATGATCTTTGTGGAGTTGTGGGCAATTAAAATCAGTGTGATTATGTGGATTATGCAAATTGGGCAGAGCAGAGCAATTAAATTTTAGAGCACACACGCGAGCTGTCAGCGAGTGGGTCACAGAACCCAGGGGCCCCCATGCTCGCACAGGAGAGCACTGGGATGGTTGACCTGCTGTAGAGCGCTACTAGCAGGGACATCAATTATCATCCCTTCATCCTGATCCCTGCTCGGCTGTCAAGCCTTTCAGTGGTGCCACAGGGGAGTGCATCCAGAATGATAAGGAAGGAGGGGGCAAAGAACAAGAGCTGTCGGCACAGCAGAGCGAGAGAAAAAAAGAGAGAGAGCCACGAAGCCATTAAACGTATATAGTGCAAATCAACCGAAGACGTTAAAAGGCCATTCGGAGATCAACTTGTGTGTCTCTTGTAATCTCCCCATTGATTATGGGGGAGGGTAGTTGCTGTCTGACCTGATACATAACAGGCTCAATATAAATCATTCTAACTATGTGATGCAGCCATTTGCTTGACTGCGGGATTATCTGATAATGTAACCTTCACTGCCATGATCATTTAATGACTAAATCTGTACAGAACCTGCAGCTGTGGATTTGCTTTTCGTTTACTTTTTGGGGTTTTTTTTATATAAAAAATGGAAGTCTTCTGGTTGCTTTGATGATTTTTTTTCTGGATTTGGTTTTGGCGATTCATCCAGAACCAGTCCAGAGTTTCTTAAAATGCTCCCTCGCCACCTAAAACCTTGAGAGGAGGGGAAGGTAATTTTGTTTTTGTGCAGCATAAAGGTAATTTTTTGGGTCACTTTAATAAACGGTTGTGGGAAAAGTGGGAAATTTTCACACAGCCTTTATTTTGCATTCTGCAGTGAAAGTCATGTCATTGCAAGTCACATTTGCAGTGAAGGTTAAAGGTTGCCAGGTGTGAAGTTAAAGCTCGCTCTTATGAAAATGTTAGCTGCACAACAATGAGCTCATTTCCAGCAGTCATTTCAGCTTTACACAGCATAAGTCCTTTCTTTTTTGAGTAGGAAGCGGAGGGGGAATGATTTGGACAGCAATTTTCACCTCGGGGACCTGCCATGTCAACTGAGCCCAGAATGACAGCATGTCTGCAATGCTTCCCATGTGAACCGTCTTAATCCAATTCCTGGTGGGCACAGACTTACAGTGTAAAACTGTCCCTAATTCTGCAGTAATTGGCAATCAAACGCAGAGAGGCTGCAGGACCTGCCGGTGTGGGATACGGCAAATAATGACACGCTGCCCAGGTTGAGGCAGAAGCAAGTCGTTGGGAGGGAAGTCGAGGGAACGTTACCTCTAACTAGATGTACAGCATACCTGACCTGGGAGTGTTGTGTGTGGCTGTAATGGGAAGTGTTGCAATTCCCAGCACAAACATCCCTCATCTCGCCGAGCATTGAAAAAAACAAGGTTTCAAAGTATAGGAGCTCCTGGACTTTATTCATTTGGTAGATGATTGGACAAATCTGGAAGATCAGAGGTTCTACCCACTGATCTATAAGGATGTGTAGTAGAGGCACTACAACTGGTCTCATGGGGGAAGGAAAAAAAAAGTCAATCCTATTGCTATTTATTTTGAAAATGTACATGGGGCATGTGGACTGAGAATTGATGTAATGCTTCCCATGGTCACAGAGCGTTCTGAGATCTACTGTCATACATGAATAATAGACATGTTATCCTGGCATTCAGACCTGGAAATATTGACTTCCTAACCTAGTGTCAGTTAGTTTAGGGAGAATCAATTCCTCTCAGCCGTGGCTTAGTTGGTAGCACTCGCGCCTTTAAGTCACAAGGTTCTGGGTTCAAGTTCCACTCCAGGGCTTGGGCACAAAAATAAAGGCTGGCACTCCAGTGCAGTACCGAGGGAGTGCTGCACTGTCGGAGGTGCCGACTTTAGGACAAGATGTTAAACTGAGGCCCAGTTGGCCTGCTCGGGTGAAGGAGGGAAGTTACCCACTGGCATCCTGGCCAACAAGTATCCCTCAATAAACAAGTACAAAAATAAATTATCTGGTCATTATCACATTGCTGTTCATGGGAGCTTGCCGTGCGTCAATTGGCTGCCCCATTTCATACATTACAACAGTGACCACATTTCAAAAAGCACCTCATTGGCTGTAAAACACTTTGAAGTGTCCAGTGGTCATGAAAGATGCTATATAAATGCAAATGTGTTTTAAAACCATTTAACTGGTCTTGATTGACCCATGCACCATTTGCACCAAAAATGGCATCTAGGCAACCTAATGTCAGATAATTCTGAACAGATCATTGTCAGGTGCTACAACTATAGTGTTCTTGAGATAAAGAGCGAAGTTCAACCAGAAATTCTGACTCTTGTTTTCCTGCTCAGTATCCCTGCATTGACCAAGGGCAAGATTGCACTTGACTGTAATGTTCTCCATGGTCAAATAGTCTACTGGCAACTGTTAAGGTTTTTAATTGGCTATTGGATGTGCCATGAAACTGTAGACCAGCAGGAGTCTGTCTGCAGCAGGTCAGGAGGGAATAGGAGTATGGGATGGGTCAGAGATGTCAGAAATTAGAGGGGAAAAAAAAGTTACATTTTCTTCTCATAATTTCTTATTTAAGCTGGGAAAACATTTTTGGGAAATAAAACCCATCATTTATTGAAATAAACAGCTGACGTAGCAAAACGAAAGGGGAGGAAGAGAGACAATGAGAAACTCCCTTCACTAAACAAGTACAAATGGCTAAATAATAAGCATGGACAATGGAGATAATGAAGTATTCATATTATTGATTGTTCCGGTGACTTGTGCTTCTCATTACCAGTGCAAAGTGTGTTTATTGTGCAGTTTCACCCAACCGATTCCTTTCCCTTTTTCTAAAAAATGATAAACTCACAAGCACCGACTCAATCAATTCAGGCTTAATACACTTTGCAAGCCTGCAGATGGTACCAGTGGGCCAGCCGGGTTTATCTTGGGGTAAGAAATGAACACTGGCAACACTGCAGATTTGCTGCGTGTATCTTGATTTTGCTAATAATCAGGCCATCTGTTAGCAATCGATGGCCCGCACTGTTCTCGCTGTCAGTCATCCGGCAAGATGTCGCCTGGATCTCAAACAGATCAGTCTGAACCCATCTCCCGCTGCCAGGCTCAAAACCTTTTCCAAACTAGCACATTTCACCCTCCCGGTAAAAATCTCTCTTCCTCCTAATGAATTCATTTGCTTGGAAATTTAGCTTAAAAAAAAAAAATCAGAAAATGCAGAAGGGGAGCATGGGGTGGGTGCGGAGAAAAGAGAGAGGGAGGGAGGGAGGGAGACACACAGACGAACATGAAGCTGGAAAACAGAAGCCAGTTGGAAAGCTGGCAGCTTTTGGATGATGAATATTAGGGCTAAACACTAGCCACAGATGTGGCACACATTACCACTAAATGAATACCGCATATAGCAGTTGAGGCATCCATATTTATCTATTAAACAGCGTTACTGTAAGGGTTAGCATTTTAGATATCGGTGCAAGCTTCCAGGATTCCAGAAGCTTCAACTTCAGGTGGCAAAATGGAGAAGGAGCAGAAAGGCACAGCAGCACAAATTAATGCCACTTGACTGATGAGACAATGCTCTATCGAGAATTCAGCCAGTTGAGTCTTAGTTTATCAATTCCGAATCCAATCACCGATTATCCTGTCAAAGGAAAGTTTACCTGAAGCCACTGTAACATGTACCAGCACTTGGTACAAATAATAGAGGGGCTGGGCTGCATGACGCTACAGGTCAAAGGAGCACAAGAAACTTCACTCTCATTTTGGGAATTCAAATACCAACATCAAAACAGACCTCTGATTGGGCTGATTGCTGGGCCTAGCTCCCAATTTGCATCCAATGACGGCCTGATAACTGTTGTTGGGCCTTAATGCAGACCTATGTGGCCATGGCAATTGTGTTGCCAATGGGTAGTGCTACTCCTTAATGAACACAGTTGGCGTGGTGCTAAGAACTGAACAAAGGCTTTACAGTGACTGAAGCCACTGCTGACTATTACTCAAACACTGGGAGCTTCCTAGCATTCAGAACAGCTACAATCTCATTATGCCTGAAGAAGTGCTAACAACCCCGTGTTGCAGAGAGCAAATTCCAAAGGAGTTGTACAAAGGACATTTGCATTACCAAGGCCAGACCCAGCTAATGCAGACAAGCTGCCTGATAGGGCAAAGGACCCTGAAATCTCCTTTAAAATTATTAATGGTTGAGACGTTGAATATCTCAGGGATCTAGACAAAGCAATATACATCCTTTGCCCAAAAGTGGAGTTCGGAGTCATATCAAATAACCCCCACCCCCCGCCCCACTCCCACCTTGTGGGGCTGCAAAGGCAATCTGCCATCTTCCATCAGCCAAACAGCAGTAGAACCAGAGCTCTGACCAGGTTGAAATTGCCTGGAACCTATCTACACTGTTTCTCCTGGGACTTCTATAGCGCTTACAAGGCTAAATAATCTCTACATGCCTATCTCATCTCATCGCGTTCGGCTTCAGCCTGCCAACTCTGTGCAAGAATACACCATTAGACTTATATACTGGACTTTGAACTCACGTGAAACAATCATTCTTATTTTGTCTGTGGTCTTTGCCTTATACCTCTTTCTGTTCTCTATCTCACTGTTACCGTATGATTGAAAAGGAGGCCATGTTGGGGCGCTGCTCTTGCGATCGTGTGTGCGCAAATAAATTAACTCCTTTTAGTTCATCCTATCTCAAGTTTGCTATGGGGTTATTAATAGAGAATTGGATCACACCAATACTGAGGGGTTGGGAAAAATACACCACCACATATAAGACAGGAAATCAAAAACGCCTTTCTGTTTATGGATGGGTGGTGAGAGGAGAAATCAGGGCTGTTTAAGTTAATCCCTCTCCTGTCCGTAACACATAGGATTAGCAGGGGTGGGTAATGCTTGAGCTGTACAGTTTAGGACATCCTAGCTTTTCTTTCTCAGCCTCCGGGAAGTACAGCTGCAACAGGCAACTCTTGACGAGTAGGCGTGAAGTGATGGGAGTTCAAACGCATCAGTCAGGGGAATGGGATTCCAACATGCCTTGCAGGCACAAGTTCAATGTTGCGGTACTGCAGTCAGTGGGTTAGTCCCACAGATTACTCATGTTCAATTATTTATTGCACTGCAGACAGCCAGTGTCCCCTCCTTGGCCAATGGCGTCACCAAAAGAACCACTAGGGGCAAGCTGCTGTACAGTACATCATTACTGTCTTACAGAGCAAGAGAGAGAGAGAGACAAAAAAATCTGGATTTGCTTTCCCTCCGACTGACAACAAAGGCTTCAGTTCCAGGACATAAATCATATTCAGATGAGAGTTTCTCTTGTTCTGCATGAAGGTGCCATGATCTGTTTAAAATGTTGTCTATGGTAATCTTCCGCCTTCAGTGCAGATTATTAAAATTCACTGTATATTTAATCTGCTCGTCTGAATTAATTGAATTTTTAGACTCAGTAATTGTCAGTATTTGCACTACTCCAATCATGAGCTCATGACAATTTAATGACAAAACAGAGGACCAACCACAGAGCCATCATAATCCAAATCAATTATGTATCATGGGTAAAATATTACACCATTAAAGGCAAGGAACGTAATTCCATTCACTCGAACTGCTTAACTTCATGTCCTTTCGAGGAAGATGGGGAGCTCGGTACCTGTGTCTTATATTGTCCAGCAGTGCTCAGCCATTAACCCATTAACAACACCGCTGCCTGCCTCTTATGCATCCCCAAATGTCGCTCACCCATCACCCCTGTCCTCCAGTGGCTCCCTACCCCTGATTCATTGATTTATAAAATCCTTAGCTTTCTTCAGAAAGATCTCTATGGCCTCTCCTCAGCTCTGTGTCATAGCTTGCACCAAACTCTGGCCAACGGTGCCATACCCTCAGCCACCTCTGCTCCACCATCAGCAACAGTACCTTCACCATCATGAACTGGTTTGCCCCAGTGGTCTTTTCTGTGCCATTTTCCAATGTAATCTTATGTGATCAAAGGCCTGGGGACTTAAATTCTAACAATTGGTTAATTGCTCCTCATCTTCAAAAGGCACAACCATCTTGTTAAATATGACTTCAATCACCTCACCATTCTCTTAGCTCCTCTTTAGTGTCCATTCCCCTCATCACTGTAAAGTACCTTTGGAATTTTCATGACATTGAAGGCGTAAAATATTAGTTAGTTAAATATTAATGAACCACTATTTAAACAATGTCTTGGATGGATTTTATTTTTCAATGATGTCAGAAAGCTGGTGATAGGGATCTGCTGTCCATTATAGAAACTGTCCAATCTCAATCAAAGATGACAATTATTCCCCTTACCAGCAGTTCTTTCAAATGCGCAACTGCTAAGTGCCAGATAAATATGTTATTAAGTATAGGCTAGTATAAGGTATAGGCTCCCTGGTTTGATACTTGCTCTGTAGCCACTCTAAGAGTGGCAGCAGCGGCCACAACACTCCCAGGTTAAGAATACAAAAGCAGCTCTGATTCTCGTTCCTGACCACTGTCCAGCAACTCCGCCACACCCCTTCCGCCACCCCCCACCCCACCCCCGAGAAGTGAGGATGTCGGGAAAAGATTGAGTTCTGCTGTAATGTCATCCACACATAGATTACCTGCAGACACACAGTGCAAAGACTTGTGCATGAAGAGAGCTCAGTGGACAATCTAGTGGAGAGCAATTGGCATGAGTCATGTATGTCCCTCAGAAGAGGAGAGAAAAATACTGGAGGGATGGAAGACCAAAGGCTTAAATAACCAGGAAGTTATGATTATTTAACTTTACTGATCTTCACTGCTACAGTCAAGTTCAGCTCAGTCGTAGCACTAACACATACAATGTGGTTTAAGTTATAAAGGAACACTCTTCTTTCTCACTCTTCATTGATGACACTCATACTATCCTCCTCAGTTGGGTGGGTAGAAATGTTAAGCTTATAGACCAGTGGATTAAGTCAATTTTGGAGATAAGTACTGTGAGAGAACATCCTTCTCTATAGGCGCCCATTCCTCTAAAAAAAAAGTCAACCAACCCAACGGATATTTAAACATCGTTTAAGACAAACTTTCAGACAGAAAACCCAAAGCTCTAAATGCATCGGTCACTCAGCCGTTACTGACAATCAATAGCCTTTCAACAAAACGGAGCTACACCGGCAGAAGCCCCTTTGGTCCCATTAATACCTAAAATAAACTTCATGGACAATTCCATCTCCACATTTCCTCAAAAATACAACTCGCTAAAAAATTTCACATATTTCAAATTACCTCAAATTTTTATGAATCTATCAACAAAAGCATACAACTGGCAAACACAGCTTTTCTTTCCATCTCCTCGTGCTTAAAGTTCAGGCATAAAGAGGATCAACACTGAACACACAAAGGCTCATTGCACCAACATTCTGCGGAACACTCAAGATAAAATAGAACAGGCAAAAATATCTCAGCTCCTCTCAAACTGAGCTCAAGATAACCAATTCCACAGTGAGCATGTACAAAGGAGGTTGTGTGCTTTTGCGTGCGCTGTGTGTTGATCTGCTAATAAAAGTTTTAATAGGCACATACCACTAGTTCATAAAAAGCATCAGGGTAGCAAAATAACATAGTACCATAAATGTTTAAGTGCGGTAAGTAACAATTCCCTGTCAAAGCTTTCTAGGCAGCACACAGTGTGCGAAGCTAATAAACACTTTGGGCTGACTATACTTATCAGTTTTAGGGACATATGTTGCCGCTGTTATCGGTGTCATTACACAGCAGTAAAGTGTAAAAATTGATTACAATGGCATTTATCCCGGTCCATTGACAGATGCTATGAAGCCCGGGGAAGGGACAGCAAACATCTGGTCAGCCTGCCTGCTTCACAGATGTTGAGCAAACAATTCAGGAGTCCCACCTTTCCTCCTGCAGCCTTGCCCTACGAGATTACTTTAACCTATTAACCTCTACAACTGAGATGCCTAGCCTCGGCCTCTGAAGCATCCCAATCCTGTTCGTTGATGCACTTCCATTTTTTTTTTCCAAATGGACGATGAAAGGCAGGATTCACACTTAGCACCACCAATCTTTACCACAGCTAGCATCCTGCTGATGTGCAGTGAGAACTTTTTTCTCTCATTGAATTTATGGAGTAACCAGTTCTGTAATTGGTGCGTGGGACTATTCCAAACTTTGGGCTTTCTGAGAAACTGTAGTTGGTGTGTAAATCGCACCCCAAAACAACTCAAATTGCAAAGCATCGCCAGGTACATCATGCACAAGAGGGCTACTGCCAGATTACAAGCTTGAGAGTGCAAGCTCCAACTTTATGCTACTCCCCTCCAACAAAACACGGTGCCCACTAAGGCGGTCTTTCAACCCTCCTTGCGAGTAACTTTTTGCCCAGCTATTACTTTATCTCTCATCCCCTCCTGCAATAGGTTTCACTGCTTGGCAAGCTGGCTGCCAATACGTCACCCAACTAACATACTGCAGACACAAGCTAGACAAGAGCAAACCGGGGACAATTTTGATCAGAGGAACAGGTGTGCATTTGCATCTTGCACCCATTAGAGTCCCAGCAGAAACCCGCACTTTAATTGGACTGGGGTTTATTCTCAGCTGCAATTCCACTGTATGGAAGAGAATAAATTTAGCAAATGTTTATCGTACTAATCAGTGTAACGGGCAGAGACGAATGATGCATATACTGGTTACCCTGGCAGATTCAGGTCAGCACATGTGAATAACTCTTCCAGCAAAGGGATGGCACTCGATGTACCTGAAAATATTCACAGTGATATATCATTGAAAGGAAGCATTTCCAACAGCGAAATAAGCGGAAGATATGAACCTTAAGTAGGAGGGGGGTGGGTCAAGGGAGAGGAGGCAGTGGTGGTTGAACCATGAAGCTTATATTCACTGTTCGTCCATCACTGCATTCTTAGTTACAGTTGTCATTCTTTGCTAAACAATTGCCATGACAGGTGCTTATTTATGCTCAGCATAGCTCCTCTGGTTACTGTTGGTAGCATCATGGACATGATCTTGTAATCCAACACTCTATGGTGTAGTCTACGCCAATGGCTTGTGGCATGGTTTTCCAAGTTTTTCTCTTTGTAGACTACACACTTATGGGGGTTTGGGAGGGGGGGGGGGTTGGTTGGGGGGTGCGGGGGGTGCGCAGGTATAATATTTAAATCCATATTCCCTTCAAGTTATATACATGTCAAATTGCTGCTGCAATCAAATCTCGTGATTTAGGTTTTCCTCACCAAATGAGACAACTATGCTATAAATAGTCCCTCCCAAACCTGCAGAGGCCTCGTTGTTTAAAGAACAAGAACTAAAAGTTTTTTTTAAAAAAATCACAGTACTGCTCTAGGAGCAAACATTAAGAAGCTTCCAGACTGTAATATCGCAACCATTAAAGATTTAAAGCCATACTGTAACAAACCTTTTACACCTATAAACGCAAATGGGACCGAGTTGCCTGGGCATCGAGGGACAAATTCCCAGGGCCTTGGGGGAATAGGGGCCTCACAGGTCAGCAAGCCCTTCCTCACACCACTGTTTTGGAGCCAGCTATAATCTGAAGAGATTCCATGTAGCTCTTGTACTATCACTGCAAAATGAATATTAACTATCTAGTGGCATCTCAGGACTGATGTTGATGCCTCTCTAAAAGGTGGCTTTTGGGAGACAAGTGAAAAAGAAAATTACACAGAGATGCCACGCAGACGGAATGCTTCCTGCAGCTTCTCTGACAGATAGCGAGTCAGGCATAGTGTGCTGTAACAAGAGTTTGTGGCATCTCAAACACAGTTCTAGTGAGGTTCGAGACGGTGTGGCAAATATGAATCTCCATGAAGAATCAACAACCTTTCCAATATATCCATGGGATGCTGCGCAGGAGAGAGGCCAAACATCTTCAGTTTGAGCAAACAAAACACTGCAGAACGCAGCTGAAACTAAACTGGACGGTTCTGTGTTTTATCCCTCCTGCAACATCCTGAAATGTTACGTGTCTAAAGGTTGAAAACTGACCTAGCTTGGAGCTGTCCAACCTTCAGAAAGGCTGTAATGTGACCTCGCCTTGGAAACTGCATGTAACTGTGTCAGTCAAAGGGCTATTTTGAGTTAGCCAGCCCACCAACAGTTTGCCTCGCAGTCCGGTGAGATGCAGCAGCCAATCACTCACGCTGTCAGTGTTTCCAGATGGATTTTGTACCTTTGACATTTGCAGCAAGCAGGCACTTGACGTCGAAACTTAACTGTGCAACACAACGCTAGGGGGGCAACACGACAGCAGAGAGTATGGAATTACAGGGATGGTGGCCAGAGAGGTTTAACACAACGCCCTAGCACACTTCTACCATCAACCAGAGGATTAGTCAGAATGGGAAATGCAGATTTAGCCTAGGTGTGGGAGGGTATATTCATGCACAATCACACCTTCTTCATTTTGGACTGAATAACAAAGTGCAACTGCTGGCTGCTTCAACCGCAAGTCACCTCAACTTTGCCATCGTACATGTTCACATAGGCGCAGGCTCCAGCAGGCACCACTACACAGCAAACAGGAGCTGGAACTTTGAAGTCAGGTGCAGCTCCTCTGCCACCAACCCAGCTGAGCACAGCTGACTGAACACTGGTTCGAAACCTCAGCCAGCCTGGAGAGCTCAGCAATGCATCAGATGACTAATCATCCACCCAAGATAACCAGGGAGCTCTCGGTAAGAGTCACCTCAAATCTAGTTGTTAAATACTGTTTGAAAAAAAAAATCACTGCCATTCAGAGCCAGCACATTCTCCCTCAATCTGGGCTTGTCTTGTTTAGCAATAGCCAGCTCGAAACCAATAACTGAATTGCTTCCTTCAGTCTAACGCAACTGTTACAATAGAAGCCCTGAAATTGGCCAGCATCTACTAGGTGAGAAATTTTATCAGTTAGAAAAAAAAAATGAAAATTTGATATTTTAAAAATCATAAAAAAAATCTAGAAATGAGGTGCCATTATTTTAGTGTCCTGATATTTTACTGGATTCATGTTAGTGGCGAAAATCCTGTCTAAAAGATATTTTTCCCTCAATATAGGACTCATATTGGTGCTGCTTAGCCCCTTAAACACAGGTTGCAGGCAGAAGGTAAAAACTGCCAGGAATTGTTAAAACTAGTGCCTTAAAGACCCAGGTTTAGCTGCTGGGCACAGGATTCCTGGTGAGTGCCAGTAATTCCTAGCTGAATTTTCCCTCCCTTACACAGGGGCGCTGAGTCCAAGTACAGATCACTTCCTGATAACTCAAGCTAGGGGAAGATGGTGGCATCATCACTGGACTAGTAATCCAGAGACCCAGGGTAATGCTCTGGGGACCTGGGTTCAAATCCCACCATGGCAGCTGGTGAAATTTGAATTCAATAAAAATATGAAATTAAAAGTCTGATGATAACCATGAAACCTTTGCCGATTGTCATAAAAACCCATCTGGTTCACTAATGCCTTTTAGAGAAGGAAATCTGTCATCCCTACATGTGACTCCAGACCCACAGCAATGTGCCTGAACAAGGGCAATTAGGGGTGGGCAATAAATGCTGGCCTAGCCAGCGATGCCCACATCCCATGAGTGAACTTAAAAAATGCTAAGATTTGTTAATCCAGCACAGACTAAGAAATAAAACCTGTGACGTATTGGTGTGTAGTGGCACATTCAGGGAGTTTTTGCTCCTTCTTTGCTACCTATTTTCAGCCTGTCCCTTTTCCTCATACTGACTCCTGGTTGGAGGGTAAGCATCTGCCGTGTGCCAAAGTAGCCACTTGTCTGGTATGAGCCTAAGCGGTAAATGAAAGCATGCTATTTGGGCATGGGGTCAGGGAAGAGTTAAAACACAAAGCTATGTCACATCTCGTACTCAATCATATCCACACTTCAGTGGGGTGGGGATAGAGCAAGCTACTGGATAGTAAGAAGTGGGGAAACTCAAAAGACAGAGGTTAATTGCACTATCTTGCTGTCACTCCAGCTCAGAGTATAAAGGTTCCAGACTTACTCCAGCTCAAAGATGTCTCTGGACTGCCTGACTCAACTGTCCATTGGGAAAACCTCAATGGGGAGAGGGGTGGGGAAGAGGGGGACACTCTTCAGTTATTTGCACCTCACACTCGAAGGGCAGCAATTGGAAAAATGTTTTAGAAATTTTGTTTTGGCCAGATCTGGCTTGGATACATTTATTGTTTTGCAAGGAAATAGTTAATACACAGCAGGGTGAAACATATAACTAGGAACCTTCCAGAAAATCCTAAAACACAATTAATATTTTCCCACACAATACAGACACAAATTCATTTCCAGGGTTGCATAAAGGAAGGATAATCCCAGGGGAACTTGGGAAAGATTTGTATCCTCTGGGTACAGAATTTCATTTGCACTTTGCCAAATCTACAGGTCTTTAGTTTTACTCACTATCTTTGAGAAAATATTGCTGGAGGTTGTAAAGGGAATGCAAATAAATACTAATCGGAGGGGGGTGCGGTTTCTCCCTCATAGTGTTACCTAAACTACTTGTCTGAACCTAGTAATGCAACGAGATTTACTAAACAATGCACTTTGAATCTAGAGTGCTTTTGCAAAGTACCACAGGGACACATTTTTGCAGTTTAAATGTTGCTCCTTTTATGATTTTATGAGGTTATTGAATGGTTTTGTTAACTCTGCCATTTTCAAGCACTCCCTGCAGCTTGAACTGATATTTAAGTTAGTTGCTCTAGTCTAATGTAATCAATGTTTTAAATAAATTATGCACCTCTCTATATGAAAGCTTTGAGGGTACTTAGAAGTGCAGAGTTGTTAAACGCTGTTCAACTTGGGAAGATCGGTTTTAATAATTACTGAAAGTATATCACATTTCAACCCTTTAGTGAAAGGTCCCTCAACAAAATGATTTAAATCACATTGGAATGCCACTGACAATGTCAATGTGTCTATTCCTGAAGCAACAAGAGTGAATTACTTTCAGCAGTTCTCAAAATGAGGATAAGATCTTCAAATCTTTCCCCAACCGTTGAAACACTCATGAGCGGAAAATTAGAAGAGGAGAGGGTAGGAAGAAAACAAGTAAAGGAAAAGTATCCGAAAGTATCAAAAAAGTGTTCCAAAAATTGAGGGGCCACAAAGGTGCAAGGATGGCTGGAGTGGAGAAAGAGAATGATAATAGACAGAAAATCCAACGCGTGTTTTAAAATTGCAGCTGTGATTCCTGGTCTATATTACCAAGGGATACTGATCATAATTTTGAGTCAGGCTCACCAAGGTGTTATTAATTGACACAATTTATTTTAATTGCTGATTACTAATAGCAAGGTCATCATCACATTGCAAATATCCACGCAATGTGAGACACCAAGGAATGTTCACTTAAAGTAAAGACATCATTCCTATACATTGGAACTATTTGGGCCCAAAGACTGAAAAATATATATTTTTTTAAAGAAGTGATTTTTTTTGTTAGCTATTAGCACCCATTCTTCAGATGTCACATCCCATTCTTTACCCAGCTCAAGAGACAAGAATCCAAAGGGGCAGAGTGTGTTAAGAGCCTGCTTTGCAATAATTAATCCACCGGAGTAGAGTGGTATGTTTTCTTTTATCTCTTGCATCCCCTAACCCTTGCCTTTTCTAAATCTCTACCTGTGAAATAATCATTTAGAAACGAGGATGTGGCTCACATGGTTACCATGATAGCTGCACATGAAGACTACAAAGTGGGCTGAAGTTAAAACTGGACAAAACCGCCATCAAAATAAAAAGACGCACATTAGGTCCTTTGATTTAGTGGAGATCAAAACAAAAAGAGAAGAAATATTGAAAAAACAACTTAAATGCCATGATAGGAATGAAGGGCCTGCCCATCCCACAATTTTGAGTAGTCATAAATAAAGTTTGCTGCTTATTTAATTTTGTCCTAAGGTCACTTTCATCTTAAACTTAATTGGTACATGTTATGACTAATAATAATAATGATGTAACAATTCCACCTCTGGTAAGTGCATGACTTTATAAAAATCAATCTTCTTTGGATACACTTGACAGCAGCTTTTAGCGAGTTTTAACTTGCTTTGATTTGATAGGAAACTTAATCATTTGGCGTGGGGAAATTGTATCTACTTAGGACCGGGTCACACATTTTTTTAAGTGGGGGGCCTGAAGGGGAGGAAAGCTTACTAAAGAATTCTCCCATCAAAAGAGATCAAGCTGGAAACATTACTGTCTAATTAAAGATTAGTACAGTGCATTGGGAAGGAGAACACACGGGACACAGGGTGTCTGGGAGCCATTGGAGGTTGACAAAGGTGGAATATGCAAGCAGAGGGTTCTGGGAAGCAGAAAGATGTAAAGAAATTGAGTGTACAGATAATAAATATAGAGACAAGAGTTTAAAAATCTGAAGAACTGAGGCAAGGCAGAAGCAAGCTGCATGTAGAAGCGGCAGTGATGCGATGACAGCCAGGGTATGGGACTTGAAGCGACGTTTTGAGGTGCCTCGTTCAGCCTGAGCGAACATCCATGACAAGGGTGGAAAGCAAGGACAGCGAATTAGGAGTTAAGTTGAATCCTAAAGTTCAATTTGAGGAAATTCTGACTCCATCCCAATCTACTGCAGGATAAGCAGAGCGGCCATGAAGCCGAGGAAGAGAAAGGTGCTGACAACAAAGGTTTGGAAACTAACCCCAATGTCCACCAATGATTTTGCCCAAAAGAGGCAAAGGAGCTGGCTAAGAATGCAGTCTTGAGAGGAAACTGGAGGGTGACTGAATAACTGGAGTTGGAAATGCACTGGCTGCGATGGACCAGCTGGAACAGGATCCACACAAGGGGCAGCTGAGAAGAAGTGGGCCACAGAGGAGGAGGATGGTGAGAGTGATGGTCGTCTGGGAACATTGTGGTGAGGTCAAATCAAAAAAAATCCACAGTTGGCAACATTACACATTCTTCCCACAGTCTACCTAATACACCAATAAAAAGCTGGAGTTTTATTTGCTACAGTTTGACTGCAGATACATAATCAGAATTCACTGAGCTATGAAGAGGAGTTAAGCACCCAACGATGGTAACACACACCACGTTTAAGACAGTCAGATTACCTAAGCGTTTTGAAATGAGCTGTTAAATAAAACACACTCAGCATTTACAGAAGCTTTTAGGAGAGTGCATGTTTGAGAGGTAGGGAAGAGAGGGGTGGATATGGGGATGGGGGTATCACAACAAAAGAGCTGGAGAAAGCTAAAACCTCCAGACGGTGAAAGATAACAGGCTCATGTTGGTACAAGAAATGAACTGCACAGAGAAATAAAGGAAAACAGCAACCGAATAACAGGCACACACACACACACACACACAGAGAAAGGTGACTGTTGATGTGTCTTACCTGGGAGGTAGTAGAGTGGTGGCTTCAATCCAAACATGGTTTTAACTTACAGTGCCATTGTTCCTCACCAGGGGAGAGCTGCAAGCATGAATGAGTTGTACAGGTCCAGAGAACAAGGTGCTCTTGTCATTCAGTAAAACATGTAGACTGTCAGTCCCAGACCCACATTGTGCTTAATTGACTACCAACAATACTCTGAAGCCACCATACAGCTGCCATTCCTGGATCCTCCTTCCTTCAAATGCCAAGGGGCTGTGAGGGAAGAAAGAGGGGTGGGGAACTAGATACTGCTTAAAAAAAAAGGGCGGGGGTGGGGGGGGGGGGGGGTTGTTGCTGGTGGAGATTATGAGTAAACATTCATTTTGTGTTTAGAAAGATAATTCCTAAGACTTGCGAGGAGCAATGTTTCTCTTCCACCCAGTCATCTGAATGTCAAGGTCGGAGAGCAGTAGATTTGGGCTCAGACAGAAAGTGGGAGTGCTGCCAGGGGGAAGGGGAAGGGGAAGGTGGGGTGGGGGGTGGGTAGTGGCAGAGGCGGTGCGCTGCCCCTGGAGCTGGCGCCCTGTCTCCGGGTTGTCGCTGACCGGACCTGCGGGGAGGAGGAGGAAGCGGCAGACGGGAGCTCTCCTCCCCGGCTCCACGTCCCACGACTGCGGGGAGAGGAAGAGAGAGAGAAAAAAAAGGGGGAAGAAACTCGCTCCTCCTCTTCTCTCTCACACACACACACCACACACTGCAACCGCCGATCAATCTTCATGCAGGAATCATTAGCTGTAAATTGCGAGTCTGGCCGAATGACAGCAGATTTGTCACTCTTAATGAAAGAGTACGGATAGAAAAGCTGGCGACATCTGTTCAGCCCCCTAGTCCCGGGCTCGGGGAAGCTTCACTTCGTCCTTGTGTCAATAGTAAAACGATAGTTCGGCCCCTCGCAAAGTGTGCATTTCTCTTCCTTGTATATATTACTCTATACGAAGAAGCTAATGTGTTAGAGAGAGAGAGAGAGTCCACTGTTTAAACCAGCAGCTGCAGCAGCCGGTCCGCCAGACACAGTGAGAGTGAGAGAAAGAAAGAGATAGCATCAAATCTCCAGCCTGGTGCTCAGCATAACCAGCACCCACCCTTTTCTCTGTTAACACAAGAGTCTGGCAGAAACAGGGGGGAGCCGGCTGACTATCCTGTGACTTCTAGAGCAACGAGTGTGTGTGTGTGAGAGAGAGAGGAGGGACTAAGGAGTGGAAAATAACCATCTCCAACCTACCTCCAAATGATAAACCAGGAAGAGGTTAACGTGGTCGAGTGCTCAGGACCTGTAGGAGGCTTTACAATCAGGTGTCTCATTTCACCCAATCTCCACACACTGTTTCATCTGATCACTTTTTTCTTCTTCCCCTCCCTAAAAACACACACACACACACACACAACATACTTTTTCTAGTTGTAAAACAACCATTTAACTCCTTCCACTCCAGCTCAGCACCAACAGACCAAATCCCTCCCCAACCGCTTCAAAATAAAAACAGCCGAACTCAGAGGGACACATTTGGCGATCTTAGCCCTGTGTGGTCCTTTGACTCCCGGTTCCTCTGACCAGGCTAACGGGATGGGGAATCTTCACGAGAAAGTGTTAATTCATGACACCGAGAGCAATAACGGCCACTCGGGTTAAAATGCAGAGACACAGGCGACCACAAGAATACATCATTTCTCGCCAAACTACTTTCCTTTTATATCAAAAGTTCAATGAGCAATGGATTGCGAAAATAAAACCACATCCTCTGTTTCAGTCACCACACAAAGATTTTTTTCATACAAGTTGATACCCAGTCGATTTTTTTTTACACCAACCCCCCCCCCCCCCTTCTTTGCTTTTAAAAGATAAAACAACATTTAAAAAATAAACGTTTCTCAGAGTTTCTAGCTCTTCAATTCCCTGGCAGCCAGCTACTAACGGTTCACTGGGTGTATAAGACTTGCAGTCTATCAGCACAGCAGCAAGAGGAAAGCGATAAGCTATCACTTAATCTCTCCCTAACACACTAGCCCCAGTGCTCCAGGCTGCTGAAGGATTTTTTTTTGTGTGTGTGTTGTTGCAAGATTGTATGATGGGGAGGGGGAAGGTTAGAAGTAGGAGGGCGGAATCGAGCGAAATTATCTGCTCCAGGGCCGTGGAAACACAAGTGCTAAGCATCTGGCCTATTTATTTGACTGTGACCTCCGAGGTCGAGCTGAGCCTATTATCAGCTGCTGCACTTTGGAGGCTCATTGTTTGCCGAGTTGTCTGTGTGTATCCCCTCAAGAGAATGCCAGGCTGTCTGCGAACACACACAGGTCCCTGCTGCTCGGTTCTAGAATGGAAATCCACACCTCACCAAAAAAAGCATAGACATGGATAGCAGCATTTAGTATATAAATCAGGGTGTTACAACAAAAGGATGGGTTTTTGCTGCAGTTAGCCAAATTAGAATAACAGTTGCCATCAAGAAAAACAAACGGATTCTGCATTTGTGTTATGGTTGTATTACACAAGCACATAGCATGGCACTGTTGGCTTGCTTAATCTCGCACGTCAGTCAAATACCTTCAGATAATATATTAAAAGCCACTATTAGTACAGGAAATCAGTAAGCAACTTTTACAAGTACAATGATTTAAGGCCGGGGTGGTAAGAGCTGTTATTTCGCATGGCTGTTGGGGGTGGGAGGGGTGCTGTGTTCTGCTTGTGGCACGCAATGTCTTTCATATGCTGTCAATGCCATTTGGGCTGTGCAGTGTGTTGGCACCTCAGAGAGATTAACTACACGTCACAATTCCTGCAATTAGCCACATAGCAGGTTTGCTGTTTCAAGAGCCCCGTGCACTTTGAAACACAAAAAGTAAACCCTCTTGTGGGTAACTGGTTATTTTTAGTGTTAAAATTATCTGTAAAGGCTAACATAAACATAACCTTTACCCAGTTGCCCCATTCTTATGTACTGATGCTGTTAAGTATAGCAAAAGTATAACAGCGTTCTTCCTGTGTATTACAGATAGGGGGAACTGTTTGTATAAATTGGACCAGCCTCTGGAGTCATAATAGGTGCTATGTAAAAGCAAGTCTACCTTTCAAGAACTTGAATTTATCTAGCATCTTTCAGAACTTCAGGAACTCCCAAAGCAATTTACAGCCAGTACTTTTAGTCACTCTTGTAATACAGGAAACACAGCAGCCAATTTGTGCACAGCAAGCTTCCACAAGCAGCAATGTGATAATGACCAGATAATTCACTGGGGGACAAATACTGACCAGGACATTGGGGATAACTCCTCTGCTCTTCTTCGAGATGAGGAGAAATTTCTTTACCCAGAGAGTGGTGAGCCTGTGGAATTCGCTACCACAGAAAGTATTTGAGGCCAAAACATTGTATGTTTTCAAGGAGGAGTTAGATATAGCTCTTGGGGTGAAAGGGATCAAAGGATATGGGGAGAAAGCAGGAGCAGGCTATTGAGTTGGATGATCAGCAATGATCATAATGAATGGTGGAGCAGGCTCGAAGGGCCAAATGGCCTACTCCTGCTCCTAGTTTCTATGTTTCTATGTTAAGTGGTTCTCTAGATGGACCTATCAGCTATGGAACTGGGATGTGTAGACTCCTTTAGAAAGAAAGGTTTGCACTGATGAATTCTGTGCAAAAGCTAACTTTGGTTGTTCACTTTGCAGATATGGTGTCAACACAATTAAATCATAAAAACACTGTTAAGCATGTCCAAAGCATGATTATACAAAACTCAATTATCTCTGCTCCTCATATGGTATGTGGAATTGTGCACCGTATTCATTTTCTCTGCCACAATAAACAACTGTGCTATTGTTGAAGTAAATAATTACTGGGAGTTCGGAGTAGTCTACCATTTACTTTAATAAACTGCCTTTGCAAACTAAAAATTCCATTCTGTCACTGCACAGCCAATTGATAAAAATGGCTCCACTAATGCATGGCAATAAATCGACCCTAATTACAACAGAAACCTATTTATAGGGAAATTATGGGCGGAGTGGTCATGAGGGTAATTCTGGCAATCTGTTCGTTAATGCAAATACTTTGAATGAAATAGCTGTAAAGCTAGATGAGTCTCCACCTCAACTTTGCACTTTCAGTACACCAGGTACAGAGGGACAACCTGCTCTTTATTTTGGTGTAATTTCAACTCCAATTCTTAGAGGTCAGTGTCTGTGAGGCAGCTCCAGCATTTACATTGCAACAGGCAGCTCCCTTACTGAGTGGCACACTGGCAGATGTCATTATCGATGGTCTATGGGTCTGCTTCCAAGGATAGGGAAGCCAGACTCAGGTAAGTGCCATGCTTAAGGAACTTATTCTGTATTTTTAGTTGCCAGATAGGGTGTATTGTAAAGACTGACAGAATAAGTTCCTTAAGCATGGCACTTACCTGCCTCACTCTTTGTACCGTCCCTAAGCAAAATGATTTGTTCCTGGTCACCTTGAAAATCAGGTTTTGTTGTGCAACCATTAAAATCATTTTACTGTTGACGTGGGGTAGCAGCAGAGTGGCCTCTCATGACCACTGTATTCTGCAGTGTTTTTTTAAAGAACAGATCTTTGTTGGGTTCTGTTGGAGAACCAATTTCTGTGTTAGCTTGGAACCCAGGAAGCCAGTCTCCAGCCCTGTCAGAAACACTGGGTTTGCCGGATTTGTATTAAACTGTGCTGTGGGCAAGAATACTTCCATCCTCCCCACTGACAGCACACATACTAATGGAAAAGTGCCTTGGGATAAGCAACCTTCTCTCCTATCCTGTGGAAAAAGCACCTTGTGTTTCGGTTGTCACATTCAAACCCCATCCCGCCATGCCCCAGCCCCAGCAATTCATTGTACACTGAATAGTGCGCAACAAAAAAAATCCCACATCCTGCCCGTTGTGTGGCTGCAGTACCTGGGTGTGATGTGTTGTCACAAAGCCATTTGGTTAGAGAGTGATTATAATCTCTCCCCACCATCCCCCCTCACCTCCCTGCCCCCACCCCCTACCCACCCTGACATTTGTGCTTCCTCTTCCTGTAATTTCCTGCTGCAGCAACATGCAGCATAATGATGGTCAGGGCCTGGAACTCGTTCTTTACAGTATCTCAAGATAGACATAGACCATGAGTCCTGTCCGCGATTATCCATTTATCACAGTGTCCCTCTTACAGTGTATAATGGTTTCTTAACTGCTTCCAATGTTTCTATCTATACCTGGAGGCCCACCCTGTATGTTGATCTCCCTTTGTGCCAAAAGGAATTTCAGGCCAACAATCTTAAAATTATCTTAAATGTTTTGTATTTATATCCCCTTCTTTTACACTGTCCCTCTTCTATAATGTACACCTGGTGAATTCACTTCTTATCCATTTCTTAAGTTCACAGCTCACCAAGCCTCTTTCGATAGCACCTTCCAAATTTGCGACTTGTATTACCCAGAAGAACAAGGGCAGCAGACGGATAGAAACACTACCTGCAAGTTCCCCGCCAAGTCCCTCACCATCCTGACTTGGAAATATATCACCGTTCCTTCACTGTCGCTGCGTCAAAATCCTGGAACTCCCTTCCTAACAGCACTGTGGGTGTACCTGCACCACATGGACTGCAGCGGTTCAAGAAGGCAGCTCATCACCACCTTCTCAAGGTCAGTAAAAGACTAGCAACAAAGGGTTGGCTTTGTCAGCGACGCTCACAGCCCATGAATGGATTTTTAAAAATCCCTTTCATCAGCTTGGAGCCCGGAGGAACTGAAGCAATGTCAATCCATGCATCCTGGGGGGGTGGTGGGGGGGAGGTCACAATGTGTTACTTTTGCTTCATGTGCATATAGTCATTCAACCCTCCAATTTGGTTTTGTGAAGCTTTGCTTTGGGAAAGTTGACTACATGGTCCAAGGACCTGGGCCCACTAGCGTCAACAGCAGAGGTACATAAAAAAAAGTCCATCTGATATCCATGGTGCCAAATTGCAGTAAAATCACCTGCACGTACCAGGTATTGATCTGAAGAGCAATTCCACGTCAATGTGCACACAAGGTTCTGGTATTCCCTGTGTGGAACAGTAACCACTGAGAGAACACAGCTGGAAAACTCCCCATTATTGCCCCCATGGTATGTGGTTTCCTGCACATTCTGATGACAATACGGTAGACTTTTGATTCTGGTGCTCCTGGCTTAGAACCTCACCCAACTGGAGGGCACAGCAGGAAAGTATGTGCCATGGCGGATGGAGGATCACCAGTTAAGGGTGCGCAATTGCCCACTTCCGCAGGTTTTCATCCAGTACTGGGAACGCTATTGAGCTCGAGAACACGGTGTACATGGATTTCATCTGCAGAATGTGCAAAAGCAGTGTACATCGTATTGCAGTTCCTGGCAAGTGACTTCACATTATGAAACATCATATTCATTACAGGTCTGTGGAAATCCCAGAAAAAAGAATCTGCCTTAAAATAAAATCAATTTTTATTGAGTATATCCATAAGATAGCAAGTCATACAGACATTGCAGGAGATATAACACTTCATATTAGATTTAGGGAATGTTGGAAGGGAAAGGTTTTTATTCCCTTAATAGAGTTGGCCACAGGCCACAGCAGTAGATAGGTCTTCTAACCCTTAACACGTTCACCCAGATAATGCACTTTGTGGTTAAACTGGCCTCATTTCAAATTGGAAAAAGGAGCTGAAAACACTCAGCTCACCCCAGGCATCTTAAATGGGGCCAAAGGTTGTGGCCTGTGGGATTTTACAAAGATAGGTTCAGATGAAGCTGGGCCTTCAGCTCATTTAATCTCATCTTTGCAAAATTCCAAATTTAAGGTTAGATGAAGAGGACGTGTGGACCATAAACCTGTTGAATCAAAGGGCCTGTTTCCATGCTGTACATTCCATGTAATTCTATGAAACCCGATTGTGCAAAAGTCCGAAGCAGTCTGATAAATGAGCTAAATCTTAAGCTTTGGTCAAGACTGAGGTGAGAGAAGTGCAGGAGAATTTTGCTGCCAAATTCAGCTCGTCTTAATCTGACTCAAAAATTCACAGAACTTCAGGAGAAGTAGAATGTTCACAGAATTGGTGTCTGAATTGCACCCGCAGCTCACTTCTGACCATCACAAAGACTCAGAATCACAGAATGGTTACAGCACAGAAGGAGGCTATTCCACCCATTGTGTCTGTGCTGACTCTCATTCTCCTACCTTCTTCCCATTGTTTCCATTGCTTCTTTTTCCAATTACCTTAAATCTGTGCCCTCTGGTGCTTGACCCATCCACTAATGGGCACAGTTTCTCCCTATCTACTCTGTCCAGACCCCTCATGATTTTGAACACCTCTGTTAAATCTCCTCTCAACCTTCTCTTCTCCATGGTAAATAGTCCCAACTTCTCTAATCTATCTATGTAACAGAAATTCCTCATCCCTGGAACCATTCTTGTGAATCTTTTCTGCACTCTATCTCTAATGCCTTCACATGCTTCCTAAAGTGTAGCACCCAGAACTGGACGCAATACTCCAGCTGAAGCTGAACCAATGTTTCATGCAAGTTTAATGTAACTTCCTTGCTTTTGTACTCTATGCCCCTATTTATAAAGCCTAGGAAGCTGTATGCTTTATTAACCACTCTATCTTGCCACCTTCAATGATTTACGCGCATAAACACCCAGGTCTCTCTGCGTTCTTTCTACCAAAATAAATCACATCACACTTCCCTCCATACTTTCATCCTCATAAAATTGCCATCTCCATCTACAGCTAAAAAAATCCCTCTTCTGTGCTTTTGGCACCTTCAGACTTGATTACTTCAACGTTTTCCCGACCATACTCACAATCCCTACCCTGCGTAAACTTCAGCTCATCCAAAATGCCTGTACCTGTACCATATCCTGCATGAAGTCCTGCTCACCTATTCCCCTTGCTGACCTATAATGAATCGCAGGCCTCCAGTGCCTCACATTTATAATCGTAGTCCTTGTGCTTGAATCCCTTCATGACGTATTCCCTGCCTTATCTCTATAACCTCTTCCAGAGCGAGAATCTGTCCCTCACACCCCACCCAAGCTTTCTGCTCTTATCTTGTTCTGCTTCCTATTCCCCGTCCAATGATTTCAATGACTTCTGCCACCTCTGCTCTCAGTCCTGTGATTAGCTCCTGAAAATCATCTACCTCTCCACCCCCTCCTTTGAGATCCATTTCTTTGACTGAGCTTTTAACAGCCCTCCGAATAGCCCTTCCTTTGCACCAATGCCTACAGTATATTGTTCTTTGACGATTCTGCGATGAGACTTGCGGTGTTTGTCTGTAATTAAATGTGCTTCATAAGCGTGAGTTGCTGTTGTGGGCTCTTTACAAAATGAACTGCCCAGAGGCATTCAAGGACTATTGAGAAATACCGAAAGCAATTCCTTCAAATTAAATACATTCCTGGGAGCTAAGCTGAAACAAGTATCACCAGTTGTGTTTGTTTATTCTTACCGTGCTCCATATTACAACACCTTTTAAATAAATTCACAACAAAAATAGATCAACCCAGTTAGTTCAATTTATCAAAATTTTCATCTTCAGTGTTTGCAGGAGTTTGAACAACAGGATGGGCCAGTTAGTGAAGCCCACATCCTGTGAATGAATAATAAAAAAAGAATCCAAAAGCTGGTTAAAAACACAGTACAGGTGGGTTGTGAAGTATAGTTAAGACATTGGAGCATTAGTAAGAAGAGTGAGTGTATTACAATCCAATGGGTGAGTCAGGAAGGGCGATACGACCAGATGAATTAGGAGCAGGAGTAGGTCACTTGGCCCCTTGAGCCTACTCCCCATTCAGTAAGGTCATGGCTGATCTAATTGTAACCTCAACTCTGCATTCCTGCCTACCCCCAATAACCTTTCACCCCCTTGCTTATCAAGAATCTATCTCTGCCTTAAAGATATTCAAAGACTGTCTCAACCTTCTTTTGAGGAAGAGAGTTCCAATCCTCAGAGAAAATTTTTCCTCATCTCTGTCTTAAATGGGCAACCCCTTATTTTTAAACATTGACCCCTAGTTCTGGATTCTCCCACAAGAGGAAACATCCTCTCCACATCCACCCTGTCAAGACCCCCTCAAGATCTTAAAGGTTTCAGTTAAGTCGTCTCTTACTCTTATAAACTCCAGCAGATACAAGCCTGGCTTGTCCAGTCTTTCCTCATAAGACAACCCGCCCATTCCAGATATTAATCAAGTAAACCATCTCTGAACTGCTGATGTATGCATTACAGTATCATGTTGGGACAAAAACAGAGGTGCATGCATTACAGTCCCATGTGTGAGGAATACATTCATCATGCACAATAGGCAGGTCAGAAATGCCGCACATTCATTACAAATTTACAGATGTGTCAGGAAGGACATTCACCACGGGTAAACCAGGAAGGAAATACAATCCCATGGTTGGACCAGGGAGCATTGCACATCCAAAGCAGCCCTGCAGGTTACCAGGGCCAGTGATACATTACAGTCCCAAGGGTAGGTGAGGAAGAATTGTGCGTACATTATAGACCCGAGGCTGGGTCAGGGAGGGCATTGTATATATTACAAAGCTATAGCTGTGTTGTGGAGGAAAGCAGAGCTGTTAATGAGATGGGAGGAGCAAATCTCAAAAAGTTGACATTTCTCCACATCAATAAAATTATGGGAAAATATATTAAAGATATAGGCTGAAGCACATGTACCATGAACCATGCTTGGGGATTGCAGGCTTTGTCCTTATATGCACTAGATTTGTTTCTGCTTTAGTAAGGATTTCAACCTCATGAGAATCCACATGGTGCTGTCTCTGGTTTCCTATCCAATCCTATATTTTCACACCATTCAGAATTCCTAAACCCTACCAGTTACATGACTGCACAGCATCGGAAAACACTCTGCACATTAGCAGCAGTCAGGCACCAAGGAAGCTAGAAAAGGTGAGGCTGAGCACATCCAGGCAACTCAAACAAGCTGATTAATAATTCAGGAAGTGAAAATTGACATCAAAAGCTCAAAGCCGGGCCATCTGTGTTATTGGACGGCTGTTGGGCGCAATCACACCTGACTGCAGAAAGCGATCCAGACAAGTGCAATACTGCGTCCAATGGGACCAGGGAGGGAGGTGGGGAGAGCAGATGGATAACTAACCGTGCAAATGATGGCAAAGTCACTGTGACAACAACAGTGCTTCTAAATCCCTCATTTGGCAAATTTACAGGAAGCTCAATTAACTTTTTACATCTGAAATATGTGCACCAGCTTTCCACTTAAAGAGACCATGGCCCTTTCCTTTCTTCTTGTTGGTCTGCCTTGGTGGAATGCCAAAGGCATCAGAAACGAGGCCTTCAGCGATACTTTCCTTTTAAAAGTATGCCAGCCTTTCTACAATTCTACGCAAAGGGTGTTTTTTTTTTTCAATTCATCTCGTAAAGCTGCAATGTAAACTTTTAACAGACACACAAAAAAACCTGTTCCACATTATCGCCATTTCTACTGAACTCATTTGAGTACTCTGATAGCATTCTTGGATTTAAAACGACTGTGACAACCGCAGCATTCACTTAGTGCCATTGGGTTCCATTCTATTATATATATTTAGGAAAAAATGCGTGTGGTCTTGAGGATGGAAGTGGAAAGCTGGTCTCGGAGGGAAAAAGAGGAACGTGTGCCCAATGTGATTCCAGTTGAAGGAATGCACTCAGTAGCAGCCAGAAAATGGATGTCTTGTGTGCTGCTTCTCTCCCTCTCCACTGTTACTGACAGTCACCTGAGTCACATCAACTGGAGTGAGCAGTAGAGGCCGATAGGATTGGGACACAGAATCCGCAGTCTCCGCCACCTTAAAAACGGAATCGCTTCCCAGCAAATCAGGCTAGGAATGTGAACACTATCAAACTAATTGTTCCTGCTTCCTCTATCAAAATAATGCAACTTCATAAATTAAAAATAAAAATTTTAAGTGACTCCAAGCTTTTCATTTCAGCTTCATAAATTTATATAAGAATTGTTCAAGTCAACGTTTAACTCCATCTGATCAGACACTTAAAATAGGAGAGCTACAAGCGTTAACATTGCATGAAAATCTTCTCCTGAAGCTATAGCCTTCGAAAGCTTTTATGTACTTTAAAAACAAGGCCCTGACCTGCATATATGTCTGGTTGAAGGCTAAGTATAGAATGGAGAAGGTTTAAACTGGTGTTTGTGGTATTTCTTCAGAGGAAACAGCTTTAGAGTGGATTGAGGATCCCTTGAGTACTCAGTGATTAAATGCATCACTTCGTGCTGGACTGAGCCACACAGAGCAGAAGGTCCAAGCTTGAACCCATGTCTGTGTTGAGTTAACTGATCTCAGCTGGTATGAGTGCTAAAACCTGGCTTCGGGATGCTTAAATAAAAGGTTCGTGCTCCTGACTGCTATCCTGCGCCATCTGCTGAATAATGTACTCAAACTGGATCTGGGTGATGCCTCTCACAGTCAAATAACAGACAGTCACAGACCAGCTGGGACTGAACTTGAAGAATGGCACTTGCAGCCAGCACCTGTAGTAGTGGATTAATAGTGACTGCAGGAATAAAAATCATAGAATCATAGAACAGTACAGTACAGAAAGAGGCCATTCTGTCAATCAAATCTCTGTTGGCTCTTTCAAAGAGCAATCCAGTCAGTTCCACTGTTTGATGTAAGTTTAGCCTAACATTCTGGGATTTGTACTCTATGATGCCATCACTTGATATGTACAGTCTCTCCTCATTTTTCTTACCAAATTATATCACCTCGTGTTTTTCAGTGTTGAATTTCATCTGCCATGTTAGCTGCCCATCTATTTCCTCTTGAAGTTTATTACCATCTTCCACACACTTCCAAGTTTCGTGCCATCTGCAAATTTTGAAATTGTACCTCCCTTTGGCCCCACGTGGAAATTGTTCATGTATATCAAAAGGAGCAGTGGTCCTAGATTTGAACCCTGGGGAACACCACTGCATACCTCCCTCCAATCCAAAAAAACAGGAATTCGCCACAACTCTCCACTTTCTATCCATACTGCTACTGTTCCTTTTATCCCACTGGATTCAAATTTTGCTAACAAGTGTATTATGTGGCTCTTTATCAAACACCTTCTGAAAGTCCTTATGCTCAGCATCAATTGCACTATCCTCATCCACCCTCTCTGTCATCCCACCAAGAAACCAAATTAAGTTAGTCAACACCATTTTCCCTTGAATTCAGGCTGGCTCTCCCTTATTAGTCCATGACTATCCACATGGCCATTAATTTTCTCTCAGACCATTGTTTCTAACAGCTTCCTCAGCACACTGTCTTTAAAACTGTTTGGGCCTGCAATTGCCAGTAATAGCAAGGTAATATGTCCAAGAGTGGGTTCCCTGACAGGGAAGACGGCAAAACCACCCCTTGCATCCCAGCAGGGGTCAGGCCTTCAAGAGAGGAGGAAAGACTGACAATAAAAAATCAAATGGATCAAGGACAAGGCCCATTGTCAGTTGTGAGTCTGCGGGTTCAAGTCCTGCTCCAGAGACTTGCGCACAAAAATCTAGCTTTAAACCCCAGGGCAGTACTGAGGGTGTGCTGCACTGCCAAAAGTGCTGTCTGTTGGATGAGACAACCAACTGAGGCCTTGTCTGCCCTCTCAGGTGAATGTGAAAGACCTCATGGCCACTCTTTGAAGAAAAGCAGCAGGGTTATTCTTTGGTGTCCCTGCCAATATTTATCTGTCAATCCAAAGCCTGAAAAGAGATTATTATGATCATTATCGCATTGCTGTTTGTGGGACCCTGCAGTGTATACAATGGCTGCCATGTTCCCTAAGTGGCAATAGTGACTACACCAAAAACGCTTGAATGCTTGTGACGTGCTTGGGGGGGGGGGGGGGGGGGGGGGGGGGGGGGTCTCCTGAGGTTGTGAAAGGTGCTATATAAATGCAATTATTCTTATTTTTGAGGGAGCACTGCGTCAGAAGTATGACTGGGCTGGTGGGAGAGACTGAACCTGTACAGACAAAGCAGGGACAAGACTGGAAGACACTTTGGGCTACATTCTCGTAGGCAAACACTCGGGTAAATCTTGCAATTCGGGACTCAGATTTGTGAGATGGAACCACACAGAAGGATTTTGGGCGTGGGGGTGGATGGGTGCTGGTTGTGCGATGTTCTGTCCATTAATCAATCCAAGGCAGTGCACAGCCACTTGCTATTTGACCATGAGGGCATCACTGCCAAGCCTGATCCAGTTCTCACCCAACACTTACATTTTCTCATCAGCATTCAGTGGGGTGGAATAAGTGGATTAGCAGCCGCATTAAGAAAAAGCGCCTGAGAGAGGGACTTGCTACAAGCGCATTAAGTGTTGATATGGAAACAGTGCACAGCCAAGAGAATATATCCCATCATTGGCAGGGGGTAGAATGACAGCACTTGGCTAAACTTCTCAACATTGGCTACATCACTGACCCCTGTCCTGCAATAACACTCTGCTGGTCTGTTTTCTTTAAACATAAATTAAACATCAGTGGCTCAATAGACAGAGAGAATTAATTTCCCTCAGTATATCAGATGGAGAGAAAGGGGATTGGGATCTGCTGCTTCTGCACCTCCATCTAGTGGGAGAAGCATGCACCTGCAGGCATAACTGCATGTCACAGAATGGCGATGTCTAAACAAGGAATTTAAAATAAAAGAAACTGTGCTTGGGGCGTGGGTATTAATGCCCATGCATGCCTAATTGCCCATGAGAAGGTGGTGGTGAGCTGCCTTCTGAAACCCCTGCAGTCCATATGGTGTAGGTACACCCACAGTGCTGTTACAGAGGGAGTTCCAGGTTTTTGACCCAGTGACAGTGGAGGAACATCGATATTGTTCCAAGTCAGGATGATGTGTGGCTTGGAGGGGAACGTGCAAGTGCTGGTGTTCCCATGCATCTGCTGCCCTTGTTCTTCTAGGTGGTAGAGGTCACAGGCTTGGAAGGTGCTGTCAAAGGAGCCTTGCCAAGTTGCTGCAGTACATCTTGTAGACGGGACACACTGCTGCCACTGTGCGTTGGTGTTGGAGGGAGTGAATGGTGAATGGGGTGCCGATCAAGTGGACTGCTTTGTCCTGGGTGGTGTTGAGATCCTTGAGTGCTGTTGGAGCTACACTCATCCAGGCAAGTGGGAAATATTACATCACACTCCTGATGTATAGATAGTGGACAGGCTTTGGGGAGTCAGGAGGTGAGTTACTCACTGCAGAATTCCCAGCCTCTGACTTGCTCTTGACTCTCTATACAGAAATACATAACAAAGTTCCCTAACTGCTGACTCCATCCCTCTCCCTGGCAGCTATCTGAATCGAACTGTTCGCAACCTCGGTGTTATTTGACACTGAGATGAGCTTCCAATTATACATTCCTGCCATCCAAAGGGTCTTTTCCTGTGCTGTAGACCCCTAAGACTCTATGACTAAGAATGCCTATTTCCACCTCTGTAACATTGCCCAACTTCACCCCAGTCTCATTTCAGCTGCTGCTGAAACCCTCATCCTTGCCTTTGTTATCTCAAGGCTTGATTGTTCCATGCTTGTTTCCCACATTCTATCCTCTGTAAACTTGAGGTCATCCAAAACAGTGCTGCCCATCTCCTAACTCACACCAAGTCCCGTTCCCTTATCACTCCTTGCTCACCGACCTACACTGGCTCCCACTTAAGCAATATCTTGATTTTAAAGTTCTCAGCCTTGTATTGAGATCCCCTCATGGCCTTGTCCCTCCATATCTCGTCCAGCCCCACACCCCTCCAAGCCGTGAGGGCTCCTCTAATTCTGGCCTATTGGGCATCCCTGATTTGAATCACTCCACCATTGGTGGCTGTGTCTTCAGTTGCCTAGGCCTCAAGCTGTGGAGGTGCCTTGTTAAACCTCTCCACCTCGCTTTCCTCCTTTAAGGTGCTCTTTGACCAACTTTTTGGCCATCTGATCTAGTATCTCCCTAAGTAGCTGGGTGTCATATTCTCTTTTATAATGATCCTGTGAAGCACCTGGGGACACTTTATTACGTTGAGAGTGCTATATTAATGTAAGTTGTTGTTAATATCCATCCTATCTCTCATCTTCTGACAATAACTCACCTTTACTCTTGTTAGTCACCTCTTGCCCAGAAAGACAAACGCAAAGTGCTTTCTATTTAAAATTAAAGCAAATCATATTTAGTAAGCGTGTTTTTCTTTGGTGAAGGCACCTCACTTCTTTCTTGAGAAGCCACTGCTCCCAATTGGTGTGCTCGAGCCAAGTGCCATTCTTGGCCAACTGAAAGATGGGTGGCCAACTTCTAGGCTGCGTTAACTAAGAAGAGCCATTCGAAAGTGTGTAAGAGAGAGGTGAGTGCCCCTGTGGAGGGAGCTTTGTTTCACCTAGTTGTTTCCCATCAAGCCACAGGAGTCAGCCCTGTCTCCCAACAGGAAGAGGATGCACAAACATATATCAAAGAGATAACTGCACCAAACGAGGGTTTCAATTTGACTGTGTAGCAACAGATACAAAATGATTTAATGTGGCACAAGCATAAATTAAAAGGACCACAGTGTCACAAACTGTGATAGGGATGCTGCACTTTCACTCAACGAATAGTCTTCATCTGCAGTGAGTTTCAGTTTCGAAACCCAAACTTAATGGCCTGAATTTTCCTGTCGGCGATTTGGGGGCGGGGCCCACTCACTGACGGGAAAATGAGGCAGGATGAGGCCATTGACAGGATAATTAAGATAATTAAAGGACCTGCCCGTCCAACCTTAAGGCTGGTGGGCAGGCCAGGAGCTCCAGTGGGCTTCTGATAACACATGAAACATCATCCACTGGTGGGATGAGATTTCATGTCCGTTTTTAAAAAGTCTAATAAAGTTTATGTCATTTTTATTAACATGTCCCATCTCGTGTGATATTGTCACATGAGGGGGACGTGTTAATAATTTTTAAATTTTTCTGTTTTTTGACTTTTCTTACCTGTCACTAATCTCCCTGAGACAGGACTTTGCCTCAGGGAGCAGTGTGCGAAACAGCGCACTTTGACAGATTGGGAATCCCTCGCGCGCACCCCCCCACCCCCCCCCCCCCCCCCCCCCCCCCCCCCCCCCACCCCCCCACACACACACACACACATACAGGAAGTGCATAGCACTTCCTGTCGGGAAGGCCACTGAGCGGGCCTTAATTGGCCCACCCACTCAAAATGGCGGTGGGCCCTGTTTCGGTGGCGGGGGTCGGCTGTCCGCCCGCCGCCAAGCTGGTGGGGCCCACACTCCCACCAAGGGCAAAACTCTGCCCAATATATTTGTTGGCCAAAAATGAAATTTTAAGTTCAGTCTCAGCTCAGACAATGGGGACCAGTTCACAGCACCAAACTCTCCATAATTCTGCTCTGAGATGCACAGAGGGCAATGGGTACATCAAATGGAAATGCTAAACTGGGACAATTGGAAGGGCACTTCAGAGGGTGGTGAAAAGCACATTACTGGAAGCCTCAGCCTTTGTTTAACATCTCAACTGAAACCTCCAACAATGTGGCACCCCTTCTGCCCTGCACTGCAGCGTCACCCTTGTGCCCAAGGCCTGGAGTGGGACTTTGAACCCACAACCCCTGACCCAAGAGATCAGAGTGCAACCACTGAGCCAAGACTGACAACGTCTCACAAAACACTGCGACCCTACCATTAGCACTGAGCATGATCGAAACAAGTAGGAAGATGCTTTGAGACCAGTGAAATTAAAATGAAAACAAAATGATGGAGCTTGCAGTAAAGTCTTTAAAAAGAAAACCCACGTGGCAGATGTCTGAACCTTAAACTTGCGCTCATAAGTCATGTGTAAATATTGCTGGTCTGCAATAGAAGCACCGACATAAACTCAAGCAACTAGAAAGAAGTTGGACAAACAGAATCATTCACAGCCAGGAGGATACATGTCTTTCATGATGCGTCGCTGCTGTAGGATGGGGCAGTGGGGTGCAACCTGTAGAACTGTCCGGCTGCATGCTGCTACCACTTCTCCTCATTTCACTAACAAATGTTGCTTAGCCACTTCATAGGCAAAAATAACCAAGCGAGAGGAAAAAGAGGTTGAGAGGAAGCAATAGGGGACGGTCACATAGTTCATTCCAGAAAGCTGACTCTTACCAATGCCAGTTGCTGTTAAAAAGAAAGGTTCTATGTAAATGACAGCGAGGGAGCACAATAATGATATACTCAGTCATAAGGTAGAACCCACAGCTGGACTTTTGCTTTTTGCATATTTCTGTTGGGATGGAGTACGTACGGGTCCTTCACACAGCAGGAGGCTCTGTCTGGCCTTGTTTATCAGCTCTTAAAAAATATATCAAAAAATATACAAACGGATAACTGCACCAAATGAGGGTTTCAATTTGACTGTGTAGCAATAGATACAAAAAGATTTAACGTGGCACAAGTAGAAAATAAAAGAAATTAAAACAGTGTCACATACCGTGATAGGAATGCTGTCCTTTCACCCAATGGATAGTCTTCATCTGCAGTGAGTTTCAGTTTCGAAACCCAAACTTAATATACTTGTTGGCCAAAAATGAAATTTTAAGTCTAGTCTCAGCTCAGACAATGGGGACCAGTTCACAGCACCAAACTCTCCATAATTCTGCTCTGAGATGCACTGAGGGCAATGGGTACATCAAATGGAAATGCTAAACTGGTACAATTGGAGGAGCACTTCAGAGGGTGGTGAAAAGCACATTACTGGAAGCCTCAGCCTTTGTTTAACATCTCAACTGAAACCTCCAACAATGCGGCACCCCTTCTGCCCTGCACTGCAGCGTCACCCTTATGCCCAAAGCCTGAAGTGGGACTTTGAACCCACAACCTCTGGCCCAAGAGATCAGAGTGCAACCACTGAGCCAAGACTGACAACGTCTCACAAAGTATACTCACTCGACTATAGCTCAAGCAGGAGTCACCATCACCGGGAGAGAGAGGGAGAAAACTATATAAAAAAGGAGCTATGCCATTGATAGTTGGAGCTCCTTATAGGAGCTTGTGCATTTATAACACAGCCAAACAGGTTGTGTATTAACTTGCAAATCCTTCCAACACATGCCAATGGTAGCCAGTGAGGGTGGGAGAGATTTCTGGTCAGCTATGTGACGGAAGGAAATTGGAGCCTCTAGTATCGCTATCCGTAGCTCCAGGTTACAACATGCGTGTCAAAGTGTGTGTTGCCACAGCAACTCGGACTCCTTGGTGGGGAATTGGGGCAAGGCTGGCTTTGTTGACTAGGCGGCCGGTGTGGATCCGATTGGTGGCAACAGCAAGGGGTTTGATCCCCGTTCTGGCTGGGGCGGATTTGGGACCTGCCACCTTGCTCTACCTGTGATGGAGGTCAGACCTGTCTTCAGGTAGAGAACACAAGAAGGAAAAGATAGAAGTTTGTTTGCTCTGTTTTCTCCAGCCATTCCTGATAGGAATGATCTAGGATCCTGTCAAGCAGTTTCAGTGCAGAGACTGTGGTGGAACAAACCTACTGTTTGAGTGTGGTCCGGGATCAGTGACTAACAAAGGGATGGCAAAGTGCTGATAAGAGCAGTTTCCGAAATGAGGAAAATCTGTTTTTGGTAAATGTAACTATTTGCAGGAATTAGGCCCAGTCTGGAGAGCGGTCTCTCAACTGCATTCACTTTGCCTAAAGGAAACTGATATAGCTTTTTGTGTGTGGGCTGTGGGTTCAAATCCCAGCCAGACTGATAGAATGAACATTTCTTCAAGAGGAAATTTTGACTAAAATGTGCGCTTTTTAAAAATTATGCTTGTTAAGATGAGGGACACTTAGTGCTGGGAATTAAACATTTCCCACTTCAGGCACCCAGCGTCAGTGTTGAGCACACTCAGGTCAAACATAGCAGAGTAAAATACAGAGCAAAGTTCTGTACATTAAACTTGCCAAAAATACGCCACATTAAGACCCAAACATGCTAGGATCTGGATTGAGATTCCCTGATTTCACAACCAGCAGACCTTCAACCAGTTAGCCTGAGCTGGGTCTGAAGCCAGGCTTCAGTGGCTAACCCACTGCAACAGCTGCTTCCTGTTCACTAATGTTAAACAAAATCCTTTTCAGACAACTAAATGAAAACATTATCATTTTTCGCTTAGCTGTGGCTCGGTTGGTTGCACTCTTACCTCTGAGTCACAAGCTCTGGGTTCAATTGTCCCACTCCAGGGTTCAAGCACAAAATCAAGGCTGACACTCAGCAGCACTGAGGGCATACTGCGCTGTTAGAGGTGCTGTCATTTGGACGAGACGTTACACTGAGGCCCCATCCACCTGCGCGGGTGGATCAAAAAGATCACCTGGGATTATGTTGAAGAAGAGCAGGGGGTCGGGTTATCCCGACATGCTCAGGTGGATTGTAGAAGATCCCACAGGCAGTATTTGAGGGAGGATAATTGTGGTGTCCTGGCCAATCTTTCAACCGACATCACTGAAACAGAATAACTGATCATTTATCTCAAGACTTTCTTGAGTGACTGCCACCACAACGGTGACTATATTTCAGCAGTAATCTATTATAATCCAAGGATATGAAAGCTGCCATTTAAATACAAGTTCTTTAGCTGGTGCTGAAGTTGTGACAGAATGTCTAGACCAGAGACACCTTTACTCCAACAGCGGGTGACTGATTTGCTGTGCACTCGGAATGTTTTCTGCTTTCATTGCACATCGCTTTCTATTTCACATTGCTCTCAGTGGCTACCCACCTCCACCCCTTCCCAATGTCCAGTCCCTTGATCAGGCACTAACTATTACCAGAAGATACCTGTGTGCTTGCTGCTAAACTATAAAGGACTGCACACATATACCCAGTCACTACAGTAAGCACTGAACATATACCCAGTCACTACAGTAAGCACTGAACATGTGGTCACTACAGTAAGCACTGAGCATGTAGTCACTACAGTAAGCACTGAACAAATACCCAGTCACTACAGTAAGCACTGAACAAATACCCAGTCACTACAGTAAGCACTGAACATGTAGTCACTACAGTAAGCATTGAACATGTAGTCACTACAGTAAGCACTGAACATGTAGTCACTACAGTAAGCACTGAACATATACCCAGTCACTACAGTAAGCACTGAACATGTAGTCACTACAGTAAGCACTGAACATATACCCAGTCACTACAGTAGGCACTGAACATATACCCAGTCACTACAGTAAGAACTGAACATGTAGTCACTACAGTAAGCACTGAACATATACCCAGTCACTACAGTAAGCACTGAACATATACCCAGTCACTACAGTAAGAACTGAACATGTAGTCACTACAGTAAGCACTGAACATATACCCAGTCACCACAGTAAGCACTGAACATATACCCAGTCACTACAGTAAGCACTGAACATGTAGTCACTACAGTAAGCATTGAACATGTAGTTACTACAGTAAGCACTGAACATATACCCAGTCACTACAGTAAGCACTGAACATGTAGTCACTACAGTAAGCACTGAACATATACCCAGTCACTACAGTAAGCACTGAACATGTAGTCACTACAGTAAGCACTGAACATGTACCCAGTCACTACAGTAAGCACTGAACATATATCCAGTCACTACAGTAAGCACTGAACATATACCCAGTCACTACAGTAAGCACTGAACATATATCCAGTCACTACAGTAAGCACTGAACATATATCCAGTCACTACAGTAAGCACTGAACATATACCCAGTCACTACAGTAGGCACTGAACATATACCCAGTCACTACAGTAAGAACTGAACATGTAGTCACTACAGTAAGCACTGAACATATACCCAGTCACTACAGTAAGCACTGAACATATATCCAGTCACTACAGTAAGCACTGAACATATACCCAGTCACTACAGTAAGCACTGAACATATATCCAGTCACTACAGTAAGCACTGAACATATACCCAGTCACTACAGTAAGCACTGAACATATATCCAGTCACTACAGTAAGCACTGAACATATACCCAGTCACTACAGTAAGCACTGAACATGTAGTCACTACAGTAAGCACTGAACATATACCCAGTCACTACAGTAGGCACTGAAGATGTAGTCACTGCACATGTAGTGTAATTCTGACACAGGCCCCTTCTTCTCCCATATTGTTTCTGTCCAGAATGTGGTGACTCTTTGGCCGGGATTTTCCAGCCCCATCGTGGCAGGATCCACCCTGGGAGATCCGGTGGCCCAGCCGAATGTCCGCTGACCAATCCCGGCAGTGGGTGGGGCTGGAAAATCCCACCCTTTGAGTGCAGTTCCACATGGACAGGTGACCCTCCCAAACGCCCATTCCTTGCCTGCATGTTAGCAAGCTATTGAAGCCATGGTGTCAGCTCCCGATTCTTGCCCGAGAACCACTTCCCACGTCCACTTGGAGGCCGCTCGACAGTGATCAAGAGCAGGGAGCCTGAGCTGACTTTTTCTCCTTCCCTTCTGTAACTGGGGTCTGAAGACACCATCAGACAATTCCCTCACGCTGCCTGGCTAAGATCAGCTAACCCTTACTCAGCTAACCCTTCACAGACTGGGGATCCAAGTCATACCACGCATGCACAGTGCTTTTACACACTGAGTTGCTGAACAGCATTCCTCCCACCATTTTATTCTCTTTAAAGTCTAGGTGACTGCTGTATTTATATTGGTGCATGGTATAGTATACATTAAAAAAAATCATCCCATACACATTCCCCCTGGTATACGCTTACAGCTGCATTCAACAGATACTTCTCACGCTCTGCATTTATGTATTGAGTGGTTATACATGGCTGTACAAAATTGACACAAATTGTGACACAATGTTTGCATTGCCGATGATTTGCTATTGTCAAATTGCCTGCACAGTGGAAAAATTGCTGCCTAATTGTTGCACAGTAGCATTTTAAAAATCCTCCTCCTGCGACTAACCCTAATCATTTTGCGCTTTATTCCAAATTATCTTTGAACACCATTTCCCCCAGGAAAGCCTATTAAAAGCATTTGGTTACATTTGACTCAAAAAGGGTCTAATGGCTAATGAAATTTATATTTGAGACATGAGGGTGATCTTTTACATGCGTCCTTCTCCGGTAACTATCAGGAGGTCGTGTTGAGAGAAAATTGCGTGAGGGTAATGCAAGATTCTTGATTTCTTTTATATGAGGAGGCCCCTGGTCTCCACTTAGCCTGATTTACTTTAAATTAATGGAGTGCTTTGATCAGTCTGATGAGCTCGGATCTTGTATCAGCTTGACTCTACCTCTGATCTCGCTTTGTTCTCACTGTTTATAAGAATCAGCCTTTTGCCCCCTTAATTTTACAAAGCATTGAATCGAAGGGTTTAAGCATGGGTTCGCTTAGTGAATGCATGGCTAATGAGCAATTTGGACATATACTTCAGAAATCTCCCAAGTTAAAAAAGAAAAAAACTTGCCTTTATATAGCACCTTTCAGCATGCCCCAGAGCACTCACTGTTGTGGTGTAGGGAAATACGGGAGCCAATTTGCGCAGAGGCAGATCCCACAGTAGTAATGTGATAAAGGCGGGATAATCTGCTTTGGTGATGTTGGCTGACAGCTAGGGCTGAAAGAAAGAGTCATGTGTCTCTTTTTCCCCCGTTCTGATGGGAGTTCTAACCCAGATCTATAACCTGTCTCTTCCCTTTACGAATTGGATTGAGCTGTGTGTGGATAAAAACACCTGTGACAAGCCTGGATGCTTTTCCAATTCCACTTCATAATATTTACCGTTAGAAATTTCCGGCACTTTTTTTCTCTCTCTCGCTGATGCAATTTGATGGCAAACACATGTTGACAGCTGCAAAGGATGTTGAACACGCAACAGGTTAAAATGCCTTTGGGGAACATCCCATTCAGCCTTTTGCATCAAAAAAAAGAGGAAAAGTGAATCAGTCGGAATGCTGCAATGTAATCGTTTGCGGCCCCTCAGTGCAAAGGCAGCTGGTTTTTGTGTTGCACTATTTCTGACAATCGGAATACAAAAGTAAAATATGTTTAGATTTAAATAATTTTTGATTTAAAAAAAATAATCCAGCTGCTCTAGACTAACAAAGGGATATTGTCTTCTCAATTGTAAGAATGAGGTGACTAACTCGGGCATGTCAATTGAATCCATCCGCTTTGGTCTCTAATGTGGTCGGTATGAGAGGGGTTACTGGATCCAACTCCTCATCCCCCCCCCCTCCCAATTTCCTGTTTTCCTGGAGGTGCTGACTTTTGCTCCCAATATCACTTCCAATATCACTGGCAGATTGCCAGTACCAACCCTTTATACATGAATCCTGACAGAGCCTGTGAGCTGGCCTTAAGGTCATAGGACGGGGGGTGGGGTGCGAAACACAGCCTAGACCGTTTTTAATCGGCAGCCCAACAACAGGAACTACCCAGCATAGGGTATAGGATAGTAACCAGGAGTGGAACGGCACTTCTCCATACAGCAACACCAGTTTTCTCCTTGCTGCAACCCAGTGTCATTTGTTTCCCCTGTACGGTAGGTAGACCATAACAGCCTCAGTGACTGGGAATTTGGACGAGTGTTGTTAACTTTGAAATCCTGCTGCAGCAGGAGTTAACCCCTTCAGGAGAGGATATAACGGAGAGTGAGGGAGGAGGGATTGCAGGAAGAGATGTTTTCCAAAGGTAGTGTCAAGCCTTGGGTGGCAGTGGCTAGCATTCATGTGGCTGGGTCAGAAGGCAGTGAGTTGAAGTCCCGTTCCAGGGGCTTGAACACGGATGATGCAGGCTGACATTCAGCACTGGCACTATCAGATGTGCCAGCCCTTGGATGAGACATTAAACTGAGGTCCCGTCTACTGTCAGGTGGGCTTAAAAGATCCTATGGTGCTATTTTGAAGATTAGCAGGCGAGTTCTCCCGCTGTCCCGCTGAATATTTAATCCTCAGCCCGCACCTACAACAGATTATCTGATCATTTCTGCATGTGGGAGCTTACTCCTTTCAGATAAGGCGTAAAGTACTTCCTTGGCTGTGGGACATGCCGGGCTATATAAATACAGGTCGTTCTTTCCTCTAGCCTACATTACAGCTCACTAACAGTGGGTGTTAGTAGCTGGGATCAGATAGTAGACCATCAAGGGGCAATGGCAGGATTGGGGGTGGATATTAGTTGTGATGAATGATGCCTTAAATTGCAGTGTGCGTTCAACCACCTGTGTGTACTCATTCCAAAACCAGACACAAACAACGCCCCCGTCCCGGCTTATCGTTTATAAAAATAAAAAGTAGGGTTGCCCAAGAAAATAAAACTATGGCCGACCCCAGCGTTTGCAAAGTTCAAACATCTGAAAATGACTACTCGACAATGAGTGATGTCTGGAACAACAGCCAGAGTTGTGCACGGGCGTTCAATCAACAGAGAATAGTTTTTAAAACAGATTCATTGTGTAGCCCGAGAAGGTAAAATATATGGAAATGTCGAAGGGGTTGGTCCTGATTGTCAATGGGTTTTGCTTTTATGTCTTTGGTGAGTCAATTTACCTGATGGGTCCTATCGTTTTGTCATGACTCTCTGTCATTCATATTTTGATTAATTAGACACAACGTTGCATAAATATCAGACAGTCTATTCATACTACATATCAATTAATCACAGTCCTTTACATGCTGAACTTGTGTACAAATCTTATTTGATGCTTCATTGGGACTTTTTTCTCCCCGGTGTTAGTGACTAATGACAGCCTGTTAAATGATGCATTGCTCCGAGTCTCAGTCCCCCCTCAGTTTTGTGCTCAGGTAGCTCAACTCAACCAGGGCAATAGATGAGATATTGCGACTGACCACAGCGCCTTGACTGGAGAGAGAGGGGACAACCGCATTTCAGCCAAGAGTGCCACATCTGGTTGCTTACCCAGTGATCCGGACTGGGGGCAGAGGGGGTGCACGTGGCCGGCCATCAAGAGAATGTGTAAATGCAGGTTTGACTGTGAAGCCTTCCGAAGCCAACAGTCTGCCAACATGTTTTGATTTCGAGACTTCCTGCCTGGTGGTGACCCAGAACTCACAGGGAAATTTCCCTCCCTAACAGCACTGTGGGTGTACCTACACCACAAGGACTGCAGCGGTTCAAGAAGGCAGCTCACCACCACCTTCTCAAAGGAAATGAGAGATGGGCAATAAATGCTGGGCCCAGCCAGTGACATCCACATCCGTAAATTAATTTTTAAAAATGACCAACTGCACTCCCACAATCATTGTGGTCATCACCATTGTACTGGCATCAATACTACTGTTCTGTGTAATAACAGATTCTCCCTTCCCTCCTGTCACTTTAGCTTCATTGATCTGGCCTCTGCACACTGGCTAAACAAAGACCACAGTTGCTCTAGTTTTCCACAAAAGTCATTCTTAACTAGTTCTTGCAAATCACAGGCGAGAGTGATGAAATTCACACGAGTTTGATCTTGGATGGTATGTAGAGTATTGCTCGTGGGCTCAGTGGTGGAACGGACAAAAGAGAAATATTCATGTGCTTTTTTTTATTCCCCAATAAGCAGGTTGAGAGAGAAAGAGATTGCGAAGATGTAGGAGGCTTGCTTAGCCTGAAGTGTGGACATTTCCACATCATTGTAGGTTGGTGCATCAGAGCAGTGCATCGGGGAACAGTAGAATCTGTCTTTTTTTGTGCCTACAATTTTCCAAGCATGTTAGCCTTGGTCTAAGTTGCTGCCCATCTCCTAAATTGAACCAGGTCCCATTCACTCAGCATCCACTGTGCTTGTTGACCTGCATTGGGTCTTGGTCAACCTGTGCCTTGATTTTAAAATTCTCTATCCTTGTTTGCAATCCCTCTGTAGCCTTGCCCCTCCCTATCTCTGTAATCTCCTCTCGTCCTACAACCCTCCATGAAATCTTGGTTCCTCCAATTCCGGTCCCTTACGCATCCCCGATTTCCCTCACTCTACCTTTGGCGGCCATACCTTTAGCTGCTTAGATTCTAAGATCTGGAATCCTCTCCCTAAACCTCTCTGAATCTCTCTCCTTTTTTAAAAAATTGATTCTTTATATTTTTTTAAAAAATAACAACAGCCATAATAAGTAACCATACAAATAAAAGCTTACAGTACAGAAATAATTCAATACAATTACATTTGGAAGAGAAAGAGAAAGGAAGGAAAAGAGAAGTAGGAGGAGGAAAAAGAAAAAGGAGGGAAAAAACCCACCCCCCCCAACCCCCAAAAAATAAATAATAAGAAAATCAACACCAATCATAGGTCAGATAAAATTTTACCTGATATAATACATACAACCTAATTAGGCTCAGTTAAATGAAAGTAGAGAGCTGTAGTTTCTCAAAATAATCTAAGGAACATGGCCAAGCTACATCAAATCCATCAATGGAGCCTCTTATAGAGTGCTTCATTTTCTCAAGTTTAAGATTCTGCGTAATATCACGTATCCAATTAGTAAAAGGAGGTGGGGCAGACTAATTCCAATTTAGTAGAATAATACGTCTAGTCAATAATGTTGCAAAGGCGAGTGCATCAGCTGAACTTGTGTAAGAGGGAAGCCATTTGGTTCCACTCCGCAGAGTGCTGTAATAGGAGAGGGTTCAATGTTGCTACTGAAAATATGTGAGAGCGATGTTAAAATGTTTGTCCAAAACAAAGCCAATTTAGGACATGACCAGCATGTATGAATTAGAGGGGCTGGGGCAGTGTGGCATTTATCACAGGTTGGATCAAAATTTGGATAAATCTTAGGTAATTTCATCTTGGATTGATGGATACGATGTAAGATTTTAAATTGCAACAACCCAAGCCTGGCACATACAGATTAGGAATGTACACGAGAGAGAGAACAGGCTTCCAATTATCTTCTGATAAGTTTGACTCAAAATCTTGATTCCAAAGAGTTTTTAAGGTAGATAGCGAAGCAAAAGTGAAAAAAATTAGGGTATACAATTTGGAAATGAGCCCCCTAACAAAAGGATTTAATTCTATCGGTGATTTAGGGGGTCTCTCTCCTCCTTTACATACTCCTTCAAACTTATCCCTTTGATTAAGCTTCTGCTTACCTGTCCTAATATCTCCTTCCATGGCTCAGTGTCAAAATTTGTCTGACAGCGCTCCTGTGAAGAGCCTCAAGACATTTCACTAAAGTAAAGGTACTCTATAAATGCCAGTTGTTGTTGTTGTAAGCAGGCTCTCTAGGGAACAGGAAAAGAACCACACACAAAGTCAAGAGGACAGGTTATATGGGAAGCCTCTGCTTTGTGGCTGGGGGCAGGTCAGGTAGAATCCTGGGAAGGTTGGCCTTTGAGGTCAGCAGATGGCGCTTGCGGCCATACTGGAGAGGGTGCTACCCTGTCGCGGATGTCATCTTTTGGGTGAGACGTCGGCCTGAGGCACTGTTTGCGTCCTCAGGTGGATTTGCAGAATCAGCAGCCACTTTTTAAAGAGGGGTATGGAAGTTTCCCAGGTGTCCTAGCCGAAAGTCATCCCTCGATCAGCACCAGCAAGAGAGAAATTGATCATTACCAGGTGGCAGTTTGTGGGGTTTTGCAGTGTGTGAATTGGGCACTGTGGTTCCTACATTATGACAATGACTGCATTTCAAAAGTACCCTACTGGTTGTAAAGTATTTTGGGACGTCTTGTGGTTGTGAAAAGGAGTTATACAAACGTGAGACTTCCTTCTTTGTTGTTTTTTTTCAAGTCTGAGAGCTACTTACACTATGGAAGTGAAAAGGACCCAGCTGTCTTCTGTCTGTTATACTCCTTCAATACAAGGGCACCCTATATATGACAGGCTAGGTACCACCAGCTAGCTTGCATGAAAACTGTTACAGAGCAATAGAAATTACAGTTATTCAGTCCTATCACATCTTCAGAAAGAATTATTTACTATACTATCATCTCTGCTCTTTCTTGTGTCCTTTATATCTGTCATACTCTCATACTCATCCAATCCGTTTTAAATGGCCTGCCTCTGTCACCATTTGTGGTAAAGTGTTCCATGTTATAATAACCTTTAGCCTGGAATTTCAACTTCTCCTTTCATTCTGCTCAGTCTATGGCCCCATGATCATAATAGTGTTGTCTACGTGTATTTCTGTTCTGATCTGGACAGTACCAATAACAGTTATTGCAATCCTTGCTTACAATAATGGGCACTTATGCCCCAATGAGGAAATTCCGGACAAGTGGACTTCTGGACTAACGCCAGGAATAATCTCCTATCAATCCAGCTGTGCACTCTGTCTGGGGGAATAATCACCTGAGCAGCGTTCATGCAAAGGCAATCTCATATCACACAACATACTGACAAACACACACACGCAGAGTAATTCACATACACACTCACGCACACACACAGACACTCATACATACATACACGGTGACACGCACTCACATACACACACATATACACACACACCCCTCACACATATGCACACACCGACAGACACACTCATACATACATATCCGGAGACATACACTCACAAATACACAGCGATGCACACACATATCCACACATACACATCTATGCACACACACATACACAGCGACATACACATACAAACATATCCCACTCCTGAATGGGTGAGGGCAGATTTGGGCTTAGCTATGATGCCCCTATGGTGGAATAGTCACCACCAGATTAACAGCCCATTTTTGAGTGAGGTCCGAGAAAGTTGCCAGTGATTTGTGGAGTGGCACATGAGAAAGGATCAGGCACTTCAAGAGGGGGTGAAAAATTTGAGGGGGAGAAAACATTATTTTCTTAATATTTCTGGTTAATGCCAACGTTAAGCAAATGCACCAGAGCAATTTAACACAAGCAGGGAATCAGCAGAGGTTAGAAAATGTACCCCATTGTGTCCTTAAGTCAAGGTTTACAGGGCAGCGTTGAGCCTTCCAAAGCACTAACAGAAAGACCTGGAAAGCAGCTGAAGATCCCCATGCATATTCAAAGAAACATCAGACTTCCTACACTGTCAGGAATGTCAAGAGGTCACATCTCATTCTTATTAAAACCCAGCAGCAGCTTTGGATTCAGAAATTCCTCTCTTACTTGCTTGGTGACCTTACAAGGTAGAGCTTTAAAGAAGGAGCTTATGCTGTAGCACTCTGGTAAAATGTCAATATGTTTAGCATATCTACCCCCAACCCCTAATCTCCCAATCTGCAGACTGCTCCTGTTATAGGTTCCATCTGAAGGGACTACAGCAGACCCACAGAAAGCTAATTACATGAGTTGATCTCCTTAGGCACAGTCACTACTGTGGTGGCAGCAGTGCATTTGCATGGCGACCTCTGAGCCCTTTCTCCCTCCCAACAGGGCTTGTCATCATTTATCATTGCTTTTAGTAAGTTGAAAAGTCAGCGATGAACTGACACCGTCCCCTGGAGCCTTGCTGACCCTTGCTAACCATCATGCATTTACATCAATCTCTGCAGATCGCTCGTTAAATACAGCACTCTCTCCATTCATCCCCCATTTCTAGTTCTGTACAGCCACATTATCAGCCAGTGGCATTATCATTGCATTAAGCATAATTATTAAACGTTTTGGAAAATCCATTGATGTCACTAATAACCAATGGTTCTGAAATGTTCATTTCCACCCCCACCTACCCTCCAGTGACACAGGCACAGACCTCTTTACTCAAAGAGTGGTCACAATGTGGAACTCGCACCTACATGAAGTAGCTGAGGCAACTAGCACTGATGGAGTTAAGGGGAAGCTAAATAAAGACTTGAAAGAAGAAGGAATGGAAGATTATGTGGATAGGGTGAGATAAAGAGATGGGAGGAGATTTCTGTGGAACACAGACACTACCTAAGACCTGCTGGGCCAAATGGCCAGTTTCTGTGCTGTGCCATTTTAATTTGGCTTCACACCTTGGAGCTGCAGCATCCATGATGTCCATTACATTTAAATCAGCTGAAGAAGAGGTGAGAGAAGGCTAGTGTGGAGCATGTAAACTATTCCTCTAAAGTATATTTGATTTAATCCCATATACATGGTGATTTTGCATGCAAGTATACAACTTAAAGTATTTTTTTGTGTGTAAAATGCCCCTTTAGGTATGTCCAGAATCCTATGCATTGAGTGAGTTTTAAAAGCTGCTGGTGTCAAACCAATTGCCCAACAAAGTAATGGCCAGCTCACACACCACCAGCAGCTCTCTGCCCCCTATGTAACAGAGCAACCAGTGGTTATTAAATCTACTATAAAAAGCTGGGATATAAGGCAGCTCTGCCCCAAACCTCATTAACTCCCACTAAGCCTGGCCACATTTTGTAAGATCCAACACGAAAATCTATTTTTGCCTCCTGAACTTTTCTGTATCTTTTTTAAAAGCTGTATCGTTTTCTTTTGGTGATCTGTTTATCTGATTCGTTCACTGCATGTGAACATGTTCCTCTCTCTTTGATTTGATGCCTATCTCTAGGTGCCCTGGAGAAGGTGGTGGTGAGCTGCCTTCTTGAACTGCTGCAGACCATGTGGTGTAGGTACACCCACAGTGCTGTTAGGAAGGGAGTTCCAGGATTTTGACCTAGCCACAGTGAAGGAACGGCGATATATTTCCAAGTTAGGATGGTGAGTGGCTTGGGGAGGAACTTGCAGGTGGTCTCGTGTCTGGCGTTCTCACGTGTCTGCTGCCATCGTCCTTCTTGGTGGTAGAGGTCACGGGTTTGGAAGGTGCTGCCTAAGGAGCCTTGGTGAGTTGCTGCAGTGCATCTTGTAGATGGTACACACTGCCGCTACTGTGCGTCGGTGGTGGAAGGGATGAATGTTTAAATTGGTAAATGGGGTGCCAATAAAGCGTGCTGCTTTGTCCTGGATGGTGTTGAGCTTCTTGAGTGTTGTTGGAGCTGCACTCATCCAGGCAAGTGGAGAGCATTCCATCACACTCCTTGTAGATGGTGGTGTGCATGATAATGGGTGCTTGCAAGTTAGGTTAAGAAAGGGGCTTCAAGTCCAATGTCATACACCATGAATGGTGGTGGAGTTCATTTAAATCATTTTAATGCTCACCCAGGTCAATACAGTAGAAGAGCTTTAACTGCATTTATAGAGCCCTCATTCACTAGGGTAACTGAGCTCAGTGTACATTCACACCAATTAATCCATTAGAAAAATGGAATCATCAGCAAATGGATTTAATCAATTAACAAAGTTGACAGCAAAACAGCCCTGACCAATGCACATTGACAGCCTCAGACAATGACTGCTGCGCAAATGTGTGCACACACTCACAAACACATGGGCTGCACATACACAGGACACACATACACAGGACACGGACACTCACCTATACATATATACAGAACACAGGCAAAGGTCTGCATATACACAAGGCACCCAGAACGCTGACAAAGGTTTGCATATACACAAGGCATACAGGACACAGGACCTATGTCTGCTTTTCTCTACACCTCTGTAAAGTATCTTAGGATATCTTTTAGTGTGATAAGGAAGTTCTCTCTCTATTGTTGCCTGTTATCTGCTCTAAATGACATCACTTGATATTTATGCAAAACAAGCAGGAAGCCTGCCAGAGCTCAGGCTGGGAGATACTCTGTGACTGTCATCTACTTAGCCACATATCCAGTTGACAGTCTTCACACGTGCTGCTTCCAACCCCGTATCCGGTGATTGGTGCTGGAGCTCATTGATAAGTCAGTATAGCCACCTCTAACCCCCAAAAAATAGCAAATTATAATTACATATCATTCTGAAGGGCTGTGTTTTCAATCTTTACCATTGCAGAATCCATCAGTTGGTGACATTTCCATTGAAAGAACTACAAATATTCTTTCTGAAGCAAATGTTGTGAAGTTGCAAGATTAACATATCATATACTCCAGAGACATTGATGGTACAAATGTTACAGGGCAAATCCACACAGAGAAATCTAACTAAAAGCCAAACCAAGAGAGGCAGCCTGTAAATGTAAATGTCACAGATAGCAAGCACTTCAACACGTTCTTTACATAGTTCATTTGCAATATATAGCAAGGTGGTGAGGTAGTTTTTATCTATCCCCATGACTGGGGAAACAGTTATAGCTCGACACCGAGGTTAATAATCCATTCAACAGCTTCAGCCGATGCAGTGCGAATGGTTGTGACACCACCAGGAATGGATCCCTCAGGGCAGGAGCTCAGTACGTGGGCAATGGTCTGACTTGGACGGCCACGGTCACAATTTGGGCTGTTCTTCATGTTCCACTTGTGCAGCAAAAGTGGCCACATCTTCCCCTGGGTCCATCCTCAAGCGGGTTGAGGGTCATCCAGGTTTTCCGTGGAAGGTTGAAGCTCGGGGCTTCACCGCTCGGGTCAGTTGCCAGGCTGCGGTTGGCGATGGCTTGTGGTCAACCAGGAGGTGCGCCATCCAGAGGTGGGGCCGTGGTCAGTTTGTAGGGTCATGGGGTTTCGGACAAGTGCACGGGGCGGTTTTTTTTGAGGTCCCCTGCCAGTGGAAGTGCTTTGTTAGCTGTCAGCTGATGGTGTTCCTTGAGGATGATGTTTTTCCTTCAGACATCAGGAGGTTCAATGTGTGCTAGTGCAGGAAGCCACTCGAGCTGTGTTGGTCTCAATGTCCCAGAAATCATCTTGTCACTTCCCGGAGGGGGATATCTACCATGTTTGCCTGCCAGCTCCTAAGCCTGGTTGAGTAAAAGATGGTGCTGCCATAATTTAACCTAGGCCTACTTAGGCAAGTAGCAAGGCCGCATTTCCTATGTTACAATAGCAACAACAATTCATTGGCTATAAAGTGTTTTGGAACAGCATGAGTTTACAGAACCATTACATAAATGCAAGGCTCTTTTTGTTTATGTAAAAAGGCCGTAGCAATGTACTGGATTGTGGCCAGTCCCTCCTGCAACTTCAGAACAAGTCTGGCTTTCAAGAAAGTGGGGGTTGATGGGGTGGGGGAAGCGTGAGGGATTGGTGGGGTGAAAAAAAGATGCCTCTTTTGTCTGAATCAAGAAAAACAAAGGCAAGGTGGCTTAATGTAGCAAGAAACGGAGATAACTATCTAGATGTGCGTTGACCCATGCTGTAATATTCAGGACGCAAAATCAAGAGGATCAGCTAAAGAAAATGACAAGGACACAACAACAATGTGGTAACGTGATAACGACACTGTGTGAAGGAGAGATAAATAGCCCCAGCAGCTGGAAGATGTGTTTGCTGAGATGTTAATAGTGTCTGTCAGTGTGTTTTAGTTGCAAAGCAGCATTTTGTTGCTTGAATGAGGAGAGGAACAGGAAGTGACAATGAAACCAAGCAGAAACCAAAAGATACTCAGAAAAGACCACATCCTCTATGAATGGCGATAACGTTGAAAGTTGCAGTAGTTGTTTGTGTAGTGGACCGCATATATTGCCAGGCCAAGTGAGGAGTGTTTTTTTTTTGCTTCTGTTCTCACTCAGACTTCCATTTGCAGCATTTTCCCAAGCAAATATCTAGACGCTTCAAGATGGGCTTAATGTGTCATCTTTTCCAGCTGTTCACCCCCTTTGCTGGACAGGTGATTTTGACTGTCGTTCAGCTCAGATGAGAAATTGACTTCCGCACCATTCTACCAGCTGCTCCCACTTGTTCAGTGATGTACTGAGCCATAAAGATCAGGGAGGTCCCAGGTCATAGCCCATCTGTGCTCGGTTAGCTGATTTCAAAAAGAGGGTGTTGTAGGATTCCTGCACCTGATCACTGGCCACTAATGGCTGCTGCAAATGTGTGTGGGGCTGCGTCCATTGATGTGTGTGTATGTGTGCGTGCGCACAAGTGTGGGGCGTGTGTGCGTGAGCATGGGTGTATGTGTGTGTATGTGTGTGGGGGAGATGGGCGTGTATGTGTGTATTTCCATGGTGTGTGAAGGGGGGAGGAGGTGGGTGTGTATGTGTATGTTCCCGTGCGTGTGTGTGCGGGATGGGGGGAGGTGGGTGTGTGTACATGTGTTTCCATGTGTGTGTGGGGGGGAGGTGGGCATGTATGTGTGTGTTTCCATGGTGTGTGTGTGTGTGTATGGAGGTGGGTGTATATGTGTGTGTATGGAGGTGGGTGTATATATGTGTGTGTGTGTGTGTATGGAGGTGGGTGTATATATGTGTGTGTGTGTGTGTATGGAGGTGGGTGTATGTGTGTGTGTGTGTGTGTATGGAGGTGGGTGTATATGTGTGTGTGTGTGTGTATGGAGGTGGGTGTATATGTGTGTGTGTGTGTATGGAGGTGGGCGTATATGTGTGTGTGTGTATGGAGGTGGGCGTATATGTGTGTGTGTGTGTATGGAGGTGGCTGTATATGTGTGTGTGTGTGTATGGAGGTGGGTGTATATGTGTGTGTGTATGTATGGAGGTGGGTGTATATGTGTGTGTGTACGTATGGAGGTGGGTGTATATGCGTGTGTGTATGTATAGAGGTGGGTGTATAGGTGTGTGTGTGTGTGTGTGTATGGAGGTGGGTGTAAATATGTGTGTGTGTGTGTGTGTGTGTGTGTATGGAGGTGGGTGTATGTGTGTGTGTGTATGGAGGTGGGTGTATATATGTGTGTGTGTGTGTGTGTGTGTGTATGGAGGTGGGTGTATATGTGTGTGTGTATGGAGGTGGGTGTATATGTGTGTGTGTGTGTATGGAGGTGGGTGTATATGTGTGTGTGTGTGTGTATGGAGGTGGGTGTATATGTGTGTGTGTATGGAGGTGGGTTTATATGTGTGTGTGTGTATGGAGGTGGGTGTATGTGTGTGTGTGTGTATGGAGGTGGGTGTATGTATGTGTGTGTGTGTGTATGGAGGTGGGTGTATGTGTGTGTGTGTGTGTGTATGGAGGTGGCTGTATATGTGTGTGTGTATGGAGGTGGCTGTATATGTCTGTGTATGGAGGTGGGTGTATATGTTTGTGTGTATGGAGGTGGGTGTATATGTGTGTGTGTGTATGGAGGTGGGTGTATATGTGTGTGTGTATGGAGGTGGGTGTATGTGTGAGTGTGTGTATGGAGGTGGGTGTATGTGTGTGTGTGTGTATGGAGGTGGGTGTATGTGTGTGTGTGTGTGTATGGAGGTGGCTGTATATGTGTGTGTGTATGGAGGTGGCTGTATATGTGTGTGTGTATGGAGGTGGCTGTATATGTGTGTGTGTATGGAGGTGGGTGTATATGTGTGTGTGTGTATGGAGGTGGGTGTATGTGTGTGTGTGTGTATGGAGGTGGGTGTATGTGTGTGTGTATGGAGGTGGGTGTATGTGTGTGTGTGTGTGTATGGAGGTGGCTGTATATGTGTGTGTGTATGGAGGTGGCTGTATATGTGTGTGTGTATGGAGGTGGCTGTATATGTGTGTGTGTATGGAGGTGGCTGTATATGTGTGTGTGTATGGAGGTGGGTGTATATGTGTGTGTGTATGGAGGTGGGTGTATGTGTGTGTGTGTATGGAGGTGGCTGTATATGTGTGTGTGTGTGTATCGAGGTGGGTGTATGTGTGTGTGTGTGTGTATGGAGGTGGGTGTATATGTGTGTGTATGTATGGAGGTGGGTGTATGTGTGTGTGTGTGTATGGAGGTGGGTGTATGTGTGTGTGTGTGTGTGTGTGTATGGAGGTGGCTGTATGTGTGTGTGTTTATGGAGGTGGCTGTATATGTGTGTGTGTATGGAGGTGGCTGTATATGTGTGTGTGTATGGAGGTGGGTGTGTATGTGTGTGTGTATGGAGGTGGGTGTATATGTGTGTGTGTATGGAGGTGGCTGTATATGTGTGTGTGTGTGTATGGAGGTGGGTGTATGTGTGTGTGTGTGTGTATGGAGGTGGGTGTATGTGTGTGTGTGTGTGTGTGTATGGACGTGGCTGTATATGTGTGTGTTTATGGAGGTGGCTGTATATGTGTGTGTGTATGGAGGTGGCTGTATATGTGTGTGTGTATGGAGGTGGGTGTATGTGTGTGTGTGTATGGAGGTGGGTGTATGTGTGTGTGTGTATGGAGGTGGGTGTATGTGTGTGTGTGTGTATGGAGGTGGCTGTATATGTGTGTGTGTATGGAGGTGGCTGTATATGTGTGTGTGTATGGAGGTGGGTGTATGTGTGTGTGTATGGAGGTGGGTGTATATGTGTGTGTGTATGGAGGTGGCTGTATATGTGTGTGTGTATGGAGGTGGGTGTATATGTGTGTGTGTATGGAGGTGGCTGTATATGTGTGTGTGTATGGAGGTGGGTGTATATGTGTGTGTGTATGGAGGTGGCTGTATATGTGTGTGTGTATGGAGGTGGGTGTATGTGTGTGTGTATGGAGGTGGCTGTATATGTGTGTGTGTATGGAGGTGGCTGTATATGTGTGTGTGTATGGAGGTGGGTGTATATGTGTGTGTGTATGGAGGTGGGTGTATGTGTGTGTGTGTGTGTATGGAGGTGGGTGTATGTGTGTGTGTGTGTGTGTATGGACGTGGCTGTATATGTGTGTGTTTATGGAGGTGGCTGTATATGTGTGTGTGTATGGAGGTGGCTGTATATGTGTGTGTGTATGGAGGTGGGTGTATGTGTGTGTGTGTATGGAGGTGGGTGTTTGTGTGTGTGTGTATGGAGGTGGGTGTATGTGTGTGTGTGTGTATGGAGGTGGCTGTATATGTGTGTGTGTATGGAGGTGGCTGTATATGTGTGTGTGTATGGAGGTGGGTGTATGTGTGTGTGTATGGAGGTGGGTGTATATGTGTGTGTGTATGGAGGTGGCTGTATATGTGTGTGTGTATGGAGGTGGGTGTATATGTGTGTGTGTATGGAGGTGGCTGTATATGTGTGTGTGTATGGAGGTGGGTGTATATGTGTGTGTGTATGGAGGTGGCTGTATATGTGTGTGTGTATGGAGGTGGGTGTATGTGTGTGTGTATGGAGGTGGCTGTATATGTGTGTGTGTATGGAGGTGGCTGTATATGTGTGTGTGTATGGAGGTGGGTGTATATGTGTGTGTGTGTATGGAGGTGGGTGTATGTGTGTGTGTGTGTATGGAGGTGGCTGTATGTGTGTGTGTATGGAGGTGGGTTTATATGTGTGTGTGTATGGAGGTGGGTGTATATGTGTGTGTGTATGGAGGTGGGTGTATATGTGTGTGTGTATGGAGGTGGATGCGTATGTGTATGTTTCCATGTGTGTGTTTCCATGAGTAAGCATGCACGTGGGACATCACGTGAGGACAGGATTGGTTATGATGCTCACTGGTTTATGTCGTTAGGTATGTATATTGGTCACTTTGGTGAGGTACAGACAGGTGTGAGTAAACAGGAGCCATCATCCCCAGGAATGATTATCCCAGATTTTCAGCTAAGAGGGTAGGTTAGTGACTAGTTGCCAGGCGTACAGGCGTCCAGCAGCAGACAGAAATATCCCAGAGTAACCCACAACCTCCCAATCCCCTCCCTCAACTGGATTCCAGTCTGCACATCCTTAATGCTGAAACCTGATGTGTGAATAAAAGGGCAGCCCAACACCCTTCTTTTAACCAGACAATCTCTCTCCCACTGCTTGGTTGTGAAAAGGAGCAGCTCTTAAGTGCAGCTCATTTTGCTCAGTTTGCCAGTTTCCATGAAATGGGTCGATGACTAGGATTACCATCATTTACCAGTTGAAACACATCAAAAGGAATCAACAACCCTTATTTGACTTCAGTCTCTCTAGTTCTAAGGGTATGCATATCGCCTGCTGCACAGTCCTTAAGTTCTGAGTGAACTGGGATCGCTGGTAAACCTGTCACTGGGACCAAATGTCAAGACAGGAACCCAGTGGACACTCAGTTAGTCCTTGTAGGCGTGAGAATTGCAGAAACGATATGACACATATGGTTAATTATACATAGAGTCACAAAGTCTTGGCCAGGATGTCTCCTCAGTTCCATGAAAAGCTAAGGCAATAGTTGCTGTGTAAAGGGGAACACAGACACTTTTACACATCGGCGCAGTTGACAGAGCAATACCTAAAAATGTGGGTATATAACTCTGTCACTGGAGTAATAAAAGGCAGCTTTACTGGTAAAGTATCTTTCCTCGATCACTCTGCTCCTTAATACATGGTCAACCACACTGTCCTTCTTCAGATCATTCCTTGTGGGGGACTGCCATCACTGTGTAAACCCTCGCTCTGAGAGTTTTTTTCTAAGCCGCCCCAACTTTATAAGATCCTCCATAAAACCCGCTTCTTTGACTTAGCTTTTGAGTACACTTCCTGTTGCCTCCTATGAATCAGCGTCCAATTATAAATGTGAACTGTTTATAAAATTATTCTTTCCGGGGGTGTGGTGTCATTGTTACTCAGCATCCCTAGCTGCCCTTGAACAGAGTGAATTGCTGGGCCATTTCAGAGGGCAGGTAAATGTCAACCACATTGCTGTAGGTCTGAACACTGGAGTCATATGTAGACTAGACCTGGTAGGGATGACAGATTACCTAAAGGTCATTAGTGAATCAGTGGTGAACCAAAAGATATTAGTGAACCAGTGACCACATAACAGCTCAGAGGTTAGGAACCCTGCAGCGAGTAACTCACCTCCTGACTCCCGAAAGCCTGTCCACCATCAACAAGGCACAAGTCAGGAGTGTGATAGGAAACTCTCCACTTGCTGGATGAGCGCAGCTCCCACAACACTCAAGAAGCTTAACACTGTTCAGGACAAAGCAGCCAGCTTGACTGGCACCCCTTCCACGAACATTCACTCCCTCCACCACCGACGTACAGTGGCAGCAGTGTGTACCATCTACAGGATGCATTGCAGCAATTCACACAAGACTCTTCAACAGCACCTTCCAACCTCTACCACCTAGAAGTTAAAGGGCAGCAGATGTGTGGGAACACCACCATCTGCAAGTTCCCCTCCAAGCCACACACCAACCTGACCTGGAAATATTGTCACTCGGTCAAAATCCTGGAACTCCCTCCCTAACACCATCTGCACTACATGGGCTGCAGCGGTTCAAGAAGGCAGCTCACCGCCACCTTCTCAAGGGCAATTAGGAAATGGGCAACAAATGCTTTGCCTAGCCAGCAATGCCCACATTCCGTGAACAAATAAAAACAAATAAATGGAGATAGGTTTTTAAGACTATCAATGATTTCATGGTCACCACTACTGAAACTAGCTTTCAATTCCAGATTTTATTAGTTCAATTTAAATTTCACCGGCTGCCCTTGCTTTGAACCCTCTCCCCCAGCGCATTAGCCAACTGCTGCGCCAGGGACAGTACCACTATGATACCATCTCCCCCTATTGTTGCTGTCAGTCCTGCACAATTTTTGTCTGTCAGGCAGGTAGTGTGCCAAAACTAAACTTCACTCTCACACCTCTCGCAGCCCTAGTGCAAAGGTTGGTAAATGATACATAGATTCCACTCTCCCGACAAAGGTGATGTACGGTGCCTACATATAAAACTGCTTCAAATGAGCTGTTTAAACCAAGTGTTTCAGCTTTTCCTGGTCTACCAGCTGTTGAATGCCTTTACCCAAGGCAAGACTGAGCTATAGGGAGTGTGGCAAAATGCAAGCAGTTTATCAGTTAATTCAGGATAGCCCATCACCATATAGCATGCTGTATTCACTTCCCAACCCATCACAGCCAGTCGTCTTACTTATGCAGAAATTGGACTTTTTTACACATAGTGCTGCTCAACACAAGTATCCCACACTCTCTAATGGTCAGGAGTTCTGCAATGACTTAATATTTGACACTGAACAATAAAAATCTGAACCTATACGACAGCTAAATACAATCCAATTTCAATTCTGGTGCAGCATTTCGCCAGAGGATTTAAAAACTGTCAAGCTTCTCCAGCTAAAACAAAGACTCATTTGTACCCAGTTTCTCGCTGCTCTCTGAATTCATGTAAACTAACAGTTAAAGGAGCACCGTCGTTTTGTACAGTGTTTTACTGGGTTTGCAGACGCAAGCGTGTGTGGTAATGTGACCAGTGTTGTCAGCCTCATGCCATCAACTGCAAGCAGCCCTTCTATCTTCCAAATAGAGATATTGAATAAACGGAGTGAATGACAGAAGTCACAGCATCGGCTAACGCACCCAACTTGCTCCATTGGCTGTCCTGTTACGCTCTGAGCAACATTTATGCAGCCTTCCCAAAACAGTCATATAAGGTGACTGCATCATTTTGAGGCACAAGCTGCTGGGATTCAATACGATACAACCAATCAGGTAGCGTGAAGCAACTTAGCTTAGGAAGGATATTATTGCCATCGAGGGAGTGTAACGAAGGTTCACCAGACTTTCTCCTGGCATGGCGGGACTCTCCTATGAAGAGAGATCGGGGAAGCTGAAACTGGGCCTGTATCCTCTACAGTTCCGAAGACTGAGAGGCGATCTCATTGAACCCTACAAAATACTTAGAGGGATAGACAGGGTAGATGCTGATGAGATGTTTCCCCTGGTTGGGGGTCTAGAACCGGGGACACAATTTCAAAATATGGGGTAAGCCACTTAAGACTGAGATGAGGAGAATTTCTTTACTCAGGGTTGTGAATCTTTAGAATTCTCTAACCCACGGAGCTGCGGAAGCCCAGTCACTGAGTATGTTTAAAGCAGAGATTGACAGATTTCTAAACACCGATGACATAAAGGGATATGGGGATAGTGTGGGAAAAAGGCATTGAAGTGGATGATCAGCCATGATCATATTGAATGGCGGAGCAGGCTCAATGGGCTGAATGACCTACTCCTGCCCCTATGTTCCTAACTCTGCATACAGTCAGCCTGATTTCACACAATCCTGGAGGACACATGAAGAAAGTAAACAGATGAGGGGGGAGAGATTGGACTAGACTTGGCACCCACTGCCTATGAATGTGTGGTAGCTGAGCCCACAGTCTCTCCTCAGGTTAAAGTGCAATGGGAATGGATCAAAGGCCAGACTACATTCTACAGTGCACACACAAGTGCCGTATTTTATACACATGTATTTATGTAGGAGCCAATTATCCTTAATACTCCTCCAGTCAAAGGCACTCTTACAGTACTGCATGCCAAGCATCTTTCAATGTTAAATTACATTCCTCCCTCAAGAAGAAAGCAAGTGGCAATGATGCAGAACAGCTAATTAATAAAAGCCACTCGCGACTCCTGGAGTCTTGTTACACATTCAACACGTGTCCGATTGTTTAAATGAGACCAATTTAGAAAGAACCATTACGTTTCATTGCCCTTAGCTACAGGTGGACTTCAAGCCATCTGCTTAGTCACTTTCGTCCACCCAACCATCTTGGGAGTTTTAAATTTTCTGCCAACACCCTGAAACTGCTTTTAAGAGTATGTACCGAAAGATGCTGATGGTTAAAACAAATGGAGAACTGAAGTAACAGCATATTGAATAGTCTCTTCCGTGATTAACAAATGAATTTGACTGACAGGATTTCCAGTTCCACAGTTTTGGAACATGCCTGGGAGAAAAAGCCGAGACTTTTGGGAGCGAAATCACAAAGCGCTTCTTCACAAAAAAGAAGGGTAATAATCTGCAACGTGCTGAGGGTCCAGTGGATTTTCAAGACTGAAAATCTAGTTTTGTGAGGTAAGGGTATGAAGCAAAGGCAGATAAGTGCAGATGTGGTTTGAGCAGCTGTAAGGACAAATATCGACAGTTGACAGTTCAGTTCAGTTAAGCCAAGTTCACTCTCACAGATAGCTATAAAATATCCCATGGCAGCATTTCGAAGAACAGCAAGGGAGTTCTCCTTGGTGTCCTAGCCAATATATATCTCTCGATCAACATCAGTTATAAAAAAACAGAATATCTAGTCATTAATGGGATATTTCTGTGTGCAAATTGGTTCCCTACATTATATGGGTGACTGCACCTGTAAAAGTACTTCATTGGCTGGGACATCTTAAGGCCATGAAAGCTGCCATATAAATGCCAGTCTGTCTTTCGGTATAGACCTCCAGTTCCACAGAATGCAACAACACAGGAGCCTGTACACCATCCACTGAACACACACAGAATTCAGGGCTGGAGAGATAGCTTTGGAACAACAGAGACGCATAGTTCTGCTCCAATCACAAAAGAATTTTGTTTTGAAATGTACATACAATTAAACTGTTTTTAATTTTATCCTTTGTGTTTATGGTGCAGTTCTAATGATCTCAAACCTAATGTAACACATTTTTCCAATTCATATTTGATGCCTGGGCTTTGATATCAGAGTGGTCTCTAATAGCTGTGTATAAGTGGCCTGATTTATTGCAGAGCTGTAATTGATGTGTCGAAAAAGTAGCTCTTACAGCTACTCAAAGCAGGAGATGAAAGACAATAAATCAACCACTTGCCTAAAATTTTAAATGTCTGAAGTAAAAGTGAGACACAGAGTTACTTTGAAGCTGTATTACACTGTGCTTTATTCAGTGTTGCACTGTGTGGCACAGATGTTACTCCTCAGCGAAGTCAGTTGTAAGTGTTTACAATAGCCCCATTTACTGGAGGTACAGGCTAAAGGAGGGTAAATGGTTTCTGTTTCCACACTCCTTCCCAAGCCCATGCACTGCACTCACAGCCAGTTCCCTGCTGTTCCAACAAGAGCCATTATGTTCCAAGTGTCCTGAGTTGAGTTTTCTCCCGCCAGATTATGGCAATGCTCCCGTTTCCGTAACTGTCCTGGATCCAGTTCCCACGCGTAGGAGTGCCTCAGTTCTGAAAACAGCTGCAAGCTACACTCCAAAGAAGCACAACTTTGGATACTCCCCTTGCTAGAAATAAATGACATTGCATTGTCTTTCGGTGTCAAGTTTCTCGGTCCTGGCCCCGTGATGATTTTGGCCCATTTGCAGCCAGAGTAAATTTGGCTCCATTTCCCGTAGCTGTGAGCATCATGGTGCACAACCACATCATGATGTTTTAGTTCCCAAACGTCTTCCTTCTCTCCTTCCCACCCCGGCAGCCCACCCTCTCCGCCATCCCACACACCACAGCAGCCTCCAGCTGGGGTATGCAGATCAAGGGTGCAGACAGTGATAAAAGTCATTCCCCTAAACCTGGATTAAAATGTAAAAGCACTCTAAACCATCATGGTTAAATAAGAATGCCTCCAAACTACCTGACTTGGTGCTTTGGGCTCGGATAGCATTTCATCTCAGCTGTGGCTCAGTTGGTACTACTGTCATCTTTGAATCACAAGGTTTGCTGAGGGGGTGCTGCACTGTCAGATAAGATATCTTTCAGATGAGACGTTAAACTGAGGCCCTGTCTGCCTGCTCGGGTGGATGTGAAAGATCCCATCTGCTATTTTGAAGAGCAGGGAAGTTCTCCTGGTGTCCTGGTCAATATTATCCCTCCATCAACATCACAAAATCTGATCCAGTTCTTACTGCTGTTTGTAAGGAGTTTGCTGTGTGCAATACTGGCTGTCACGTTTCCTACATTACAGCAGTGGCTGCACTTCAAAAGTATTTCATTAGCTGTGAAGTGCTTTGAGGTATCCAGTGGTCGTGAAAAGTGGGATATAAATAGAAATCTTCCTTCTTTCCTTTCATTTTCTTGCAATCTGGGTTTAATTCAATCCAGATTGACAGGGTCAAACATTCTCTCTCTCAAAGTTGCAAAATACCCCAAGCAAAATGAGCTTTACCAGTATCCATTAGGTCGTTGTGTCCATCAGTCATGCCTCAATCAGTAGCACTCTCACCTTTGAGCCAGAAGATTGTGGGTTCAAGTTCTCTACAGAGCCCTGAGCACAAAAATCTAGTTTGACATTCTGATACTGTAGAGGAAGTGCAGCACTGTCAGAGGTGCTGTCTTTTAGATGAGGCATTAAATTGAGGCTCATCTGCTCAGTTGGCCTTAAAAGATTCTATGACGTTATTCTGAAGAGGAATGGGTAGTTCTCCCCAGTGTCCTGGCCATTATTTATCAGTCAACCAAATTCACTATAATAGATTATCTGGTCATTGTTACTTACTGTCTGTGGAACCTTGCTGTGCACAAATTGACTGCTGCATTGCTGACATAAACAAGACTTTGAAAGCCTATCACAGAAATTGTGTGCAATCAAATTGATGTGCAGCTCTCCCTCTTGACTTTCAGACGGGATGTTAACCTGAGGCTTTCATCTGCCTTCTCAGGTGAACAGAAAAGAACCCACCGCAATATTCAATCAAGAGCAGCGCAGTTTTCCCATGTGTCCTTGGCCAACATTGACCCCTAAAAAAATGGACCAGCCGATCAATGCCCTCACTATTGTTTGTGGGATCTTGCTGGCTGCTACATTTACCTACATTATAACAATGACTGCATTTCAAAAGTGGCTGTGAAACGCTTTAGGGCATCCCAAGGACATGATAAAGTGTTATATAAATGCAAGTTATTTATTTATACCTATAGCTTTCGACCAGCAAGAACTATTTCTCCATGCACCTAGCTTCTTGTGGCTGTTGAAAGAAAATAATCTCATTTCTGTAGCTTATTTCATTTCATCAGGATGTCTCCAAGGTTTTTGCAGCTGTTGAAGTACACTTGAAGTGCAGTCACTGCTGTAACATTGCTGCTTGCCATTCATTTTTTAAAATTTGTCTCTGGGATGTGAGCTTCTCTGGCAAGGCCATCCCTATCACCCTTGAGAAGGGGCTGGTGAGCTATCTTCTTGAACTGCTACAGTCCATCTGCTGTAGGTACACCAACACTTCCAGGGCTTTGATCCAGCAACAGTGAAGGAACGACCATATAGTTCAAAGTCAGGGTGGTGTGTAGCTCGGAGGGGTACTTTCAGGTAATGGTGGTCCAATGTGTCTGCTGCCCCTGTACGTGGTAAAGCTTGAGGGTTTGGAAGGTGCTGTCAAAGGAGGCTTGGCAAGTTGCTGCAGTGCATCTCTTACACACTGTTGCCACTGTGCACTGCTGGTGGTGGAGGCAGTGAATGTTTAAGGTGGTGGATGGGGTACTGATCAAGCAGGTGCCGCTTTGCCCTGGATGGTGTTGAGCTTCTTGTGTGTTGTTGGAGCTGAACTCATGCAGGCAAGTGGAGAGTATTCCATCAGATTCCTGATTTGCTCCTTGTAGATAGATGGTGGACAGGCTTTGGGGATTCAGGAGGTGATTAGAAGCTAGATATTAGAAACCCTATTCCTAACCTTTCCTACAGGTATAACCTTTCATGCTAACAGCTTTGTGTGTTGCAGTGAGCTTCACTATTAATATCCCAACAGAGCATTATGAAACAGATTCAGTGCAACATCAATGGAGAGCCATACGTCACACAATCCTGGAGAATTTACGCTAAATTGGATCAATCCATCTCAGAATTGGCTGCTGTCATCTGCCGTTGGGAAAACCATCTGCGAATAGTGAGACTGCTGTTCTGTGGAATAACATGCAGCACCTTTGTTTCAGGGGAGCCCCTGGGCAATATGAAGCAACCTGCCTTTTATTGGCATTAATGACTGTATAATGAATGCACTAATATATATAAAAAATCCTTTGACTATAAGCTCAGTTAGGAATACAACTAAAACTACCAGGTGTCTAACTTCAAGGGGGAAGGAGTGAAGAGGGAAATAAAACCCATTGGTACGTTAAGATCGGCTTACATATGCAGGCAAAGCACTGAGCAAGAGAATGATGCACACAGAGAGACTGAAAGAGAAATGCAGAGGGAGATGGGGAAAGAAATAAGGAATAGGGGAGAGAGAAAAGATGGACAGACTGAGGCATGGATGGAAACAGCAAAGGCAAAGAGGGAGAGATTAAGAGCAGAATGTGAAAATAGAAAAGGGCAAAGAGGGTGAAACAGAGACAGATAGAGGGAGGATAGAGAAGGAGCTGAGGGACAAACGCACACATAAGACCATAAGACAAGGAGCAGAAATTAGGCCATTCGACCCATCAAGTCTGCTCCACCATTCAATCATGGCTGATAAGTTCCTCAACCCCATTCTCCCGCCTTCTCCCCATAACATTTGATCCCCTTATCAATCAAGAACCTATCTATCTCGGCATTAAATACACTCAATGACCTGGCCTTCACAGCCTTCTGTGGCAATGAATTCCATAGATTCACCACTCTCTGGCTAAAGAAGTTTCTCCTCATCTCTGTTCTAAAAGGTCTTCCCTTTAATCTCAGGCTGTGCCCTTTGCCTATTCTCCTAACCTTCCAAATCCTTCTGCAGCCTCCCCACCTCCTCAATACTACCTGTCCCTCCACCTATCTTTGTATCATCTGCAAACTTAACATAAACACACACACACACACACACACACACACACACACACACACACACACACACACACACACACACACACACACACACACACACACACACACACACACACACACACACACACACACACACACACACACACACACACACACACACACACACACACACACACGTGTAGATGCAAAGGGAGGGACAACGACAACAGCAGGATAGAGAGATAATGACCAGGACTCATAACAGAACAAGAAACAGAGATAGATGGATAATGAGTGAGACATAGAAAAAGATGTGCCTGTACCATAATTAGCTTCAGCACTGTGAGAACCGCCGGCTTAGATGTCACAGACCTAGAAGGATAACACTGTGTATAAAAAGCCCACACTTTCAATTGATATGTAGTTCACGGGTTCAAAGAAATAGCTACATTATTGATCCTCTGTCCAGACAACCAAACCAACTAAACATCTCACCAGGACAAGCATATTTAACCCTACTGTAGCACAGTCTGCTTTTTGTCTATTTCTAATTTGTGTTGGTCTGCTCCTAATAATAGAGGAAGATGCATGGGTCACATTGTGGCAGTGCCCCTCCCATCACCTGTCTAAACAGACCCGTTTCACATGCTTTACAATGAGCTAGTGCTGCTCACCATTCATCAAAATAAGGATGCAAACACCGGGAAAAATAAAGAGCCAGGAAGCCCGTCATAAATTTAAAAATGCCTCTACCGTATTGGTGCCAAGTCCACCATCAAACAATCACAGGTTGAATAAAAAATCTCTGCTCAGCTCTCAAATCAGTGACATCATTTGTAATTTTATTTAGGGCTCAGTTGGTAACTCTCTCCCCTCCAAGGTAGAGGGTTGTGGGTTCGAATTCCACCCCAGAGATGTGAGCACAAAAATCTAGGCTGACACTGCATTGTCAGAGACGATGCCTTTCAGATGAGATGCCAAACCGAGGACCCCTCTCCTCTCTGAGGTGGACGTAAAAGATCCTATGGCACTATTTCAAAAAAGAATGAGTGAGTAAGGGGTGGCATGGCTAATGTTCAACCCTCAATCAATGTCACCAAAACAGATGATCTGGGCATTGTCACACCATGGGATCTTGCTGTGTAAATGGGTTATCGCATTTTCCGCAACAACATTTCAGAAATTCTTCTTCGGCTGCAAAGTATCTTGGGATATCCTGAGGTTGTGATAGGTGTTACATAAATGCAAGTTTCTTTCTTTGTCATGTCCCTGCCTGGTCAATGGGTGAAGCAGCTCCAAATCATGGGTGAACAATGTGTATTTGTCTTAATAAAAAGGAGAAAATCTTCTTGTTCTCATTTGCACTGATAACGTATCAAATCAATTTGTTGTAGAGATGTCAGATGACCTATCATTTAAGTGCCCAGAGTCTTAATTATATAAAGCACAGCTTTGCTCTTAATCCCTCTTCTCATCTTTTATTAACCCGTAGCCAACACACACTTAAACAATCTGTTGCCATCCAAAGCAGCTGGGTCCGTTTCACCAGCTCTGTGAGGCATTCTACAAATACTGAACGTTTGCTAATTATAAGGTTTGATGCCAGTAATGATTTGTACAATAGAGATCATTCTGCTGTGTGACACTTACACCTGAGTTTACAGCTAATCAGAAGACAGGCACTTGAAGTTAAATGTGCTGTGCCACATAAAGGTTCACAATTACAGTTTGGGGCACTGCAATACTTAATTAATTTGCTTGGTGTAATCAAAGCTCTATATAATCTATATATTTATGTGTGGACCTGCTGAGGTTTTGGGATCAAGCCTGTTGCTACATCCTTTAAATTAAAACAATTAATATTATATTTGTGCTGCATTTTCCAGATCGTTACAGCAGCTCTCTGGAAATGATAAACAGGCTCCCATGTGTGAGTGACATCTAATTTGTTTTCAATAGGTTTCAATCAATTGTGCTTGGTCCCTAAAAAGAACTGTGCACCAATAATTGGCAAAAATAAATCACTGTGCAATTCAAAAGGGCCCTTACAGAGACATGCAGCAGATGATCATTCGATTTTTAATAAAGCAGTAAGTGGGTTCTGCATCTCTTGAGTGCCATGGGAACCAGGCTCAGGGTAATAAGGAGTAGCATCAGTAAATCACTGAAACCAAGCTATAAACAACAGTTTCAGCTGTATATAACACTAGATTTTTAATCAACAGCTCCAAAGGTGCTGGACTTGCTTTTGGCACTACCTCAGGTAAGGTTGACATTCTATCCCTCACAAGCTTATGCAGCATGAATTTTGAAATTCATGACCTCCCTGCTCCCTCACTGACCTTTCTATTTCCAGATCAACATCTTCATGGACATCTCATTACCATGCCAGCTGGCCAGCAAAACTGAACAATCCTATCTTGGTTCACAGTGGCCATGCGGACAATACCTCAAGGTCTCTCGACAGTCAAATTGGCACCATAGTATTAGACCAGCTGTTGTCTGCCTATGTACTAGACCTTCATGCTGTGGAGTCAAGACATCATATGTCTTGTCTTGTCTATATTGTTTGAACCAAGAAAATTGCATCAGGTCCCTTCTTCCAATGCCACAAAATGACCATCAGTTATAGGCAAATGCCCCCTTCTACACAGAGGGTACCACTGAAACAATCAATTCAAGACAAACTGGAAGGGTTTGGGTAATTAAAGTATGACACTGTTTTGGTTTCCAAGCTTGCAAAGCGTGTTCTGCATGTGATCAGTTGTGAAATGTTTAAAGGGAATCGGCAGGCGTTGTGCAATCGTGCTCTGGAGCCGCCCGGGCACACGCACAAGTCCTGTGAGGAAAAGGCAAGTGATCGGAGAGCTCCACACCACCGCCCAAACCACCAGCCCACAACTGTCTCATCAGTTGTACACACCCTAGACCTGGTGAATGGCCAGGCCCAGGAACAGACCAGTCAGGACATTGTGCGTCGCTCAGAAACACAGAAGACAAATAAAATATCATTTCCTACAAAGGTCAGCTTTGTCGAGGTCTCAGTAGCTGCAGGCAGTTCAGTTTAATTGCCTTGTCGATCACTTGACATTTTGGTTGGACCTTTTCTCCCTGCCATTTCCTTGTTTGAAAGTATTGGCTGCAGGAGGTCATGGACACATTAGTTTTCCTTTAGTGGTAACCCAACTAAGTGATCCAAGGAACATTACTTCTGCCCAGTGCACACACCAATCAGTTGACCCCCTGCAGCGTAGTTCAATTCAAGCTGATTTCTGGTATTTCAGCAAAGACACAAACGTGATTAGAGGCTTTTCATACACTTTCGCCAAGACTTTCTGGCTTCGCCGTGGCAGGTTTTCCCATGACGGGTGCAGCAACCCATTTAAGTCCCCGCTGACTTCGGCGGGGCTGGAAGATCCTGCCAGCGGGAGGCGCCAGTAAATCCCACCCTTTGCTTTTAAAATGATCTGAATCAATTGGTGGAAAAGGATGTCCTTATCTATTACCTGCTCTGTCCCTGGACTGTGAATAGTGTACTACAAGGAAGGAAGTTAGCAAGAAAGCAGCATGTTTCATTAATCCAATGAAAAGGTTGTTAATGGGACATGCATGCGCTCTGTTATTTTTTAAATATACCGCATCTTAAAACAGCCACAGAGAAAAAGCACACTGCTTTATGTTTGGCAGGTCTTTCCTGCATCGTTCTCTTCTAGGAATGCACTTGAAGGTTGCTAATCCTCCAGGGTTGTCCTGGATTCTCCAACAACTAATGTCTAATCTCCGGGACATTGCTACAAACACACTGGGAGAAGAATCATATTGATATTAAGAAAAGGTTTTATTTTGGTTTCCTTTGAACGCTTTTCTTTGTCGTTATAAAAATATTGGAGACGGTGGGGGAAAAGCTAATCTGACAGTCAAGCATCATCGAGCCAGCTAACTAAGAGCCCATTTGCTTTCCAATAGATGCATCAAAGTGGTGCCTGAGAGATTGACATGTTGCGGGACCAATGGTGGGAATGTGGAGGCGGGGCAGTTGGAAGGCATAGGTCATGTGACAAAACCTTGCCAACAATAGCAACTTATATCTAGATAGCACCTTTAAGATAATGAAAGGTCCCAAGACACTTTACAGTAGCATTATAAAACAAAGTATGACACCGAGCCACATAAGGAGGTATTCAGTCAGGTGATCAAAAGCTTGGTCAAAGAGGTAGATTTTAAGGAGTGTCTTAAAGGAGGAAAGTGAGGTAGAGAAGTGTAGGGAGGAATTCTAGAGCTTAGGGGTCCAGGCAATGGAGAACAGCCACCAATAGTGGAGCAATTAAAATTCAAGGTGCACAAAGAGGCTGAAAATTACAGGAGCATAGATATCTAGGACGGTTGTGGGGCTGGAGGAGATTACAGAGACAGGAAGGGGTGACACCATTAGGGATTTGAAAACAAGGACGAAAATTTTGAAATGAAGGCATTGCTTGAAATCTTCAGGAATATATTCCTTGAGGAATTGGCAACCCTAGGTGCAGACATTAACCAGAGGAAGCATTGAGGGCACCCTCATGTGTAGCAAAGTATCTCAAGATAGCCATCTTTGTTATCCTAGTTTATACTAAATAACAGTGTCATGTCTAGTCCCAACAACTGAATTAATGATCTTGGATTGACTGCAGCCTTTCAATGTATACTGTGACCTCTCAGTAGGATCATACATTCCAACCATTTACAAAGGAAATAAGCACCAACCAAGCACTTCAGTGCTTCTCCCACTCACGTCCTGCTGGAGAGTGATTCTGGCTAATGCACATTGTAGGTGGGCAGGCTCAGGAGAACTGAATTCCTGTTTATAATAAGCAGAAGCTGGAATTAATTCAAGGAAACGTAGGATGTAGGTGGGAATGGAATTCAGTGGTAAGGAAAGGGGAGAAATGGTAAGGAAGAAGGGACGATGAAAGGTGCAGGGCAGAAATCTGAAGGAGGAAGAAACGAGGAGAGCCCCAGCATTTATATCCAGTGAAGGGGTTGGAAGGATACAAACATTAATTGAGAAGGGGACAGTGGTACAGCTTGATATGGGGGACCAGGATGGAAAAAGCAACATAGCGAATAGCCCAACATTGGCCAGTTAAGTGCCTGGCAAGTAGTTCATCTGATTGGGCCTCCCCCTCACAAGCAACAGGGGTTTCCTGAACCCGTTTTAGTTACATTAATTTCTGCCCTACACTTCAACAAAAAACTTTATGGGTGTAAAACATTTTAAGACATCCTGAGGTCATGATTGTGACATTTAAAAAGTGCCGAAGGAAAGTCATATAGGTCTCGAAATGTTAGCTCCATTTCGTTCTCCACAGATACTGCCAGACCTGCTGAATGTTTCCAGCACATTCTGTTCTTATTTCAGATTTCCACCATCTGCAGTATTTTGCGTATACTATAGAAATCTGAATTCAATCCTTTCCTGTCTGGAGCACCGGCTCCTGAAATTGCCAATGTTTTGCTTGCAAGAAAGAAACTACATGGGATGTCTGGCACAGAGACAGGCCATTTGGCCCAACCAGCCCATTCTGCCACTTATCATCCACTTGAGCCTCTTCCCATCTTTCCTCATTGTAACTCCAGCAGCATCGCGCTCTATTAAACTCTACCCTCATATGCTTATGTAGCTTCCCCTTAAATGCAGAAGAGATGGATCATATCTTAAGAATAAACAGGATCATACAGCACACTATGAGGCCATTTGGCCCACTGTGCCTATGCTGGCCGTCTGAAAAGAACCACCACTTAGTCCTATTCCCCCTGCTCTTTCCCTAAAGCCCTGCAAATTTTTCCTTTTCTATTGAACCAGCTTCCACCGATCTTTCAGGTAGTGCATTCCAAGTGACAAAAATTCAAAGTGAAAAAAAAGGATATTACTGCACTTTTGTTCTACTGAAGGAGTTTGACCCACCTGCTACAGGGCATTAAAAAGGTGCCATTTTATTGACATCATCAGCTTTAGAAAAAGGTACACAAATGTGTTGCGTCAAGATTCTGCAGCGCAAGCCTCCTCACGCACAGACGCTGACGACATATGGATGGATTGCACACATTTATGTCTCCCATTTATTTCAGCCAGAGAGCCTGATGATAAATGTAATCGATAAGCTTTGAAGAATGACTGAAATGGAGGTGCTGCATTTGACACTCAGGGCTGGGGTGAGCAGAAACAGCAATGAAGTGTTCTGTTTCAGCATTGTCTGGGCTCAAAGCACTGAACATATTAGAGCCCACAGCACCTGCATACGGCTTTGCATGACAGCATGCTTGATGAGGCGCATACAGAGGGTAATGATGTTGACCCCACTAAGTGAACTAGGTAGCGTTAATGCTACCAAATATACACACTAATCAGCTCTCACTCCGACATGTAGTTCAATTCAAATTGATTTCTGTTGTTCCAGAATGGACACAAATGTGATTAGAGGCTTTTTATTTTACATAGGCTTTCTATAAAATTCTTAAATCAATTGATGGGCAAGGCAGGTCTTATCTACAGCACTTACTACCTCCCTGATCTGTGGAGAATGTGCAGTGAGGAGGGACACTGGTAAGAAAGCGGCCAGTTCCATTAATTCAATGAGAAGACCATTGAACAGGACACTCCTTCTGGGTTGTATATCGTGTGGTGCATCTCAGTGGAGGAAACAACACATGCAGTAGCTCTCTAGAAATATGTGTGGTGCAGCAAGGCACCAGCACAACAAAAGACATGTCCAATAACAGCACCGAGAAGAATAGTCAACAATACCACTGACACCAAGAGCAATGTCATTCACCACCAATGACCATGGAGAACACCAACAACACCTAAAGCACAAAAAACACAAATATCAACATGGCTGTTACCAGTACCATCAAGAATACCATCAATGCCATGATCACCACCAACAGGAAGAGGAGAATTGGACAAGCATGCTTAGAATAGATAGATAGAAACACTGAAATTTCTACAGTGCCTTTCACAAGCTCAGGGTTTCCAAGGTTTTCACAGCCAAACTTCTTGAAGTGTAGTCGCTGTTGGAAAATGGGGAAATGCGGCTAACCATGGGCAGGATTTAACGCAGAGGGTGGTGGCCCCGCTCATTGGCTGGAAAGTCTGGGGCAAGTCTGCACTCACAGGTCCTGGAAGCCACGGCTGGATCTTACAATCATCAGGTCAGTCATTGCCTGAGGTTATGGCTTCCGTTCCCCATACCCCGTGTCCAAGAAATGCCTGCCAATCAGAGGGCTGCTAGCTCTTCAGTCTCAACAGCACTACCGGCCGCTGTGGCCACTGCAGCCCCTGACCAGGAGCAGTGATGGAGGCTGGAGAAGGAGCCTCCTTGCTGGGGCCGGTCAGACAGGCCCTGGCAAGGAGGGTGGAGGGGACGGTTGGGACACAGGAAGGGGTGGTGATTGGGTGGGGTCGGCTCTTTCCGCTGGGCTCTCCAGGGTGGTCCCTGTGGGCCACAGGATGCCCAAACAGGATGGCTCCCCACCTCCCACCCACCCCCTCCCCTGAGCCCGCAGTCAGGTCGCCAGGGTATACCTGGCATCCTTGACATGTGACGTGAACACTCCCCACCGCCGATAAGTTCCCAGTGTCGGGAGGCCCATAAGTGGCCTTTAATTGACCATCTAAGGGCCTCAGTTGGCTGGATGGCTGCCCGAGACAACCCCTGCCGCTGGTAAAATTCCAGCTGAGGTGGCATGGCCATGGACACAGCAGCTTCCGCCATTCTAGCCAATTTTACAATCCCATCGTCTGCTCCCGGGTGAGTGTGGGGGTGAGGCACACATTCCAGTGCATGGCAAGGTCTCATGAGCAGCAATGAGTATAATAGCCTGATAATCCTTTTCAGCCGACCTTATGTGCTCAAGTCCCTGGTGGTGGTCTCCTACTGCCTCAAAGACATTGCAAGATTACGACACCAGTTGGGAAAAGGGTCAAGCTTTGCTACAGTTTTGCTGGTATTCACTATCAAGACTCATCTTATGTAAAATGAAGGCTTAGCAAGAGAGCTGGTTCTGAAAGGGGTCTGAGTCCCTGTGAAACTGAGACCTTCAGGACAAGGAGAAAGGACAGCAGTAACGCTGAAGACCAAGAAAGAAACATGTGCATGGAGCCCCAACACACCCGGCCACACCCCCAGCCCATCATCGACATCACTGCGCCTTTACCTTATGGGTCCTGCATCCATAAGACCATAAGACCAAAAGACATAGGAGGAGAAATTAGGCCAATCGGCCCAACGAGTCTGCTCTGCCATTCAATCATGGCTGATAAGTTTTTCAACCCCATTCTCCATCCTTCTCCCCGTAACCTTTGATCCCCTTACCAGTCAAGAACCTATCTATCTTGGTCTTAAATACACTCAATGACCTGTCCTCCACAGCCTTCTATGGCAATGAATTCCATAGATTCACCACTCTCTGAAGTTTCTCCTCATCTCTGTTCTAAAAGGTCTTCCCTTTACTCTGAGGCTGTACCCTTGAGTCCTAGTCTCTCCTAATAATGGAAACATCCAATTGCGTGACGACATAAAGAAGCTTTTGTTATTTTTGTACCACAAATTCTAATGTCAGAAGTTAACACCAGCTCATCAAAGTTGTGTCGAGGATGCTCTTTCAACTTTTCGCTCTTGTGTCATTTGAGACATGAAATCATGGGGGAGGTTTCAACCAAGCCAAATTGGATGGGTTTGAGGCAGGGCAGGGCGCAGTGGGGGTTAAATTGAATAAAATCTGTTTCCCGACTCAAACACGCCATCAACCTGCCCACTTGTGGATTTAACTGAGGCCGAATGATGACCAACTGACCAAGCTGCTCCGAGCATGCTGGGAACTGTTTTCTCATGCAGGTGTTCGCCTTCAACAGCTATTGGCTGGCTTTCCCAAGTGTTGGGACCCAGCAGCTTTATCAAGGTGATAATTTGGTGAATTTAAGAGGCAAGTACCTTTACACCAATCGCCTGGACCCAGGTACCAGCCTGCAAAGCCTCTATGATCAGGCACCTCCCCAAACAACCTCCACCTGAGGTCACCACTCCAGCTATGAGGCCTCCAATCATGCCCCCACCACCACCGGGCACTCAATCCCCCACAACTCCCACGTCCAGGCCCCAAACACCCTCAAGACCTGGTCCTGGATACACCGCCAGGCCCATGACCCCAACTAGGCCCTTGACCGATGGCCCACCCTGCCGCCAGCAGATCCCAGACACTCCAATCTCCCCTAACACCACCACACGCCGCATCCCCTCCAATTCCTCCCACCCACTACCAGGCCCCGATTCCCCCCACCACTTAGCCCAAGATCCCTCCTGCCACCAGGCCACGGATCCCCCAAACCCTACCCACCCGCCCCCTCAACCAGGCCCTCGATCCCTCCTACCATCAGGCCCTGGATTCCCCAAATCTCACCCACCCATCCCCCCTCCCCCACCAATCAGTCCTTGGATCTCTCCTACCACCAGCAGCCTGAGCTACCCCAATTCCTCCCACCCATTACCAGGCCCCAATTCCCCCCCACCGATAGGCCCCAGATCCCTCTTACCACCAGGCCCCCGAACCCTCTTACCACCAAGCCCCGGATCCCCCAAGCCTCACCCACCCTCCCCCCCAACCCCCACCTCACCACCCAGGGAGTGGCATCCCACTGGATTGACTGCTAGCCCCCTCCCTCGCTCAGATCCCAATCCTCCGCTAGTTTCCTCGCAGTTCATAGATAGAAATCCTAATTAGTAAGCAAGCGTTCAGAAGAAGACAATTTAAAGAATAATTAACGCATGTATCATAATTGAGTTGGAGTTCAACCGTGTACATTGTATTTTAACTAATCAGGACTTTGAAACTGTTTTCAATTTAATCATCTTCTGCACTTAAAAAATGTATTTATAATGTTTTTCTCAACTAAAGTTGAATGTGCAAAAAGACGCATAAATATTAATTATGTTAGAGCTTAATGTTTATTTTAAGGAAAAATGGGGATCTCTCTCCACATTACAACAATATTATTCTAGTCAACTGAGGGAAAGTGGCAATTAAACTTCAGCCATTCCACAGCTCAATGTGACATTTACTAAAATTCTGATGTGGGGTAAAATCAATAAGGTGTTGCTGCTGTTTCCATCAAGGTAAATTTATTGTAATGTGGACTAGACTGAACTTATTTTAACCTCTGTTCCTTGTTCTCATGGTATTAACGTCATAAAATGTTATGAGCAGTTTTTTTTTTCTTCTTCAGACACCAGAACAAGGAAGATGGCGTGTCGTTGTGACTAATAGAAGGAAGCTGGAGTCGATCATGCGTTGCTGAGGTAGGATTGTTCACTGCTGGAGGAAGAAAAGAGGAAAGTGCGAGGAAGAGAAGGAGAAGCCAAAATCACTGAGTCCAACACAGACTTAAAAACAGGGAATCTCCTCTAGCTGGCGGGGCTCAGCTATTGGATGGGATGCTACAGCAAGCCCTCCTGGGAGACCATGAGCAGGGAAGGAGCTGAAGGAAATATTTGTCCCATTGTCATCGGATTTGAAACTGTTCAAACAATCCCTTGACCCCCACCACCCCAACAATGTTGTGTTTTGCTTCCACCTCCCTCCCTTCGCCAGTGCTTTAGAATTCTCGATTTGGAAAGCTTTCGTCATCACAGATTTGAGGCCCTCACGGAGTCGACTTGCGCGGCACACAGGATTGCGCAATCAGGCGGGAACCGGGATTGTGGTCGCCCATTCCAATTGGTCGGGAAACCTGGAAATAGGAAGCCGAGCGGCTGAGTTGAAGAGCCGGTGCACAACCCACTCTGCAACTCTGCAATCTTGTAGGTTTCTGATGCACTGCCAGCGCACCCTCCGCCGCACCCCCCCCCCCGACCCCGCACACAGCCAGCAGGTCCACGGGTTAAAATACAGCCCCCCGTGTTTCAAACGAGAGCAGGTCCTTCCTGCTCCTTGGAAGCGGTTGTCCTTCTCGAATGGGTTGGGCTCAGCTGGCCAGACAGGAGGACCAGCCTGCTCCCCGCTCACCCCCAATTCCAATGGAAGAACCTGCTGAAAGCTGTGTGCCCCTGGGACAACTGGCTCTCCTTACAGAGTGGCCCTCCACCCTGTGGAGTGGTGATGAAGGGCTCCACCCAGTGTGGACCAGGTCAGGCAGCGAGTGCAAAACGGAACTGTGCTGCAATGAGCTCCTCACTCCATGGCTGAGCGCTGGCTGTGTAAGGCTTGGTATTATTGCTCCACCCACAACCTTTCATTTCTGGTGGGGAAGAGGATCAAAGAAATGAGTTAATTATATCGCATGATCTGCAGCTGAACCTGATGAACCAAGCCTCTTGCTATAGCCCCCAAGCTGGTACGGGAGGGACGGGTTGAGACATCCTGACTGCAAGTTGTTGGGTATAAGGCGTCACTTCCCAGTCCGAAAGTGCTGGGGTCAATTCCCAATGCAGAGAATTGACCTCAAAATCTGGGCTGAAGCTCCAGTTCAGTACTGAGGGAGAGCTGCACTGCTGGGGGTGCAGTTAAACCCTCTCAGGTAAATGTGAAAGATCCCATGGCACAATCTCGAGGTAGAGCAGGTGCTCTAGTCACGGTGCCCTGGCCAATGCTTATCCTTCAATCAACCTGACTAAAATGATAGTTTAAGCCAAATCAAAGACACTGCCCCAAAACCTAACAATCTTATAAATGTCATAATTGTATGTAACTGTATGAATGAAAATCTTTCTTTCTGTGGAGCTTACAGCTAAAGAACATGCCCCCATAGGGCTAAGCCTTGATAATACTGTTTCCCTAGAGTACAACCAGGCCTCTTGAGGTCAAAGGAGACCCAGCGTCTATGTGCATCAAGAACATACCATGCAACAGCAAATGGGTCAAGCTTTCTTCTGATTTTCGCTGCTTTGAATTCAAATTACAAAAATTGCAACAAAAAAATTTTTTTTGTGAGGAATACAATTAACAGCGTCCTCAAGTGTAGTTTATTATCCATTTAGTGCCTTCATTCAATGAGAATCTAATTTGCAGCATTAGTTTGAAACCTAACAAGCCACACGATGGAGATACAAAGTTCAGATACATGTCAGGCACGATGATGCTGCAGGGGCTGTGTGCCTCCTGAGAGAGCTGTGCAATTATGAGAACAATTGTAAAAACATTGATGCACAGCTAGCTATCCTGCGCTCAGCAAAGTAGAAAGTGACAATCCAGCTATCATCACTTTATCTTTGATATAAAGAAGACTTTCAAGTATTGATGGTTCGAGCAGGCTCATTAAATGTAATCAATCTGTCCTTTATGTGCGAGGCACTGAATCTAATCGAGATGAAGAGTGCCCTCCTGTGAAACAGCAAAAATAGCAGCAAAGGATTGTACCACTGTGCATAGCTCATTCACTGTCCTACAAGATCCTTTAAAGAGCCAAAATGGGTGGGGAGCTATCACAAAAAATCTTCTGCTCATCTATCAACCAGTTTGGATTTCTCAATTGCTCTTAAAGTTATTTGTATCCTGGTTTTTATGATCCATCTGTACATCTTGGCCTTTCTGTCATCAAAATCTGAGCAGGCTTTATTTTGGTCTGTTCTTTCCCATTGTCCCTTAGCTGGAGTTTGCCAGGCAATTTTTTTTTTGTTGTTGGTTGACCCATGATTTACCTCCCATTTTTTTTCAGGAAAATGGCATACTGGAAGGAAAATGTGACCAAGAAATAAGACGAAGGATTGGAGTGGCCAAAGGTGCATTTCAAAAATTGAAAAAGATTATGGTCAACTCAAAATTAGCCATGAAAACAAAGCTGAGAATCCTGGAATGTTACATTACACCAATTTTGACACACGGAAGTGAGTGTCGGACGGTTAGTGAATCAATGCAGAGAAGAATTGAGGCTGCAGAGTTGTGGTTTTTGAGGTGAATAATGAAGATATCTTGACAGTCACACTAATAATGAAGGGGAGCTAGTAAAATCTGAGGCCAAAAGAGCTTTGCTGATCAAGATCAGGAAGAGACAGTTGGAATTTCTTGGGCACGTAACAAGAAATCATGATTTAGAAAGTCTGATGCTGATGGGAAAGATCGATGGTAAAAGAGATCCAGGTGGACAAAGAGAGATCTTCTTAAAGAGCCTCACAAACTGGATGAATGAACCACTGACGAAGATGATCTACGCCTCCAGAGCAAGATTAACATGGAGGTCCATAGTCGCTAACGCCCTCTTAGGGCATGATGCCTGAAGAGAAGCGGGAGATCTGCTGGTGATAGCTTTCCTATTTTTCAAATCAATGTGGAACTGGTTCACCGCTTAGAAGTTGATGGGGATATGTAGTATGGCCATGTCCTGTCCAACACGGTCAATAATGGAAGGTTGGGACAATTCCAAGGCACTTCTGTGCGAAGTGTCAGCCGTTGCTCAGTTAATAGCACTCCCGCCTCTGAGTCTTAAGATTCCAGGGCTTGGGCACAAAAATCAAGGGTGAAATTCCAGTGCAGTGCTGATGGAGTGTTGCATTGTTGGAGGTGTTGTCATTTAGATGAGAAGTTAAACCGAGGCCCCATCTGTCTGCTCGAGTAGATGTGAAAGATCCAACCGCACTATTTTGAAAGAGAGCAGGGAGTTATCCCCAGTGTCCTGGCCAGTATTTATTCCTCAATTAACATCACGAAAACAGATTATATGGTCATTATCACATTGCTTGTTTCTAGGAGTCATTCTTTGTTTTATAATGCTCCTGTGAAGCACTTTGGGATGCTTTATTATGGTAAAGATGCTATATAAATATAAATTGTTGTTGTTAACACCTTAACTTAAGCAGGAGGTATGCTAGGCTGTCACATTGGAGGTGAATTGCTAACATGATCGTGGGGTCAAAATCTCAGAACTCCCTTTCCAGCAGCACCTGAGCCAAATGGATTGCAGCATGTCAAGAGGGTGACTCACTAACCATCTTCTCAAGGGCAATTAGGGATAGACAACAAATGTTGGCCTTAGCCAGCGACGCCCACATCCTGTGAAAGAATAAAAAGAAAAACGTTCTCCTGCTCCTCCCAATGCTGCAAGCACTGTATCAGACAAGGCCAGATTCAAAAGGTGAATTTCTACAGCGTTCCCCAATGTAAAGGCTAAGTGGAAGGTCAGTGGAAACCCTGGAGAACTGGCAAAAAAGTCCTTTTTTTAGCCATTTCTTTAGTTTCTCAGGGAAACCCTCCTAAACTGTGGATCTGATCACAGTGGAAATTCCAGAGTCCAGCCCTCACTCACAGTCACAACCTCTACTGTGCCTGACTTCACCACAGGCAACACCGAGATCAGCTGAGTTCAACTTACCCCTTTTTTTGCAAATCATTTCAAAATAAAATTATAGGGGTTTCGGGGGGGGGGGGAGGGGGGGCGGGGTGGAGAGGGGTGATACATTCCTCAAGGATAACGAGGTTAAATTATAATTTTTCTCTTGCTTTAGAAAATAATTGATGTATTTTCTCCCTTATAAATGATAAGGGAGGGGAGATGAGCAGATTTGCTCAGTATTGCCAGTCAATTCAGAACCGCTTCTCCCTAATGTTTCCAGATTAAATCTACATGAACACATTTACAATGTCACTCTGCTGAAATTTCTACCCCTGGCTTTCCAATTAGAAAGGACTGCATGTATGTATATATTATATACACATATACGTGTGACTTCAAATGGATTATGGATCTATGCACAGAATATTAAACTTGTGTGTATACTATCAGTTCATTTCACTGAATGAGCCTTTAATTGTAATAACATACATTCTACTTTAACTTACTGCAGTATCTTATTTTCACAATGCATTTTCAGTCTTGAAAATTTATGCTGTAAAGCTGGGTTGTCATAAAGGGATCTGATTAAATGCTGGTATTGACTTGGAACTGTTCCAACTGAATGCACATTGACACGTAGCATTTTTTTCTCATGAAAACTGAATTCTGTCACTTCATAAGGAAAGCAATCAGTTAGAAGTGCTCTTGCACTTAATACTTTGAACCTCCTTCCAGATCCTCCATGCAGAGAGAGCATGCATGTACTAAATATTATTTTTATGGCTCCCAGGAACCATAAACTTATTAATAATTTACACCTTTCCTCCCACTACCATTTGCTCCCCTACTTTTCTGAAGACAGTGAGCTGTGTCGGGGTGGGGGTGGGGGGGTCCGGTCATACGATGCAGAAAGGGTAACGACGCTGCTCAAGATGACCACCGTTCATGGGTAAATCAGACCAGGGCCACTGGGATGTCTGACCAACTTGACTAAGCTCTCAATCCAGCCCCCCCCTGATGTCTACAGATATGAGGGGGTTGGGGTTGGGGGGGGGGGGTGGGGTGCGTTGTGGGGAGAATCTTCCTGCTTCTGCCGCAGCACTACAGGAAATTCAGGTAGCGAGCAGCACACCAGCCAGCCAACAGGGCTCACTGACCTTCTATCCAGCCATTGAAGAAAACAGAAAATTGCAGAGGCGCACACTCAGCCACACGCCCCACCGCACCCACTGCCCAAATTCTGATCATCCAGGTGATCCAATAGTCCCGGAAGCAGGAAAATCTGCCCCCTATATTCTTTCCAGCTGATTATTCCCAGCCAGGGGCACAAAGGACAACTATAGCGCCCCTCCATCCAGATTCAGCACAGGCCAAGAATCAGGCCGAGGACTTTCCTAAACCGTGCATTCAATACCACGAACCATAATGCCTCAATTCTTTGAGCCATCTGCAACCCTCCATGAGCTGTTTTTTTTTTATTTTTTGTTAAAAGCTGAAGCGACAGTGATCTGACAACTCAGTCCTTGTAGATTTTAGAGCTACTGGGAAGAAGCTAGCAAGCTCTTGCATTGCTGTTTGACCCAGCTGTCATAGAATTCTGCTCACCAGCTAGTCAGTGCATGCAACCATCCCTCAGAATCAGTGAAGTATTGCAGAGGAAGTCCACAGTGGAGTGTGACAATGTGGCCTCAAGCCCAGCAATATGATCGCATAAACCGCACCGTCAGGGAAGGGAAACAAAATGAGTTAAACACACATCTCTGGTCACAACTCTGCCATCAGTCTCAGGTCTCTGTGCGTTTCCATTTGCCCAAACCTCAGGTGCCCGGGGATGGATGTCCCACCAGTCAGCAGCACACAAGGAGCTGGAATCAGAATCGTCAAGGGGACCCAAAAGGGTTCCTAACAAACCACTTGAAGTCTTAAAAGAGACAACAAGAAGAAAGACTCATTTATATAGTGCCATTCACAACCTCATGGGGTCCCAAAACCCTTTACAGTCAATAAAGCGCTCTTTTGAGGTGTAGTCACTGCTGTAAAGTACAAAACACAGCAACGGATTTGCACGGTAAGCTCCCATGAACAGCAATGTGACAATGACCAGGTAATCTGTTTTGGTGATTTGGTTAAGGTGTACGCATAGGCGAAAACACTGAGCAGAACGGCCCTGCTATTCTTCGAGACCGTGCCATGGAATCTTTTACGTCCGCCTGAGGGGAACTTGGTTGTATATGTCATCCGTGCCCAAGTCGTGCTGGAGTCACGAGGCGCGATAATCTCCTTACTAACCAAGCATGCCCTCTGTAAAACACTCAAAACCTCCCCTGTCCCAAGTTAGGAGCTATGTCCATTCCAGCCCTCAGTACTCAGTAATCAGTTTGTTATCACACGCTATGTATTTTGTTTAGGGGGGCTGCATTTTGCTCTTTGAGTCTCTAGATATCTTGATGCAAGCTTTCAAACAGAATTTGAAGTTTTCCACTTTTATTGCCAGAGCAGCATACATTCCAAAGGTGGTGCAGAAATGTCACTGGGATTCTCCTGGGCTCTCACCACAACCGGTTAGGCCAGGTCTCCAATATTGATTGTTTTTTGTGGGGTAAACCAGTCCCCTGCCCAAGTGTTTGGTAACACTCCTGGCTCTGGGTTCAAGTCTCACACCACAGATTGTTGGCCACAGAAGGAACGTTCAGGTAGCTCAAAGCAGGTTGTGAATCAACCTACAAAATCTTTCCAATACTCCTCACCGCTGTCCAAGGGAGAAAAGAGTGAAAAGAGACATAAAACAAACAAGAACCGGTCTCTGCTAGTTATTAGTATGTATCCCACAGAATGCAGCACAATGTAACCAAATACTGGTGTACACTTTGTGTCATGAGGACAGGGAAGGTTCAGTTCTTGGGTTTTGGTGTAATTGGCTGAGCTCAGCCACAGTAATGTGGATACGCTGCTATTTGTCCCACCATCATCATTCTTGTGAGGGGCAGACCTGCCCCCAATTACAACCCATCAGGAAAAGAGAACAGGATCACGATCGACACTCATAGCTCCCTTGCAGACCGTTATGCCTAGATTCGATGCATTAAGAATACTTTCGAGAGAATAGCCATGGACAGCGCCATCTGTAAAACCATCCCCCTGCTTTTAGGAGAGAATATGAGGTCAAAGTCATGGATAGAGAGCGTAGATTTCAGGAAAGAGCGAGATCCTATTGTAGAATCCCACGTTGCTGTAGGGGATGCGAATGTGTTCTACATATAACCTCACTAATAACCCTCTCTACTTTCAGTACATTTTAAGATCCAGAAGATTATGTTGAATTGTACGAGAACAAGCTACTTACAGACACAGCAAGATGATTAGGTAAAAATTTACCAAAGTGTGTTCTCAAGTACATTGCCACAGATGAGCTGCTTATCCATTTCCAGTCCCCCTCCAGCTCTATCCTGTTTAATCCTGGAGTGTGCATAAATCAGTCTGTACACAATTCACCTACCCTGGCTTCTAATCCTTAGTTACTCTAATACCCAGTTCAATGTTATCTTCACATTCTGGAATGTAGTCAACTCGTCAGAATATTACAGAGTAAGCATATCCCACAGAGTCTGTGTGTGGGCTATTTGCAGATATTTTAAAATGTATCTTTTGCTGTTTGAAGGAATGCTAAATGCCTATTCTGTCATGTACCAATTTTTGTGATTGAGTGCCCTCTTTGTTCCAACTAGGGCCTCAGTAAAGCGTAATGGTTGGTGTGAAAGATTCTTACAATCCATTTGAACTGTAAAAAGCATCTAACAGCATCTTTATGGGATCCATCCTTCCAGGTTTCATTATATTTGGAGAAAGAGACTTGACATCAGAGTGAAGTAGGGGCAACCAACCCTCCAGGACTATCCGAGAGTCTCCAGAAATTAAAGATTAATCTCCTGGTCATTGCTGTGAGTAACCCAGGAGAAAAATTACCGGGGGGCATTTTTGCAATGAATTTTTGTTTATCAGTATAAAACTATTGGAAGTTTGAGGGGTAAAATAGACTGTTCGACTGACAGTCAAGGATTATCCAGTCAAATTAAGGAACGGTCTGTCCGCTTTGCAATTAGCCCAGTTAAATGGTGCACCACAAATATGGATGTGTCAGGCAACTAATGAGGGGAGTGTGTGAGCAGAGCGCTTGGAGGGAGAGATTGTGCAGTGATATCTCCTGGATTGTGACCAGAGTTGGCATCCCGGAGCACTGGTGATTACTGGTCTGCCACCGGTGGCAGGAGCAATTTGAGTCAGCCAGATAAACAAAAAAAATCAAAATCTGGACACCAAGTGCAACAAAAATCCTTCAGTTATGCTTCGCTGGAAAACAAAGTTTCTCCAAAAATCTATAGCTGTTATAGCAAACTGTGAGATTGGCAGCAGTCAACCCAAACTCAAATCAATTGGGTCCTAGCCTGAAGCCACAGATTTTAGGATGGTCTCGTCAAGGGGGCCTCTTCGCCCTTTAGGTGATTGACATATAGGCATGGTCAGTAATGGGTCTTCCTTGGTTGGGAGCTCCCACTCCCTGAGTCTTCAGTCAAACCAAGTGTAGCCTGGTCTGACCCCGCTGGATGAAGTTAGCATTGGGATCTACATCCCCAAAGATAGCTGGGGAGGGGGAAATGTTTGTAAAGTGACCCACACAGAGGCTGTAGGGACAGGATCAGCAGCTTTCAGAGTAGGAGGAGGCACACACTCCAATCAATACATTCAGATATGGCTCCATTGATTTCTGATACCATTCTGTCTGCATCCAAACCTTTATAGTGTGAATCTCGGTTCAGTCACAGCACTCTTATCTCTGTGTCAGAAGGTTCTGTGTTAAAGTCCCACTCCTGAAACCTGAGCACATAATCTGGGCTGAGAGTCTAGTGCAGTACTCCACTGTTGCAAGTGCGCTCTTTCGAGATGAGATGTTAAACTGAGGTCCTGACTGCCCTCCCAGGCAAAGATCTTAGGGGAGGCGATGGCGCAGTAGTATTGTCGCTGGACTAGTAATCCAGAGACCCAGGGTAATGGTCTGGGGAGCTGGGTTTGAATTCTGCCATAGCAGATGGTAGAATTTGAATTCAATAAAAACCTGTAATTAAAAGTGATGACTGTGAAACCATTATTGATTGTTGTAAAAACCCACTGGTTCACTAATTCCCCTTAGGGAAGGAAACCTATCGTCTTTACCTGGTCTGCCCTACATGTGACTCCAGACCCAAGCAACATGGTTGACTTTGAAATGCCCTCTGAAATGGCCTAGCAAGCCACTCAGTTGTATCAAACCGCTATAAAGTGTCAAAAAGGGAATGAAATCGAAATTGCTTTGACCTAGGTTCCGGGAACAGCAATGGCAAACCCAGCCCCGTCGACTTGCAAAGTCCTCCTTACTAGGGGCTAGTGCCAAAATTGGGAGAGGTGTCCCACAGACTAGTTAAGCAACAGCCTGACATAGTCATCCTCATGGAATCATATCTTACAGATAATGTCCCACACTCCACCATCACCATCCCTGGGTATGTCCTGTTCCACCGGCAGGACAGACCCAGCAGAGGTGGTGGCTCAGAGTCCTCAATATCGACTCGGGATTCCATGAAGTTTCATGGTATCAGGTCAAACATGGGGAAGCAAACCTCCTGCTGATTACCATGTACCACCATCCTTCAGCTGATGTTGAACACCACTTGGAGGAAGCACTGAGGGAGGCAAGGGCAGAGAATGTACTCTGGGTGGGGGACTTCAATGTCCATCACCAAGAGTGGCTCGGTAGCACCACTACTGACTGAGCTGGCCGAGTCCTGAAGGACATAGCTGCTAGATTGGGTCTGAGGCAGGTGGTGAGGGAACCAACAAGAGGGAAAAACATACTTGACCTCATCCTCACTAACCTGTCTGCTGCAGATGCATCTGTCCGTGACAGTATCGGTAGGAGTGACCATTGCACAGTCATTGTGGAGACCAAGTCCCACCTTCGCATTGAGGATACCCACCATTATGTTGTGTGGCATTACCACTGTGCTGAATGAGACAGATTTCAAACAGATCTAGTAACTCAAGACTGAGTCCATGAGGTGCTGTAGACCATCAGCGGCAACAGAATTGCACTCAGACACAATCTGGGCATCCATAAGGCGCTGTGGCCAATTAGCAGCAACAGAATTGTACTCAAACACAATCTGTAACCTTATGGCATATCCCCCACTCCACCATTACCATCAAGCCCGGGGATCAACCCTGGTTCAATGAAAAGTGCAGGAGGGCATGCCAGGAGCAGCACCAGTCATACCTAAAAATGAGTTGTAAACCTGGTGAAGCTATAACACAGACTATTTGTGCACCAAATAGCATAAGCAGCAAGTAATAGACAGGGCTAAGTGATCCCACAACTAACGGATCAGGTCTAAGCGCTGCAGTCCTGCCACATCCAGTTGTGAATGATGGTGGACAATTAAACAACTCACTGGAGGAGGAGGCTCCACAAACATTCCCATCCTCAATGATGGGGGAGCCCAGCACATCAGTGCTAAAGATAAAGCTGAAACATTTGCTACAATCTTCAGCCAGAAGTGCCAAGTAGACGATCCATCTCGGCCTCCTCTGGAGGTCCCCAGCATCACAGCTGCCAGTCTGTGGCAATTCGATTCACTCCACATGATATCTAGAAACGGCTGTTAAGTATTGGATATTACAAAGGCTATGGGCCCTGACAATGTTCCAGCAATAGTACTGAAGACTTGTGCTCCTGAACTTGCCACGCCCCTAGCCAAACTGTTCCAGCACAGCTACAACACTGGCATCTACCCGGCTTTATAGAAAATTGCCCAGGTATGTCCTGTACACAAAAAGCAGGAAAAATCCAACCCGGCCAATTACCACCCCATCAGCCTGCTCTCCATCTTCAGTAAAGTAATAGAAGGGATTATCAACAGTGCCATCAAGTGGCACTTGCTCAGCAATAAACCTGCTCACTGATGCCCAGTTTGGGTTCTGCCAGGGCCACTCAGCTCCTGACCTCATTACAGCCCTGGTTCAAACATGGACAAAAGAGCCGAGGTGAGGTGAGAGTGACTGCCCTTGACATCAAGGCCGCATTTGACAGAATGTGGCATCAAGAAGCCCTAGCAAAACTGGAGTCAATGGGAATCAGGGGGAAAACTCTCTGCTCATTGCAGTCATACCTAGCACAAAGGAAGATGGTTGTGATTGTTGGAGGTCAGTCATCTCAGCTCCAGGACATCTCTGCAGGAGTTCCTCAGGGTAGTGCCCTCAGCCCAACCATCTTCAGCTGCTTCATCAATTGTCTTCCTTCCATCATAAGGTCAGAAGTGGGGATGTTCAATGATGATCGCACAATGTTCGGCACCATTCGCGACTCCTCAGATACTGAAGCAGTCCATGTCCAAATGCAACAAGACCTGGACAATATCCAGGCTTGGGCTGACAGGTGGCAAGTAACATTAGCGCCACACAAGAGTCAGGCAATGACCATCTCCAAAAAGGGTGAATCTAACCATCACCTCTTCAAATTCAATGGCATTACCTTCACTGAATCCCCCACTATTAATACCCTGGTATTACCATTGACCAGAAACTGAACTGGGCTAGGCATATAAATACTGTGGCTACAACAGCAGTCAGAGGCTAGGAAGCGTGCGATAAGTAACTCACCTCCTGGCTTCCCAAATCCTGTCCACCATCTTCAAGGCACAAGTCAGGAGTGTGATGGAATACTCCCCAGGTGCTTGGGGAGGCAATGCTCAAGAAGCTTGACTCCGTCCAGGACAAAGCAGCCCACTTGATTGGCACCACATCCACAAACATTCACTCCCTCCACCGCCGACACACAGTAGCAGCAGTGTGTACCATCTACAAGATGCACTGCAGGAACTCACCAAGGCTCCTTAGACAGCACCTTCCAAACCCACGATCACTACCATTTAGAAGGGCAAGGGCTGCAGATAGATGGGAACACCACCACCTAAAAGCTCCTCTCCAAGTCACTCACCATCCTAGCTTGGAAATATATCGTCGTTCCTTCACTGTGGCTGGGACAAAATCCTGGAACTCCCTTCCTAACAGCACTGTGGGTGTACCTACACCACATGGAGTGCAGTGTTTCAAGAAGGCAGCTCACCACCACCTTCTCAAGGGCAATTAGGGATGGACAATAAATGCTGGCCCAGCCAGCGAAGTCCACATCCCGTAAATGAAAAAAACTTATGTGACTATTTTGAAGAATTATGAACAGCCTCTTCACACCTCTGGACAATTGATTCTAAAATCTTTAGCCTCATTTACAAAGCCTGCCGCTGACTCTCTATTGTAATCTTCTTCCAGGTTGACTCCCACTCACACTGCCTGCTCCTCCTACCTGGTAAACCTTGCCACTTTTCCAATGTTTCATTTTGACCCCACACCTTTTATGCCTTTGTAACCGTTCCTCTGATTTCAAAAGCCTCTTGGAAAACCTATTTTCAATCACACCTGTGGTCCCTTCCTCCAAGCCAGCCTTGGTACCTGATTTCCCCCTTGTACTCTTTGTTCTGTGTTTCAAGAGATTTCATTGCATTAAAGTTCACAAATAGGGACATTTCTTGTGGTTGTTACAAATCTGCACTCCCTTCAGATCCCTTGTGAGTTAACATCGGATGTGGCTGCTGTTCTGTCAGAAAGGATATGGAGGAGTGACAAGCAGCACCATACTTTCTACGAGAAGTGGGGAAAAGAGGCCTCATAATTCCTCATCATTCTTCACCTGCTTTTCTTCCAAATAGTGCCATAAGATCTTTTGTCTGAGGGGGCAGGCGGGATCTCAGTTTAACATCTCAGTCCTCATCTCCTGTGATGTACGGCACTTTCCACATTATTTGCACATTTAGGAGACTAGGCTGCATGACACTGTTAACACATACATTAACATGCTTATGTGAAATTCCTTTTTTCACTGGTTTAACAATAGTTTATAACCAGTGTCAAACAGAAAGGACTTTAACACATGGGTATAGAAATGTTATTGAAATGCATTCAGTTGTTCGCAATCAGGGCGGTTTCACACATGCAATTGACTAGTGTTGGGACAGAGCTGGGTACAAGCACAGTCGAGAAGCAGGACGGGATTACAATAGAAAAACTCAGCAGGTCTGACAGCATCGGTGGAGAAGAAGAGTTGACGTTTCGAGTCCTCATGACCCTTCGACAGAACTAAGTAGACTTAGTTCTGTCGAAGGGTCATGAGGACTCGAAACGTCAACTCTTTTCTTCTCCGCCGATGCTGCCAGACCTGCTTAGTTCTGTCGAAGGGTCATGAGGACTCGAAACGCCAACTCTTTTCTTCTCCGCCGATGCTGCCAGACCTGCTGAGTTTTTCCAGGTAATTCTGTTTTTGTTTTGGATTTCCAGCATCCGCAGTTTTTTGTTTTCATCTCTGGGATTACAATGCCTTTCTGACACAAAAGACAGTGGGAAGATGATGGTGTAGTGGTAAAGCACTGGAGTAGTAACCCAGTGGTCCAGCCTAATGGTCTGGGGATGTGAGTTCAAAACAATTTAAAGTTCAATTAATAAAATCTGGAGTTGAAAGCCCATTTCAGTGATGGTGGCCATGAAGCTATCGTTGATTGTTGTTAAAAAAAAACCCATCTGGTTCACTAATGCCCCTTTAGGGAAAGAAATCTGCCATCCTTACTTAATCTGCCTTACATTTGATTCCAAGTGATCGATTCTTAACTGCCCTCTGAAATGGCCTAGCAAGCCACTCAGTTTGAGAGCAATTAGGGGTGGGTAACAAATACTGGCCTTGTCAGCGATACCCACATCTCACGAAAGAAAAAAACAAAATGTGGTAATACTGCTTGGCATTAAGGAAAAAAAATAAGGTCAATAATGATTTGGTTAAAATCCACAGATGAAAGGAAAAATCATTTTGCCTTTTGCCACTGCCTGTCACACTTTTAATTATTCAAAGTCCTGGGTCGGTACGAGAGTAAAATCACAGTGATCGACAGAGATGGAAACGGGCAATTTGCAGCCACAATATACAGGCAGCTGAAAATGAATGCTGCTTGTCTAGATCTCACGTCTTGTCGATTATTCCACATTTATTCACCATGGGCTGAATGTACTGCTCCCCAGCGAAAGGAAACGGATGCAGACCCTATTAAGGCTTGTAAAGCTGGGGTGATTACTTGTCTCTGTAGGGAATCAGAGTCTGCTCTTGTCCACCACTCCAAAGCTGATTAGAGATTAAGCAATACCTTTGTCTACTCTTGTCTGAATGCACCAACATATTCCCTTCCTCAGCCCTCAAGAGTGTCGCTAAGGGCCAAGATGAGCTTATTAAGGTCTTCTCCCTATTGCAAAGGGGAAAGGGTCATGATCAAGAGTCAGGCGGGGTCAATTAATTTCAGTTGGAAATGTTATTACAAGTCAAAATTTATTGTCATCAGGCAGCATTAGCACTGACAAGAGGAACAGCAGGTCACACCCCCGCTGAATAAGTGGATAAATTAGAGACATCTGGAGAGGGAATGAAGGAAAGATTATTAATGCAGAAATTTGAAAGCCACGGTCTCAGCCACGAATCCATCAGCACGGTCACTTATACTCAGTAAATTAGGAGAGATAGAGACTGAAGGCTGGTGTGTTAACAGCTCGGCACGCCTACAAACTGACAATGCCCTCTGGCATCCATTGCTCTGGGGCATTCACCCAGGTCCAGGAAGCTTTTTGGAACATACTGCAGCATTAGTGTGGTGTTCGAAGCAAGCAGCTGGGTTTTGCATTCAGACAAAGTCACCACATAGCCTAGCATACAGACTTATTAAGGGCTGGTTTTCTTTACTCCAGACCTTGTCAGATTACATCCAAAGTGTAGACATTTGAAAATAACACAGGCATCCTCATAGCCTAGTGGGTAAGTTCATGATGTTTCGCCATTCAGGGGTCTAGCTGCAATCCATAACATGTACCGAGTTAGCCCATGACAATCAAGTGGGAGAAATGATTGCTCAGTAGTTTGTGTGCAGTCACCTTTACGGTGTTAAGTTGGTCTGTTTAAACTTTCTCTGAGTCACCAACTCCCTCTATAGTCTTTCAAAGGTAGTTAGAAGTTAAACTGCAGAGGAGCAACAGTAGCTCTCTCTCTGTGTTTACATAAAGAATCAAAGTGCTCTCTTTCCTTTATCTTGCTTCTCCATAACACTTACAATCATTGCTTTTACAAAAGTACCATTAAGACCTGGTAATGTGACCTTCATTTTGCCACTGTAAAATCTGACCTAAACAGCGAGATAACGTTATCACAGATTGTTAAGTATTACCATTACTAGATTAAGCAACAGCTTGGCACCAGCATGCATTAAACCAATTACAGCTGTACTACCCTACTTGCAAGGGCTTTCTGAATGCTGCTGTCGATTTTTTTAGCACTGCTGTTGATTTGAATGTTCTGGTAGACAAAAGAATGGTCTTACTTGGACTCTTTAAAGCCCCTGTAAAACCTATTAACCTCTTCAGGTGTGGTCCTTCTCTACAACTCCTACAATTCATATTGAAAGCACTTATACCCCATTGGCAATGAACCCTCTGTGTATCTCAGCCAAATGCCACCCCTAACTTGGGAGACAAGATAGTGAGTGTAAATAGAAATTCAGTTATGGAAACGTGGTGGGGGATGGAAGTCTCATAACCAAGCACAATCCTGGCCTCACACCTGGTGCGTACTTTCTGGCAGGAGGTCGCGGGGTCTGGATCAGGAATCGGTGACTTCTCCCTCCATGACCTAGAGCTCACAAATCCAATAATAACATTCCTACCAAAGAAAGACTTGCATCTATACAGCGCCTTTCACCACCTCAGGTCATCCTAAAGTGCTGTACAGCCAATTCAAGTTTTTTAAAATCCAAGTGCAGATAAATGGCAGCTAATTTGCACTCAGCAATATGATCGCGACCATATCATCTGTTTGAGTGATGTGGATCAAGGGAGACATATTGGCTGTGACACTGGGGAGAAGTCCCTCATCCGCGGTGCCAATCAGTCAGCCTGAGAGCACAGACTGTGAGATACAGGACAACTTACCAGATTAACCACCAGGAAAAACATGAAAATAAAGTCAATGAAAAATATATTCTATTCCCTCTCATCTCAGTCACACATGAATTATACAAGGATTTTGTAATCCATTAAAATTGGAAAACAAACTTTTCTTTTCGCAGTGAATTAAAACCCGACAGTGAGGAAAGCTTGTCACCAAACTATGCCCTTGTTGGTCGTTTCTCACTGATCTATGATGTAACTATGAAAACAACCCTTCACCCCTACCCCAAAATGGGGCAAGTGCTCTCAGGGGTACACTGGAGAGGAAAACCAGCTCGCTGATTTTGTCTAATGCACTCCCTGGCAAGAATGCATTTACAATTTCACACAATGCAGAGCAAAAGCATTTCCCTGTCTGTGTTGAACATGTATCGAACAGGGCCAGTTATCCAAGTCTGAGCTGCTGGCAGGAAAAGAGGGCTGTGGGGTTGCACATCACGAATTTCCCACCCACTGAACAAGCCAGTGTATATTTGCCAAATACACCCAAAATCTTGTTCTTAGGACCAAAACTAGGGATCGCAAATTGAATATAGTCACTAATAAATCCAACTAGGAATTCAGTAGAAGCCTCCTTACCCAGGTGGTAGAATGTACTGTATGGAGCGTTTGGGGTGAATAGCAGAGATGCATTTAAGGGGGAGATAGATAAGCATATGTGGGAGAAAGGAGTAGAAGGATATGTTGAATGCGTTGGATGAAACAGGGTGGGAGGAGGCTCCTCTGGAGTGTATACATCAGCAATGATTGTCGGCCTGTTTCTGAGCTGTACATTCTATGCAAACCCTATGGTGGGGGTGGAACAGCTTCACATCTCCCCTACCCTCCCGTCTGATGCAAACCCGTGAAGTGAACTAAAACGCAGGCTGTTCTGAGAGTAAGTCTGTTGTGTTGCTAGCATCATTGGCACAGCGGAACAAAAGAAAGGAACATTTCTACATTTCAAGACAAGATCTATGTGCCGCAGGGTCACGAGACTTAGGGCAGAATCACCCGTGCCCGCTGGCATCGGGTGTGCTCAGAGGTGTGAGCAAGCAACATGGCGAGAAGGCAAAAAAAAATCGCTTTCACAATGTCATAAAACCAGTTTGCGATCGTCAGCTCGCCAGGGTCACTCTTACTGCACTCGGTGGTCAGGAACCCCATTGTAATACATCAGCATATCACCATAAGGCCAGCCTGTCGGACTCATCCCCCCCACACTGGATCATCTGCTCATGTTGGCATGATTGCACGCCAGCGTGTTCCGCAACTCCACATAAGTGATGTCTACCTGGCGGGCTGCACGTCGCTTGGGATTTCAAGGTGTGTTTGCCTACCTTGCTTTGGACAGCACTCGCTGTCATCAGCACCAGGCTTCACAGGCAGCACCACTTCACTTTTAGGAGGGCTCACGGGCAGGTCTCTACCCACCAGACCAGCCATTAGGCGGGGGTGGCTTTGTACGGCTGCAGGGCCAGGGCCAGGGCTTGTTCGAGGAAAGGGGAGAAGTGGCCTCAGGCAAGAGAAGAGGGTGCAGGACGAGAGCTGAACTGGGGAAAGAAGATATCCCAGGGTGTGTGTGGGGGCACATGTTGATCTGTGCAAGTGGCCTCAAGATGATGAGGACTGAGGAGGCAGTCTCCAGAGCAGATGAGGCCAGATGAAGATGTGAGGGTGTGTGTGAGAGAGACGTCTCTTGAGCTGGCAATGAATGAGATGCTAGTGAACTTGTGAAGGGCTTGAGTGTGTGAGTTTAGAGTGATGAGAAGGTTGCCTTACTCTGGTGGCATGGATGAGATTATTCATGCTCTATCTGCATTGGATGGCCAACCTCTTCTGTGCAGCATTGGCACCGATCACCACTGCCATCGCCTACCAAGCCAGAGTGGTAATGTTGCTGCCCCTCCTGCGGCCAGAGCTGGGGTAGAGGACATGATGGCAGGCTTCCACAGCGTCCAAAAGGCGCTCAAGAGAAGCATCACTAAACCGGGGGTGGGGGGGCTGCAGCCATCTTGCCTTTCGGGGCCATGTCTTATTTGCAGCAGTCCTGGGCTGGAAGAATGTGGGGCTGTACTTTAAATGTGGTGCCTGGCGTGATGAAGTGGTGAGGTGACAGAGTGGCAGGCGAATCGGAGCCCGCCCGCCATGGAAATGGCGTGTTTCCCAGGAACGCATAATTAATGTGGCGGGTTTGGGACGATACTGCATGAGAAGCCGCCATTGCGGCCGGCGGGTGAAACGTGGTTTTACCTGCCTGATGCCGCACTTAGTGCAAATCTGGGACGATTCCACCCTGAGACTGAGCCAGCAGACCATCAAACTGCTCCGGGTTCCCGGATTTGAACACCGCTTCATACTGGAGGTGCAGTTCCCGTGGTGTGCCCATCACCATTTGGTACTTTGCTCAAATGGCCATTATTTGGTGGGCAGATTGGCAGTCAGTTCGGCGGGCTGGCTTACCACAGCAGGCTATGAGTCAATACCACATCCTTCCCTGCACCCATTTCGGCATGTACCTTAAGCTCTGGGGTGAATAAATCATTAAACCTATGCCTTAACATACTTCATTTGGTATGTGGAAACCTAAAATCTTATTCATTATTGATTCGTACTGTAGATCAGATGACCTACAAGGCTAATAGAATCATGCTCTGCATAATCCTGTAAATATCATTTTCAGACATGGCTAGTCTAAACTAATAACAAACGACATCTTAAGAGAAAAATGCTGCGACCACATTTCTGATTTTCACACACTCTTCTCATGACTCGATATTAATAGGTGACTTTCTATATGAATCTACTAAAGATACTATCGCCTGATGATAATTTCACTTATCCGTCAGTTCCGATATGTGGGGAATTCCTCATCAGTTTGATTTTCATGTGTGAAACTGACCTGAAATTGACCTCCAGGCCTATTCAAGAGTACCAGTATTTTTTTAAAGGTATGCTCAAAATTGTCCTTTCAGGCAAGTCGCCCAGAGAGTGGTTAGAATGTGGAACTCACTAACACAAGGAGTGGTTGCAGCGAATAGCACAGATACATTTAAGGGGAAGCTAGGTAAATGCATAAGGGAGAAAGGAATAGGAGGATATGCTGATAAAATAGGATGAGAGGAGTCTCATTTGCACCAGCATGGACCAGTTGGGCCAAACAGCCTATTTCTGTGCTGCAAATTCTGCATAATTCTCTCTAGTTTCCATGCAACTACAAGCAATTTTAAAATCGCTGTTCAATTGTGTTGCCAATAGCTACCAGAACACATTGCCTCTGTGATAGACTGGACTCTATACCCTGGAAACTAATGACATAAATGATCAATTAGCTGTTTCTTTTCCAGTTTTCTGACTTTGCTGCTTCTACAGGCATCAGCAGCCTTCCTGCAGCACACCCATATTGCTTTATTTTCATTTGTTAACCCAGACACTGGGTGGCAACCCATTAATTGCTTGTAGAAGGCATCGTGGCCATGTCCATCCAATAGGTGCCCCCTCCGGCTGCAGGACTGAATTACTTTCAGGGTGCAGTCACCGCCATAAATGGAAGTGAAGTCACCTGAGCGCCTCTTCTTTCTCTCCTGCTGCCCTGCTCGAGATCCATGAACCCAGCACATTCCAGGAATTTAGCCTGTACTTCTCAGGTCTGCATCGCTGAGTGCTTTCTGCAGTGGTGTCAGCACTCTCTGGGCCATTTGGGAGGGTGCGCATTTTTTTTTTTTAAAGCCAATCTTCAGATTTTATATGTCTTTTAAAAAATTATTATTTTAACGAGGCAACGAGTAACTGAATGCAAACCAACAAGCCAACAATATAATTGTGGAAAGTCATTGTGCCTCCCAATGTACACAAACTGCATTTTTTGTGCCACTTTTCAAACTACAGTAAGTTCCTTCAAAGTATTACGGATAGACATCCAGGGGTGAAAGAGGGAGGCAGAATCAATGTGGAGACATAATCAATTAATTCAGAGGCAGTAGTGAACAATTAAGATTCTTTTTCTACCTAATGACTGCACTTTGTTTACTCATGATTTTGCTGTCCACAGGTGGTAGGCCCTTCATTTACCGCACTCGCCCTTTACACATAAAGATCTCAGGGAAAAAAAAAGCGAAGCAGCTGGTCGTTCTCCCAGGATGATCCGGTCACCGCACTCAGACTGTGCGAGGTCACAGCGTCTGCACCCTGTCTGACCTTGCTCTGACTGACTGCCTCTCCGGGGTTAACCCAGCTCAAATGGGTCAATCAGCTGCCCATAAACACCCTCAGTACATCCATAACAGCCAATAAGAGGGAGAGGAAAAGAAAGGGAATGGTCGTTGACCCATGGACCTGTAATCATGGAAACACCCAGTGGCATTTCTCATGCTGTTGCCGGGATATGAACACAGGGCACCAGCTGAGAAAACAAAAGAGGCCTGAGGCCTGTCATTTATTAGCTTCAGGCCTCCTGTTTTCAAATGCTTCAGAAAATTTCTAAATTAATTAAATAGTCCTTCGTATTTTACCACCCAAACTGTATTAAACGTAGGCAGTGTTCTGGTACCTTTTATTTAATCAAAGAAAGCTAAACGATACAAATTTTCAGGATTACCCTCGTCATGGCATCAAGTATGATGTCCTAGCTTAAATATTTAGGCCACAAGATTCAGCTCCAGAGCACCGCTGGTGTCAGTGCCATGGAAGCCCAAGGAGTAGAAAATGGCTGCTGAACGCTTTTGGCCACTTCCAGCATAGCTCGCTATGTTGGTAAGGATGCTAACAGGGGCCTGCCCCTTAAACACTCCCAGTTGAATATGTGTTCAGCCGCACGAGGGCCTCCCTCCATGCTAACACTAATCAAAGGAACAGCATGGGACTTTCCGGTGAGGTGTTTTCAATGGTCTTTTGCTGCTAGAGATAGTGGAGGTACTGTCTCATTGGAGGGGTTTTACAAAGGTGTTGGGAGTCAGGAGTGCTACCGGAATTTTCCAAAGAGTTCAAACTTGCAGCACAGAAACAGGTCATTTGGCCCAACTGGTCTATGCCAGTGTTTATACTCTGCACAAGCCTCCTCCCAGACTATTTACTTAATTCCACATTAGCAAAATAACCTTCTCTCTTGTGTGTTTATCTCACTTCCACTTAAAGGCATCCACGGTATTCAGCTCAACTATTCCAAATGGTAGTGAGTTCCACATTCTAAACACGGCCTGGGTAAAGAAGTTTCTCCTAAACTACTTCTTGGATGATTAGTGACTACTTGCCTATCAGCAGAAAGCCTCCTGTCATTAATGGGGTTTAAAGTTGCAGTAACTCTTGGGCTGCAGCACGACAGCAACAGAGGCAAAGGCAGAAGAGAGGGGAAGCCGTGTGTCGAGGGGGGATGAGGAGGGCACTCAAGGGAAGGCCACATTCTCCCAGATTACGAGAGCTGAGGTGGCCATGATTCACCAAGGTGGCAGTCACTGAACTGTACCGCTCCTTCACCCAGACATGCAGCTCTACAGACCAAGGCAAGAATAGCGCTGCCAGTGGCCGTAAAGCTCACCATATCCCTCAATTTCTGGAACCTTTCAGGTAGGAGCCAGCGACTTTGCCGATACCTCATGGTTTGCCTTGCATCACAGCATCAGAGAATTTACAGAGGGTCTATATTCTAGAAGGGGGGAATTCATAGCCTTCTCAATAACCAAGGCAAAGCAGGAGGAGCCAGGATGTGGCTTTGCCAAGTTAGCGGGATTCCCGATGGTGCAGGAAACCATTGACTGCACCCACATGACTTTGCAGGGATCACATGTCAATGAGGAGATATGCCGGAACTGCAAGGGTTACCACTCCCTTAATGTGCAGTTGGTGTGCGACAAGGCATAGAACATCATGCCGGTGAATGCCTGCTACACTAGCAGGATGCCTTCACCCTGTGCCAGTCAGTCATTCCCACCATACTCGAACCAGACGCTGGCTGCCACCTGACAAGAGCTGCACTCTCTACAGCTGGTTCATGACTCCGCTCCACCACCCAACCAGGCCTGGGCAGCATGTGCACAACAGGAACCACACTGCTACCAGAAGTGTCATCGAACAAACCAGTGCCACTCTCAAACAATGCCGCTGCCTGGAGTGCTTGGGGGCTTCCTGTGCTCACCTGAGCCAATCTCCAAATGCCAGGGGTTGCTGCTGCTGCATTCTCCACAACCTGGGTCTCATGAGGGTGCAGCCCTTGTAACCAGGCCTTTATTGTGAACCTCAGGAGGAGGAGCAAGAGAAGGAGGAGGCAGTGGCATGAGAGACCTCGTCACTTTGGTCAGTCTATCTGGACAGCTGAAGACTCTCGATCCCCAAAAATCTCATCGCCCACATTCAGCTTCTCCACAATTGCACACTGTTCCATCCCTCTGATATAGGCCAGCTCTTGGCCAAAATCCTAAAATAAAAGTTACCACTCAAAAAAAAGCCTTTCTAATGCAACTCTGTCTAACAACACTTTAAAATTATACACACAAAATGTAAGTGTTCATCTTTTGCTTCTCCGTAGTGCCTGTCTCGTGGGTGTCTTTGACTGGCCCAGTGCTCCAATGTGCGTGGCTGCTGACTTTCAGCGGGGCAGCTCACAGGTAGCCTTCAGGCAGCTCTGGGCCTGGCCTTCAGGCAGCTCTGGGCCTGGCCTTCAGGCAGCTCTGGGCCTTCAGAGCCCCACTTGTCAATGCACCAACCCGGCATAGGCAGCAGCATTCTGGGCTGGCTAACAAGCAACAACAGGAGCTCTGGCAGCGATAGGCCCCGGACAGTGGCATCAGGTTCGTGCACCACAGATTTGCAGCCACTCCCCCCCGCCACTGGAGCTGCAGCACAGATTGCTGGACCGCTGTGAGAGTCTAACCTGACCTGGATCTGCAATGGTGCTGGCAGCAGTCTGAGTCTGCACTGCAACCAGCTAGGCTTGCACAGCACCAAGCATGGATCTCATGACCTCAGTTTGAGTATCCACTGCAGTACTGAGACATGGCTTCTGCCCGTGTTGCAATGGAAGCTGAGAGATTGTCACTACAAACTACATCGGGGCTGGGTCTGCAAATGTTCTCATTGAGCTGGCCACCAATTTCACACTGGAAAGGATGGATTCCAAGCTCCATGTGAAATCTTGTGCCAAACTGGAGCCAGGCTCCTCCATGCTCCTTGGTAATGACAACAGGTTCTGCAGCAGGCTTTCCAGTACGCCAAGCATTGCGGCGTGTGAACACGTCAGCATTTGTTTGTATGCTACCCCATCAAGGTCTTCATCTGAGTTCACTGCAACAGAACTCATTTGTGACCTTGCCCTCCGGTGAGCTGGCACACACGCCGCCCTTTCCCCCGGTCTGGCTGCAGTTCACTCGTGCCCAGTGACTCACCACATGTGGATCCTGCCTCTATAACACCCTCTGAAGTACATGCAGTACTGGTGACTGCAGATTGTCAGATCTAGTGATGGTGCTTCATCATAAAAGGTTCGCTTGTACTCATGTCCTTCATGATGAGGCTGCGCTGGCGGGCTGAGAATATGGTCTTTGGGGGTATCTGAAAGGGAAACTGCAGAAGGGGAGGGTTGGGGGTGAGGGAAGGAGGGTGGGGTGAAAAACTAGAGGCCCATGATTATACCATCAGCAGCTAGCATTTCATGCCAGAGAGCAGCATGAGGTGAAGTCGAATTTGAGATCCTGTATTAGGTGGGAACACACTAGCATCCTGAATGTTCTCAGTGATATCCAATGCAACTGTCAGCTCAAAGATTCACAGCACCTTTGCCTCTGAGGGCTCAGGTGATATAGGCAGGCCTGTCCCCTACTGCTTCTCTGCTGCTGTCTCCTGTTATTTGCGACTTTGTTCTGCATGAGAGAGGGAAGAGCATCAGTGAGTGTGTTGCAATGTGTTTGAGTTAATTGCCTGTCATACTTAAATAGCTGGGAGTATGTTGAAGCTTTGCAATGTGGGTGAAAGGCATGAAGCATTGGTAAGTGTGAGAGTGAGGTGGGCTATCAGATTGTTAGGCATCATGATTGCTGAGTGATGGGTAGGAGATGTCACTGGAAGATGTATTCACTGACCTTCACCATTCATGAGAGGTCACTGAACTTTTTCCCAGCACCACAGCTTGGGGCCAGATGCCTGGAATTTACCTCCCCAGCCACCTGCTTGCATTCCCTTCTCAGGGTATGCTTGAAGGGTCTTCTAACTCCCTGAGGAAAAACAGCATTTCGGCCTCCTGAATGAAACCTTCCAGAGCCGCTTCGAGAGCGTGGAGGTCCGCTCTTGACATGCCATTGGTAGTCTTCTTCCTTTCCTCAAAGACCTTAACTAATAGTCTGAATGCACCTACTCTATAAGAAGCGCAAGCCAGTTGTAAGTTTTGCTAGTCACACATGCTGCTGGACCCTCCTGCTAAGCATGTTGCCAGCCAGCAGCATGTTTCAATCTCATGTTTCAGCACACAGTAATCATTATGACAGCATGAGGTTTGTGTGCTGCCTGTGACATCTTGACCAAGCACAAGGTAACCCTGTACTGTGAACCCATGCCTGCTAATGGAGATAAGGGAACTTATAACTCTTAAACTGTGCAACACAATTCCTTGTTTGTACTGTAATTGTCAAAGTAGCAATATTTTCTTTTAAAATAAAAGTCTATAATGTACGGCATGATGATACATTCCATAAGGACTAGTGTGAAGTAATTAATAGGTGTGTACATAGAGAAGAACAGCGTAAGGTTGTGGAATCAATCAGAATGAATCAAATATTAAAGTGTTTGACTAACAGACACATGAACCTCTGCATGTATCACCTCGTGCTCAGTCATCCCTGATCCCTTGTTAACCCTCCAGGACTGTCCTGGAGTTTCCAGGAATTAAAGGTTAATCTCCTGGTCATTCCTGTGAGCAACAAAGGAGAAAAATCATAGGGATGTCAAACAAAATTGCCCCTTCTCCAGACCCTGAAGGATCGTACGGACTCAAAACGTCAACTCTGTTCTTCTCTTCACAGAAACTGTCAGGCCTGCTGAGTTTTTCCAGCATTTTCTATCTTTCTTTCAGGTTTCCGACATCCGCAGTATTTTGCTTTTATTTAAACTAAGTTGTCTGTATTTTCCCCCATTAACATTGAAAGCTTTCATTTATTAGTTATAAAGATATTGGAGATCGGGGAAGAAAAAGGCTCTTTCACTGACAGTCATTTCATTGAATTGCATAACAAAGAGTCTATTCCCTTTCTAATTGGCTGCGGGAAGGTTGAAGTATGGACCAATGACAGGAGTGCAAGGACTGGGCGGTTGATGGGTTGGTGATGAAATGCACAGGAATAAATCCGACCAGAGCTTGTAGCCCTACCATCCGAGTAAAACCCGGCAGTCCAGCTGCGAAGCTTCAGAAATGGTCACATCTTTGCAACAGAGACCAAAAAGGACCCAGGTTCCATTAAGCTAGGGAGACTCATTCCCCAGTTGGTCATTCCCAGCATGGAGTGGCATTGGTTGGATTTTCCATATATTTTTAACACACCCTGCAAAAACTGGGAACGCCCCGATTGGAGTAATGAGTTAATTTACTCCCTAGTGCTGAATTTTTCCTTGCTCTCACACTCACATTCCTGTCCTTGGCCAGTCACAAATGTTCCAGTGAAGCCCAATGCAAACTGGAGGAACAGCACCTCACCTTCCCAGACGGCACTTTACAGCCTTCCGGACTTAACATTGAGTTCAACAACTTAAGACCATGAACTCTGTCCTCCACTGATCAGTTTTTTTTTGCCAAGTCCAAATTTAGTTTCAACGTTGTTGCTTTTAGACAGGGTTGTCCATTATTCTGCCATTAACACTCACTCTGGACCAATGCTTTGTTCCTTTACTCCAAACATTATCACTTCCTTTGCCTTTTGTTCCATGACATCGTTGTTATTTCATTTCGCTTTTATCTTTATGTTATTTCATCTCCCCCACCCTCAAATTTATCCCAGACCTTCCCTATGTTCTAGCTGTCCTGCTCCCCACCCCCCATTAGGTTTCCACCTCTCTCCAGTTCCATAGAAGTCAAATTGGACTTGAACCATTAACTCTATTTCTCTCTCCACAGATGCTGTGAGAGGACCTGCTGAGTTTTCCAGCACTTTCTGTTTCTATTTCTGAATTTTTTCTACGTGACCGCCAGGGAGGCTGATTGGTCAGAATGTCATGTTGAACCCAGAAATCAGGTGTTTGAGCTCACTGATTGGTTTCCTGCCTGGAGGCCAGACTGATTGAGACTTGGCCACCAGTCAGGTAGGGAGTTGGTCCATGACGGCCATAGGAGTAGTTAAGTCCTTGCTGGGGAATGGGGTGGGGCAGGGAGCAGTTGATTGGGGATTGCGGCAGGAGTAGGGGTGTGTCAATCGGGGAGTGCGATCGGGGGGGATGCTGATCCTGGAGGATTGGCGTGTGCTTTGGAGTGAGGCAGGGTGGAGGAAATGGGAGGCCTTTTGGTGGGGGGATATTGGGAGTCTAAGGGTGGGGGAATCAGGGGCCTTGTGGCTGGGGAGTGAAAAAGAATCGGATGCTTCATGGATGGATTGGAGGCCTTGAGTGTGGGGGGTGGGGTGGGTGTTCTGCAGGAGAGTGGGCGGTGCCCCCGGTGTCAGTGGGTGGTCCCTGATGTTGGTGGATCCGGTGCCCCAATGTTGATGGGTGGTGTGTGCCCAATCCAGGACAGTCTACAGGCAGCCACCTAGATCCAGCATTCGACTCAACTCCTGAACCCACCAGGTCTTCTTTGTCTTGATGAAGCTGCCAGATTCACCAACAGTCGAGAAAGCGGAAAAGCAAAGTTAAAGTTGAAGAATGGAATGAAAATGCGGCCCTGAACCTCATTTAAATTTCCAACCCGCCTCCTTGGAGCCCGTTTGTTGCTCTCCCACATTCTGGCTTCAGTTAAAGCTGGAAATGGGGTGGGATGGAGCGGGGTTTGGGTCTGGAAACAGGCCACTCAGAGTTTAACCTCCTATCAGACTCACAGCCACCTCTACTCTTTAGGTTAAACCACCCCCCCCCCCCCGCCCCCCAAATTGGGCCTAAGCTCTAATCTTCTTCAATAGTAGAATGCACTCAACCCTCAGTAAGACTCCTCAGTGCGTCAGAATGTCAAGAAAGCCACCACACAGTTCCATCATTAGAACTTTTAAACTGAATCCCTTCCAATCTACCCGCAGAGTCTAGTATGATGCATGTCCAAAGGATCCATGACTGACAAATGTTTCTTGTGCCGATGACTTAAAGAGGCTTTGTTGTCAGGGATACTTGGCTTGCCAGTCGGAAATTCCAGATTGTTAATAATAAACTGCCTCAACCTGGCAGAATTCAGCAGAGCAACATGCTCTAAGCACCATCTCTTTTCCCAATTGACCGTTTAATCTGATATCTCACGGGTCCTGGGAGAACTCTGCAGGTGAAAAGCCTGTGAATAAAACTACGCCTAAAACAGTGCTAGGGGGAAAATAAAAACTCTCAGTCCCTCAAACATTTTGAAAATCCTTGTCGTATTTGGTAAAAGCTATGTGAAGTTAGGATAATCGCTCTTAACCTGACCTACTCATTTCCCTGCATGATTAAACAATATGCCTTTAAAAATACATCCAGACCAGAGACATTAGTCAGGGTGGGACATGAGGGTAACTAAATGAGTCTGCTATTTTATCCACAGATTTCATGCCAGAAAGAGTAAAAGGTAATCCCTTTGGTGCACCTACGTTTTTTCCATTAACACGCAGTACAAATTAGGTCATAGACCCGTGTACTCTCAGGTAGGAGTATTTTATTTTTATTATCCTCGTTACGATTGACCTGTCACCCCAAAAAAATTAGAAAAAGGAACGCACCTCGGCCTCAAACCTTGCGCATGCTAAAGCCGTGGGGATTCAGTTAAACCTACGCAGGTATTTGGTTGGAGCTAGCAGCCACACCTGTGGCAATTTCCATGCAGTGGTCAGGGCCCTGAATAAACTGCAATATGACAAAACACCTGTAGGAACTGCTGTCCAACAGCCGCCAAACCAGTTTCCTCTCACGGAGCTTTAACGTTGTAACCGAAGAGAAAAAGTAGCACTGGCGAAAAAAGAAATGACAAAACCAAGCATTTGTTACGGCTAGCAAATTGGGAGTGTGTTTTGATTAAATATTCACCTTTGTGGAAAGTCACAGAACTGCATCTCCTGCTATCTGCGAGGCTTTAACACTATCACTAGAAGGTAGTTCAATAATAATACGACTTTGCTTTTTAGTTTGAAACAATCAGATTTTATTTTGAATCCTACGAGAGTCTGGAGCTCTGCCAGCTCGCTCAGCCTCTTATTCCACTCCCTGCTCTGCCCCACCCTATCCTGGGCCTGGCTGAGGTCTCCTAATGCAGTACAAACTGGGGCTGGGACCTGCAATCTTGCTGCTAGTCACCGGTCCAGCTGACTGAATTGGCCTGTCTGCAGAATTTAGGCTCCTTGTACTTTGGTGAATGGGTGCAAATATTTCTTGGCTTGTTTCTGAGTTCTCAGATCTCTCTTCAAACAGCCCCTTCAGGCTCAGCGGATTCACTCTGCCCCGAGCCTAGCTATATAAAAAAAATGCTGCATTATTTCTTTGGAGCCTGTTACAGCATTTCACTATCTGAGCAGCTTATACAAACATCGTCTCAGATCTCTCACATCCGCTAATCCTCTTGAGGAAAGAGCGTTGATGGCAATGAAGCTTTAAGTGATGCCTTTTGCCCTCCTGCACATTGCAGGGTGCAACCCTTCCCCAGGCTCCCTCAACCCGTCTCTCTCCCTCTCCTCTCCATTAAGGAACTGCTGAAGCGGAGGAGATACAAACTGGATCCATTTTGGCTGCCGCTTTCCTTCTAATCTATTCTCTATTTACAGTGTGGTTCTTTTTTTAACCCCATCTTATCCCCTTAATGCTGCTCCATTCCACAATCTGTGTAATCTGACAGCCAGCACAACAGAGTCACTTTAGGCTTTTATTCCTCTGCCCTTCAGTCTGTGAACATTAAATTTTTATGCCATCTGGAATGAGCAGTTTTGTGAGCTAAAATAAAAACGTCAAAAAGTCTAATGCAGCAGAATCTGGATGAAAAGTTTTACAGTAGGGAGGGAGGAGTGGAAGTGCACAACACTGAGAATTGCATCATGTTTAACTTAACAGGGTCCTACATCACTGAGTAAATGAGTTGAATGGTAAATCTTCCATCCGATGGGAGCTGAGTGGTTTCCTAAAGAGATTATGTGACTCAGTACAGACACACATCCCAACAGTGGTACTTTATGAAAATAACTTACTGGAGAGATTTCGCATATCAGAATAAAAAAAAGCACAGGCAGTTTGATTGATCCATCTTTCACCAGGACTGAAGCAAATCTCCAATTCTCTTAGCACGCGGCTTCAAATAGAACCCTGCATCAGGCCAGCTCCTTCACTCAAAGCACTTAACAGGGCACCATCTCAGGGTCAGGTGCAAAGGTCAAAGGTTTGCGACCTGCTAAGGGCCGGTGTCAGATATTTGGTGTTAAAGCCTTTCCTTACTCTGTGGTTTTTAAAAGAAAATACACAAGTGACACTACATTACAGATTATAGTAATGTTAAATAGCGCATACATAATTATTTACCATGGTCCTGATCTACAGTATATTGCTACACACAGATGTGTAATCTTTAAACAGTCTTCTTCACCAATGCCATGCACACTGTACAAAATCCATTTACAGCAACATTATCTCAGCCGGATAAAAAAGAACAAAGAAGAGAAAAAGCATTTCAACACTCAGAGGAGCCAGTGACAGTCCCCTAACAATTCAGTAAAGTGCTCAACCACTCCAGTGGTACTTACTGAGATTCTGGAGCAGTGACGACCAGCTTTTCATCTCGATCATATTGTCTAGGCTCTGACAAAGAGAAACCATGAGGGTCTGGCAGAGGACCCCAACATTACTCTTCTTTAGTCAGACTAGTGCTGCCCAAAGCAGGAGTCTCTTCCAGCTGCAGGTCCTCGCCTCCCACAGTGCTTGATAACTTCACTCACACAACATTAGCTTTCTGACAGGCGAGACTCTCTCACGCTCTCTCACTCTCTCTTTATGTATATGTGTGCTCCCTTTGGGGAGTTAGCTGCAACAGAAGCGTGCAGCTCTGCAGAGAAAGAGATGACTGCAAGTTCACTCAAAGCCAATCGCTCATGTTAGACTTGGAGTGCAATGATCACACAAACTACACTTAGTGCCTCGCAGAGATACAAGAGCTTTCTTCCACTGGGCCAGTCCTGAATTATAGAAGCCTTGTTTTTTTTTGCTCCTCTTTCTTTCTCTCCTCCTCCTCTTCTGTTACCCATGAACCAACTCGATCCCTCTCTCTCTCTCTGCACTTGATAGGAGGGCTGTCAAGACTGCCGAGCTGCCAGTGACCTCTCACCCACAGCTGCTAATTAAGGCTCCACAATGACGGTTCAAGCACCTCGCCTGAAGTTTGCAGAAACCAAAGCATCTAATTGGTACTCCTTCTCATTTCTCCACAGCTCTCACATTCCCAAGCAAAATAGCGTAGCTTTTTCTAAAGAGAAAAATTACAGAAAAAAAATCCATTTTCACTGCCTCTTCACTTCACTCTGCCAAATCCGATTATGTTCCTAACCTGCAAAAGAAAATCTTGCAGCAGATTGACTCACACCTACAAACTAAAGAGCTCCCTAAAGCTACTGACATATTGCTGAAAAACAAACCTACACATTCAGGTCAAAGGTCTTCATTTGAATAAATACAAGGATACAGTCTGATGTTCTAACAGTGTTGGCATGCTTTTTAGATTCAATAAAATCCTGTATATTACAAGATGAATCCCTTCATAGTCGGGTACTGTGCTAAACTACTTAACACGTTGACATAAGCTGACAGAATAATGTGTTTACTTGTGGGCTTTACTTAAGAAGTCAAGTCACCTGGTGATAAACTGTGAAGAAGAAAAGTTATCATTTTACCACAGGAATGTTCAGCTGATAACATTTAAAGCAACACCCCATCAAAAATGAATGCTTTCTTTATCTTCCCTTGCTCTGCCAAAAACTTGACAAATCTATTGTGCTGTTCATGGAGGCCAGGTTTTATCACTGTACGCGAGACAGCGAGGGATGCCCTGACCCCTAATCAGTCTGAGAAGAAACAGAAGAGGACTTGTATCATCCACGCAGGTCAAAGGTCGTGAGGAGGCAGCCATTACCCTCAGTCTGTCAAATTCCTGGGATTTCACATCCAGACAGGCAGCTGCTGTCAGGAGCGCTCCGCAGCGGCCGAATCATCAGCTTAAACCATCCTGTGTCCCCCATCCTCTGGGGTTCCCTCCTTTAGAGTAAAACATTTTTGATTGCACAAATATTTGATTGTGTTTGCAGGAAAACATTTATGGATATATAGTCTGGGATTAGGGCTCTTCTCCAGGTCAATCGTGTGCTCCCTACATCCTATTACAGATACCTGTACTGTCAATGTAATGGTTCAACAAGCAGAACACAGAACCAGACACTTTCCTTCTTTATTAGCCTGTTGAATATCTCTTTTAAAATCTCTTTCGCCTCCATCCCAGCCTAGGGGTGCTGAGGCCAAGTGTAGTACTGTAATGCACAGTTGCCAATGGGTAGGGCAACAGACACTCTAACACACACAAATACATATACTAACATGTTAGGACACACACTAGCACACACACAAATACATACATTAACACACTAGAACACACACAAATACATACATTAACACACTAGAACACACACAAATACATACATTAACACACTAGAACACACAAATACATACATTAACATACTAGAATACACAAATAGATACATTAACACACTAGAACACACACACAAATACATACGCTAACATACTGGAATATATACACACTAACACATACACACAAGTACGTACACTAACACACTAGAACACATTCACACTAATGCACACACAAATACATATACTAATACACACTAGAACACACTAACACCAACACACACAAATACGTATTCTAATACACCAGAACACACTCACACTTACACACACAAGTACATACACTAACAGACTAAAACACACACACTAGAACACACACAGAAATACATACACTAACACACACTAGAACACACTCACACAAATAAATACACTTACACACTAGAACACACACACAAAAAATACATACATACACCAGAACAGATTCGCACTAATACACACAAATACATACACTAATACACTAGAACACACACACACTAGAACACACACACAAATACATATTCTAACACAGCAGAACAGATTCGCACTAATACACACAAATACATACACTAATACACCAGAGCACACACACGCTAGAACATACACACAAATACATATTCTAACACACACACAAATACACACACAAACGCACTCTAGGGGCTGGATTTTACAAGGCTGTGGACTATTTGCCTCTGGGAAGGAAAGCTAGCCGGCAGCCGATGCACCCAGGAGAAGCCCGCCCTGCAGCCATAATGCGCTGCCCATGGGCTTAATTAGCTCACAATGGGACTTACCCTGAGGTGGTTAGGAAGTCCTACCCTTGAGAGCTGCCAGCCAATCAGGTTGGCCGGCAGCTCTAGCAATCCCAGCAGTGCCAGGGCTCAGTTTTGGGCTCTGCCAGGACTGTGAGGAGGAACAGGAAGCAAAGCAATGAATGCCGGAGTCAGGTAAGTCTCGGGCTATTAAGGTGAGGAAGGATCCGGGAGACGAGGGCGTGGTTGGGTTTTGGAGGGTAGGCAGTGAGGAACAAAGAGGCGAATGCAATCTTGGCAGGGTGCCTGCAGATGATGAGTGCCCACCCCTTCCTTCTAGCCTTTTATTACTTGGCCTCAAAAATGGCCTGCCCACTCCCATTTTTAAAATTCATTCATGCATGGGATGTGGGCATCACTAGCTGGGTCAGCATTTATTTCCCATCCCTAATTGCCCTTCTTCAGAGGGCATTTTATTTTTAAGAGTCAACCACATTGCTGTGGGTCTGGAGTCACATGTAGGCCAGACCGGGTAAGGAAGGCAGATATCCTTCCCTAAAGGACATTAATGAACCCTTTGGGTTTTTACGCCAATTGACAATGGTTTCATGAAACAAAAACAAAAAATGCTGGAAAAACTCAGCAGGTCTGACAGCATCTGTGGAGAGAGAGACAGTTCATGGTTTGAGTCCTTGTGAATCTTCTTCAAGACAATGGTTTCTTTTAATTCTGCATTTTTTAAAAATTGAATTCAAATTTCACCATCTGCCATAGTGGGATTCGAACCAAGCTTCCCAGAGCATTACCCTGGATCTCTGGAATACCGTCCAGTGACAATACCACTATAGTGCCAGTACCACTATGCAACTACCTCCGCAATTATGAGATGGGAAGTGTAGTGTCCTGGTCAATGGCTTGGTAACAAGTTCAATTGACCTATAATTATTTATTTAAATATGGCAGGCGGGCTGCCGATTTAGGCATACTATGGGGGACAGCTCGGGGGTGGGCAGGAAGATGGTGGGCTGGGCACCCCTTTTAATTTACATGCACCCTTCACTGAAAACATGCCAGGCGGAGTTCGGGGGGGGGGGGGGCGCATAAAATCCAGCCCCACGACACATTTAAGCTGACATATGCACAAATACACACATTAACACACGTAAACTAACACATGAGCTAACCTCCCTTGTAGATGTTCATGGCAAGTCAGCAGATTTACACTTTCTTACATATGTCAACGTACTATCATGTAAAATGCAACAAAGGATGACTGGCAGCTGCTCTTTAGCGAGCGTGGACCAGAGAATTGGGGCTACATGTGTGGCTTCCATGATTGGAGCACAAGATTAAGAATCGCCCCATCTAGGGTTGCCAACTGTGATTAAATGTATTCCTGGAGGTTTCATCACAAGACTTCCACCCATGCTCCAGCCATTAGTCAGCCAGACATCCATCCTTGTGATGTACTGCCTTCCTACGCCAACTGGAAAGTAAAATAACTCATTACTCAATTGGATGATGCTTGACTGTCAGCCAAACAGCCTTTTCTCCCCATTTTCAATATTTCTATCCAGTAAAAAGATATGTTCAAAGAAAACAACAAAAAAAAAAGCATGTTTTAATGTTCCGATGACTTTTCTCCAGGGTCGCACACAGCAGTGTCCTGGAGATTGATCTTCAATTCCTGGAGACTCCAGGCCAATCCTGGAGGGTTGGCAACCCTAAGTCCCTCTGCTAAAGTGTGTGTCCCTTTAAGGCTACAAACTCGAACTGCTGTCAGGCAGACGCTGGGTGAGTTCATATCCCTCCCAATTAAGAAGCTGCAGACATCCTGGCTCCTATATTTCGCGTTTTTGGAGAGTTCCTTTGCTATGCACTCAAGTCCCAGGCAATTTAAAGTGGGCACAGACCTACAGAAGGAAGTGTTATTGGAGAGATTTCAAAACACACAATAAGCAACTGTTGGCTAAGTTCACTAATTTTGTTGTGAAACGTCATTTTAATATGTTTAGTTTATTCAAATCTTCAAAGTTAATACGAGGCCCCCCCCCCACTCAACAATTGAGCAAACAGATGGCAACCAAAAGCATTTTCAACAGAGTGTATTGAGAAGGCTGTTCAAATGTTTGAACCTCTGATCTCACACAGGAGCTGCACCGTGAGTGACAGGATAGTGCGCACAGTAGAAACATGCTTGGATCTGGAGCATCTTTTGTCCAGCTGGGGATTCGACCGAGGAAGGTCTTAAAGTCCTCATCGAATGGTGCATTGTCTGAACGGCTGTGTATCTGTTAAACATGTTCGCACACACATGTCTGCATCCATGTGTGGACGCGTGTATTCATGGAGAAACAAATACACGCAATGCACTGGAGGCCGACACAAGCTTTTCCAAACAGGAACGAGTGTTTTCTTTAGGATTGCATACACAAAGAGATCGAGGGCAAGAGCAAGCATCTGTTTTTCACTTTAAGAAAGAACATATAGGTACAATTTCACCAATCTCCCCTCCCCAACCTCCACTCCAAAGTACCCCCCCCCACCCCCCTCCGATTGAATACACAACAAATGAGAACAACTATTGTAACATATGATACATTTGATAGAAGCGATATGGGTTGACTAACAAAGCCACCAGCACCAGGTTCTTCCCTGGGCATTCAGAGAACGAGGCAAAATGATCGTCCCTGCAACATAAGATCAGAAGTAGGATGTTCGCTGATGATTGCACAGTGTTCAATACCATTCGCGACTCCTCACATACTGAAGCAGTCCATGCCTGCATGCAGCAAGAGCTGGAAATATTCCGTCTTTGGTTGACAATTAGCAAGTGGCATTCGTGGCGTACAAATACCAGGCAATGGCCATCTCCAACAAGAGAGAGTCTAACCATCTCCCCTGGACATTCAGTTGCATTACCATTGCTGAATCCCCCACTATTAATATCCTGGGGGCTATCATTGACCAGAATGATAACTCGCTGGCCCAGTAAATAAATACTGTGGCTACAGGCCAGGGGCTGGGAATTCTGCGGCGCGTAATTCACCTTGAGTCCCCAAAGTCTGTCCACCACCTACAAGGCACAGGTCAGGGGTGTGATGGAATACTCTCCACTTGTCTGGATGAGTGCAGGTCCAATAACACTCAGGAAGCTTGACACAATCCAAGACAAAGTAGCCTGCTTGTTTAGCATCCCATACACCACCTTAAACATTCACTCCCTCCACCACCGACACACCATGAGTACCATTTACAAGATGCATTTCAGCAACTCACCACAGCTCATTTGACAGGACCTTCCAAGCCCAAAAGTGTGTGGGTGACCAAGGACTAACCTAGAATATTCCTTCACTGTCGCTGAGTCAAAATCCTGGAACTCTCTCCCTAACAGCACTGTGGGTGTACTTCCATCACAGGGATGGCAGAGGTTCAAGGAGGCGGCTCACCACCACCTTCTGAAGGTCATTTAGGGATGGGCAATAAATGCTGACCTAGCCAGCGATGCTCTCATCCAAACAATGGACATACAAATTGGGCACCATGGCATCAGCTTAGCTATAAACTTGCAACATGCTAAGCATCGTTCGATAGTACAAGGTCACAAAAAGTGTCCGATGGAAGCCATGTACAAACAGCGGGAATGAACCCACATCCAACTCAAGTATGGCCAAGGAACAATTAGAAGCAAAGGGTCATCATTTTCTCCTTCAAACACGATAATCTCTCACTCTTCACGGAAAGAGGCAGCTGCTTCAATGTGCCCACGGATCTGATTGAGAGACACACTTTTTTTCTCAGGCAAACTGACGTCCGTGCTTTCACTCTTTAGCGCTGGTCCAGTCAGCAAGAACGAAGCAGTCTTTTCCAATCCACATTAGATTATGGACAGATTAATAGCAATGAGCTCGAAGATTCCATCTAAAGCCAGCAGCTTTTTGGGTTTCTTTCTCCCTCACTATTTGATAAAACTTCACACAAGTTGATAATTCAAGGTAACTCAAGCTGCTCTGGCCTTTATCACTGCTCTATTTTTTCTATTTCTGCAAGTGCTTTGAACTAAATTTTTAACAAACGCCAGTGCACATTGATTTGTCTCCTGTTCCCATTCATCAAAAATGATATCACTCCTTTACTGGGACTTATTAAAATATCTTCTACCCTCTCCATAATAAATTACGCATACAGGTAATAACATCAGTCAACCGGAATGCTAATGGGGATCGACTGTTGCAGAAAATAAATCCGACTGCAGAGCTAAGCAGGGAGGGAAGCTGAAAATGGGAACGCAACCTTACATCAGATGAAGAGTCAGCAACCGGAAATGTTAACTCTTGTTTTTCTCTCTCCACAGATGCTGTATGATCTGCTGAGTATTTCCAGCACTTTTATAGCGTCTTTTCACTTTATGAAACATTCCAAGGCGTTTCAAGGGGCATTATAAAATGAAGCATGGCACCGAGCCACATTGAGGGGGGTGGGGTGGGGATATCAGGTACTGTAGGCGACTGAAAGCTTGGTCAAGAGGTTTTTTAAAGGACGCCTTGAAGGAGGAAAGCCAGGTAGAAAGGTTGAGAGATGTAGGGAGGGAATTCCAGAGGGGGGACCATGGCCTTTGAAGGTACGGCCTCCAATGTGGAGCAATTCATAATTTGGGAATGCCCAAAATTAGAGAAGAGCAGGCACCTTGGAGCGTTGTGGCATTGGAGGAGATTACAGAGACAGAAGTGGAATTTTCCAGCGCCCCCCTGAAGTGGGGCTGGCAAACCAGTGAAACCCCCATTCACCTCGGCGGGAGCGGAAGGTCCCACCGGTGTGAGGGGCTGGAAAATTCCAGCCTGGGAATGGCAAGGCCGTGAAGGGTTTTGAAAACAAGGATGAGAATTTTAAAGTCAAAGCATTGCTTGACCAGAGCTCTTTATTCCCACCAATCCCCTGCCCCAACACTCCATCCCCACTCCTCTTCCTCCTCCCTACCCCAGTCCCCTTAATTTCCCTTCTGCCACCCTCAGCTCCTCCCAGTGAGCAGAGATACTGTGACTTCGCTTCAATAGAACTTCCTGTTGGAGGGAGCTCTTGGACAAATGCCTGATTCAGATTACAGCAGTCTAACCTATTTTGATCATTCAGGCAAATTCACTTGTTCAGGCTTTTAAGTGTCAGTGATTCCTCTCTGTTTTATTATAGTTATTTCCACTGTAATAACATGACACGAACAGAGCCGCCTCCTACACATTCCAGCTCCTGCCTTTGCTGAGAGACAAGCCCGACACTAATTCCAACACTTAGCAACCAGTTGAGAGAAGGAATGTAAACTTCTTTACTCGCTGCTGCCTGCGGGGTCAGGAACTCTCAGTGACTCGGATTCATTATCAACTCACTTTTCTTCAGATTACAGGGGTAGAGGAGGGCGAGTGCAGCAGGAATGCCAAAGCATTCACACCGAGACACACAGCAATGTAACATCTTTAAAAGGAGAGGGATGAGAAAGGATGTTCAAAGTAGCTTTTGTGGTTTACTGAATTCAGTCACTGCCTTCGTTTTCAGAATGAGCTATAAGCAAAAAGAGAGGGGAAAAAAAGAGACATTTTGATGAAAGGAGGCAGAGGAAGAAGAACAGAACGAGGCACAAACACAGGCACAAAGATAAAGCACTGGACATATTTACCATGGCAGTACTCAGACACTATGGAAAATAGCACCCTTAAGCCAATGCACTTTAACATTGTGCCAATACCTATCTTGTGGGACTTGCACTTCATCACCTCATGTGACAGACTTGTAGTCACCACACATCACTTCACCTAGTGGTATGTAGGTCAAATGCTTTTCCCAGACACAATCCAAGTTTGGCAGAGCAAAAGGGTATGTATATATGTTCCACTTAATTTGCTAATATTAAAGAAAAGTTTCAGAGTGTCAGACTCTCATCAACAAAGTCATTTATGTTGTTGAATGAATTTAGAGAGAATTAGATTACTCAGGAAAATTTGGAGACCCTGTGATTGAGTGAAGAGCAATGACTTGAGGGAGTCAGGGTTGGAGAATAGAAGCTTCAGTTACTGTAGCCCTACCACTGACCCATGCTCCTTTAGCGCACGATTCCCTGCTGGGACTGTGGATGCAGTGAATTCACCCACAAAACAAGTTGTGCTGACATTGAACACATCAATGGAGAGACTGAAAAAACAGATCGAGAAAAGGTCCAGAGAAGACTGGCCAAAAAGATAGGCTTAAGCAACTGAACTCCTTATCACCCGAGAAACGATTGAGCCAAGACATGATTTGGGTTTTTAAAGTAATGAATGGTGTAGATAAGGTGTGAGTAGGCAAGCTATCTAACTTGGACAGAAAAGTACAGAACTTGATAGTACAAGCTAAAAATTCACACTCTTTGATCAAGATTAGAGACCAGGTAAACCTTCCCCCATGGTGAACATGTGGAAGAGAGGGTGAATGATTCAGAGTCAATGACACTATTAAACATGAATTGGACTGATTTTGCTTTGCAAAGGAAGGTTGAGGGTCGCGGAGGTGTTGATAGGACTGCTAGATTTCTTTCAGGAGCAGGAACTGAAGTGTTCCTTTACGACTGGTCACCAACAGAAACAGCTGTTTCTGCTCCATCGCCTTACCATGCTGGTCATGTGGCATAAGCAGCGACATCGACAAACATCTGGCAAAGTTCCGATGGCGGAGCTAAAGCTACTTGGAGGAATTTCTTGGCTGTTGATACAATAATCATCCATCAACTGACAGGGTGGATGGGCCAAATGGCTTTTGAAATTCCTGCTATGGATGACATTGTGCTGACTGTGGGTTTTCTGGCTTGATACTCACACTGTTTTCTCTTTATTTGCTAACATCAGCAGACAAAGGGGAACACACTCCTACATCTATTAATGATAGCACTGGGTCATTTTTCACAGCTCAAACAATCCAGGTATTATAAATGTCACCCGCCCACCACTGTAACTTATTGAAACTCATCAGTCCAGTACTGTTGGGAGCGTGGGCGGGAGAATTGGGTTATCACCCAAATCACCCTTGCCGCCAGTGTGGTTTCGCCTCTCTGATTAACAACTCTGTCTAACATCCCAGGGCCAGCATCTTCCAGTCAACAAGCGGGGGTGGGGCCCGCTCGCCGACGCGTAAAATGACGTGGGGTGACATTGGGTGTGCGTCCGACATCACCCCACGTCATTTAGATGGTCAGTTCGGTGGGCGTGCATCCGAGTTGGATGTGTGCCCCCTGAACTGTCAATGGCTTATTAAGGCCATTAAAAAAAAACAATTGAACTCATTAATGGACCTGCTCGTCCAACCTTAAGGTCAGAGAGATCTGTGCACTCTTTCGTGCGCATGCGCAAAAGAGCGCACTCTCGACTGAGGGAATCCACCCCGCCCCCCCCAACCACCCGCACAGGGAGCACATGGCGCTTCTTGGAGGACATCGCGCTGGGTGGGCCTTAATTGGCCGGCCCACGTAAAATGGCAGCACGCCCCCAATTGGGGGTGCCGATTGGAAGCGCACCCACTCGCGCCCACTCCCGCACTCCCCCCCCCCCCCCCCCCACCCCCCCCCCCCCCAACCGATGGGGGTAAAATGTTGCCCCAGGCCTTAGGAATTTACAAAACATTCTTTTTTGAGATGGGAAGTTGGGAGTCACAAGAGGGGTGGTTCATTTTCAGTGGCATGATGCAAGTATGTACTTTGACAAAACTTTAAGTCGTTGTATCGAACGTCTTGAATCAAAGATGGTTTTGCCACAGCCCAAACTTCATCTGAGGAAAGTGCCCTTCTTGTCAAAATATGTCCACTGTGAGACAACAGAGATCGACCAGTAGAATTGCATCAGGAGTAGTTCTGACTCTTTTATGTAGCAGTGTTGAACTGTTCCCACTTGTGCACACAGATCCTGATCAAACTTTACTAACCCTTGTCCCGTTATCAAGGAACCAGGTTGAAGTTCAGCACTTCTAATTGAAAAGAAAGCGATGACAATGACAGCATCAAATTATATATGCACAATGTCAGGCAGAATGACTGTGCCGACATAATCACTTTAATTGCAAACCATCACAAACAACAGACATTGAAATTTTAACCTCGTAATTTTATTAATATCCAATCATTCCATGTTGCCAATGATCATTTTTCCACAAGCTTGCTATTTATTTTAACAGCTGCCGCAACAATAAAAGGGCCCACTTGCTAAAAGGTTTTCATTAACAGGGCTGATTTCACTCTCCACCCCCAATAAAAGGCTGCTTAATGAGGGCTGATTTAAACTGGGAGCTATGTGTCTCCCTTGAACATAAGCCTGTCATTAGCGACACACCAAACCCAAAGTGGCTGCTCCTAAACTGCAATTCAATAAAAGTGCTACTTGCCTATTTATCATCTTCAAGCCTTTTTATCGCTGTGCAGATGGTGTCAACCTTTGGAAGGCTCTGCAGTGCATCTGCACAGGAGCCCAGCAATGCTTGGCTCGATAGGATTGTTGTGTGCCTCCTATGTGATTGAGTATACTGTGCATGTCTGTACATGTATATGTGCAGTTTATAGCATATTATAATCGATCTATCCAACTTGCTACATCTATCTAAATATATATAATCGACCTATTTGTCTATCCACGTACACCTGTGGTGTGAGTCATCTGCAACTCACCTCATCTTGCTTACAGCACTGGTTGGGTGAGAGTTCATCTTGGAATCGCAAAGCATCATATCCAAGTTCCTCCACTTAAGGAGCAACACATACAGCCTTCTTGCACTTTCTTCCACCAGCTGTCTTGCTCGCTGGCCTTAAGAAAATGCCAGAATGAAGAGATGCCACACTTTTTTTTTAAAAAGAGTGTGAGATGTGGCAGACCTACACCAGCCACATTCAGGAGGAGCTGTGGTGGTCAGCGCGGGGCCAGATGGTCGAAAGTGCATAGCCCTTAATTTCACACCGAACAATAAACAGGGTCAGGCAGGGTCCATTTCTCCTGACCTTCATTCAGCCCGGCATATTAATTATCTTCCATGTGAACAAACAAGCTTTTCTTGATAATTACACAGGACACCAACAAAGCAGGGCTGACTTTTGAACTTCACTGACCCCTTGTCACTCTCTAACCTCTGGCACTGTCCTGCACGACCCCCCTTGGCAACCACCCAAAAATTAGTCATTAATCAAGTGCTGCTGACAGAACAAGGCCCGGGGGCCATGGCCTGAGTCAGAAAGCAAGACAGACCCTTCCCCTCGTTAGTCTGCAGACAATCTTATAACCACCACCCCCCCCACCCCACCAACCTCCCACCAGCGCCCAACCACCACTCCAGGCCATTTCTGAGGAGAATACCACATCATTTCAAGGCTTTCTTTCCATACAGTTGTTAAGTTTATGTTGATTTATAGATTGATCCTGCATTAGCTGAACTCAGTTGAGGGGAGTGAGCTGCAGGGGTGAAAGAATCAGTCAACATCCCCGGCCCGGGGCTTAAAAGCAGTCAGGGTCTCTGCAATACCCCCTGCCCCTACTCACCACCGCCGCCGCACCACCCCCCCCCCCCCCCCCCCCCCCCCCCCCCCCTACCCCCCCCACCAACCACCCTTCACTGCACCCCCGAATTTGCCATGCTGTTGCCACCTGCTGGAAATGGAAAGTGCGTTGACTGATTCCTCACTTAGTCCAACACTCAGGCCCCCCCTTAATAGCGTTAATGGCCCATTTAAAATGAACAAGTGCAATCGCTGACGCTGGAATCAGCCCGATCGATAAATCCAGGCACCCAACCCAACCCATTCCGGCTTCCTTTTGGAAAAAAATGGGAAAGTTGGCAAGAGTTTGGACAGCTGTGGCCTCAGTGTCAATTGTTAGGAGAGAAGCGGAGAAAAGAGAAATAAATGGGGTTTCAAATCAGTCCTCTGCTCAAGGCCCTGAACTTAATGATAACTGAGGGATAAAAATTTCACTGCCCCCCCCCCCAGGGGCAGCGCTGGGGGAGTTTTGCCCTCTAATGTGTACCCTGATATATTCAGATTGGGTGCAAACAAACACTTTCAGATAATGCAACAACACCTAACAGCAGACTGTCAGTGTGTTTTCCATCCACGTGTTTATGCTAAATGACTACAATCCATCAATACTGTGTTCCTCGGTTATAATTAACTATTTCTTACAGTATTCTGATGGTGTGACTCCAATTTCACCGTACTGCCAAAATAAACTGTACTCTGAAAATTTGCCATTCCAGCAAAAGATAGCATTTTTAAACCTATTTTGAAATTTTTTTTTGTCGTGAGATAGTGAAATGTGAAGTTCCGTTGCATTAAGTGATTGAGTGCAGTTATACTGTCGATTGTGACTGCACCCAGGATAGGTTGGGGTCCTTGGGTCTGATGGCTTTCCCTCACCTTGCTTTATATTCGTAGCCTTGCCAAACATCAGTTCATCTTTGCGCAAGAAATCTGACCGGACTTAGGCTGCTGCTCACAGGCTCATTGTTCTCTACACTTCCGAAGCTACGTCTAAGCCACTATTAGCTATCCTCACACTTCTGCAGCAAGGGGGGCTGGTGGTGTGCAAGGGCATCCTGTTTGCATGCGCGTGTAAGCTTCAGGGCGCACAACAGCATTAACACATGTCCTGTCATCTACCCAGAGCCCAGGAAACCAGAATTAACTCTGACCTCAAAGGCCTAGCTAGCAGTGGGTGTGTGGGGTGGGGGGGGAGGGGCTAGTGAAGAGGGGTTGGTGGAGAGGGAACAGGCAGGAGAAACAGGAGGGGTGGTCCTCTCCTTGATCTGAAGTATGAAAACCACAGCACAACAGAAAAAAAAAGTGACAGTATAATTACACTCTAATTACACAGTTCCATGGACTCTTAAAAAAAGTTGGCTGAGGGGTCCCCGTGGGTTTTTGAAGTAACTCTGAGATCATTGCAGAAGAATGGTTGATGGGCTGAACTGGTTTGGCCCAATGGGCAAAGGAGGAATGAAAATGAAAGTCACCATAGCACTAGAGGACCATAGGCTGCTCTCTCATTAAAGAGAGATCACTGGTGGTGACTTTAACCTGAGGGTCAGCGCACTTGAGGCAAGGGGTGAGGTTGAGAGGGCAAGACCTTCATGGATGACTTCAGCCGGTGCAGGAATTGAACCTGCGTTGTTGGCGTCACTCTGCATCACAAACTGGTCGTCCAGCTGGCTGAGCTAACCAACCCCACTGCTCCACCAAGGGCAAAGAATAATAGGATTGTAAGTACACTAACTAGTCTGTGACAAATAGAATTTACCCTGTTCCACATGCCCTCTGTAGATAAGATGAAAAACAATGCAAATGAATAGCACTGTTCATGTCATTGGTGACTTCATGTTGGTTGGTATCCTCTTCTGCGGCCTCTTTTAAACCAGGGACTTGCTTTGATGCTCACTTGTCAGAAGGTGATTCACCAGGCCGCAATGCAACACCTGTCATAATGGGTCATCTGTGTCTCGCAACCACCTGCCATTACCAGGCCCCCTTTGACCCTCATGCTGACACTCTCTCAGTGCCGAGAAATTAATGCAGTTTGGATTCAGTGCTGTCAACAGCCATATGTTTGCTGGTCGCTCGTTAGGGAGCTTCTGTGTGAGTGTCAAATATATATAAAAAAAACGAGAGAAAATGTAGCTTTTCATCCCCGTCCGCCCACCAGTCGCCCAGTCTGTTGGCAGGACTGCCGCAGAGGCAAATAAGAATCCTTTAGAGAACTTGTGGAGCAGTGTCTCACATATCACAAAACACCCCAGGAAGAGAGAGGAGAGAAAATTGCATGGGCAGAGGAGCAAGTGTCTCATTTTAAAAACAATGGGATTCAATTGTCACATTACTGCATCAATATTGATCCAGAGCCCAAGCCACAAAACCAGAAGACGCATATTGTTGTGTAAACTCACTGCCCAACATCACTATTATTTGGCACTAGGCCGAAGGCTCTTATTGGCCAGATGAGGGAGGTGTCCGACTCCTTGATGTACATTGATTTTGAACTTCTCACCAGCGGACTCTGTTTATCTCCAGGCTGGCACTTAAACTGGATCGTGATATCAACAGCCAGTGTTAAGGTGAAACTACCAAGCTTTAATGCAATCAAACTGTACAATAAGCAATAAAAAATGGCTATATCCTCATGGAAATGGCCTCCCAGCCACAATAGAGCGATAACAGACACAGCAATATACCGACATTTGATCCCCTGATGATGTCATTCAACAGCTCTCTGTGTTGATAGTAAACTAAAGTCTTGCACATAACATGCATGCACTTCCTGTGGGTCACACCTGACCTTCTGTATCACATGCTCATCACAAGTTGCCAAAATGCATCCTCTAACTCGACATGAGCACAGCCCCTGCGCTTTATACGCTTCTAATGTTGTAAGGATTTGGCTCTCACTGGTGGTGAGCTTAGGGGTGGGAGGGGCATGTAATTAGGCAGGGCGGCAAATGTACCGGAACCCTGCCGCCTTCCCACCTCCGGCAGAATTAAGTCAGGGGTGAAATCCCTATATTTGCTTTCACAAAACACAATGGGCTGGATTTAATGGAGCAACGCGGTCTCTGTGCCCCTGGTGAAAAAGACCGGGAGGAGGGAACCGCCTACGATCCTGACAGCTGCCCCTCACCAATTTACCACTGGGAGCAGTGATAATTGCCTTAAGGCAAGACCTCAGCCTCTATCTGAGTAGGAAGTCCCGCCTTAGAGAGCTGCTGGCCAATCGGATGACTGGCAGCTCTGCAGTCCCACCAGTGCCAGCGGGTGCAATGGCCACTGCTGGCACTATTGGCAGTCCATTATTCCTAAAATAGACGGCGCCATTCAGTTATTTTTGGTTTATTTTAACTGACTGGAGGAGCCCAGCTGAGTACAGGGTCTGGTGGGGTATCAGCGAGGGGTGGGGGGAGGGGGGGGTTGTTTGGGGGCCTGGTTCAAGAGGTGGGGGGAGAGGGTAAAAGGGAGGGGGGGATGATCTTGAACGGGGGCACAGAAACCCACAAAAGGAGAGCCCCCTCCTTGCCTAACATCAGCCTGCACAGCTAAAGCTGCTGAGCATCTTGCATGGTGTGCAGCCCCATTTGCCATGGGTAAAATATCGATGAGGGGTGGGAGAATGAGGTCCAAGGGTGGGTGGGCGGGTTGCCTGACAGCTCCCCTGCACCCCTGTAAAATTCAGACACGTTGAACAGGTAGGTTGCAGCAGGAAAGCCACCGCTGGACTTTATGCACTCCTGCACCTTCAAACCCGCCAAAGCGGGGGAGCATAAAATCCAGCCTGATGTTCCTTCCCCTCCAGTACAGCAGAATCATTTTCTTTTTAATCACAAAAAGAATCACAGGAAATCCGTTCGTGTGTGTAAAAGCATGGACACACATACCTCATATCAGGTATCACATATACAAATCCATCAAAAAAATGATAAACAAATTGCATCTGCATAGCACCTTTTACATAGTGAGTATGTAAACTCACAGGAATGTTATCGAACAAAGGGAAGACATTTTAAAATCAAGACGTCGTCCAACTTGGAGTCAATTTGGGTCAGTGAACACAGGGCTGGTGGGCAACTGGGATTCAACACACGTTAGAATACGGGCAACAGAGTCTCGGATGAGTTCATGTAGGGTAGAAGGTTGGAGGCTGGCCAGGAGAGCGTTCGAGTAGTCGAGTCTAGAAATATCAAAGGCATGGCGCAAGAAAGAAAGCGAGTCGTTTTCTTTGGTTTCCTTTGACATTGGTGAGAAGCAAAGTTGAGACAAGAGTCTGCCAATCGAAAGAAAGAATCTCACCCAGCTAGCAGAAAGCACATTTTAGTTCCCTTCCAGTCCGTCCAAGAACAATTAGCCTTTGCTTAGCCTTGGAGCATCTCTGGGTTACATAATTAGACCTCATGACCTCAAGGGAGCACAGCTCCACTGTAATAATGGAATAATACATTATTTGTTGTAGAGTATAATGCTCCTGTTTTTATATACTGTGAGCAATGCCATAGAAGATCCACTAGTTTAAAGACAATCATTCTTTCCTTTGTCCCCTCCAGAAGACACAATTGGAAAATGGGGGAGTGGAGGGAGAAAATTGCATTCAGGAGGCCATTACTCTTTGTAAGAAGCTGGTTTTAGAAACGCCACCAAAGGCACAGGATGTAACTGGCCTGCCCAATGTGATGCTGAATGATGGAGACCGAGACTAACCCAGGGGCTAAGGTAGCCAGTGATCCTGCACCTGACTGCTATTCAGCCCTGTGAAATATAGGCACATGCGGTGAGCACAGGATCAAGCCTGGTTGTTGCCAATTTTATTTGGACTTATCCCTGGAAGTTTCAACACATGACTACCAAATGCCCGCCCTCAAAATGATTGATCACCTGACAAGTCCATCATCTCCGTGTACCACTTTCCCACACCAGTCAGAACGCAACGAGCCTCTTATTTACCTCAGAGGCTGATGCTTGATTGTCAGTCAGTCTTTTGATCCCAACTCCAATATTTTTACTAATGATTTTTTTTTAAAAATCATAGAATATTCTTTATTTACGAACATATGAATTAGGAGCAGGAGTAGACCACACAGCTGGTCTGATTGTAACCTCAGTCCCACATTCCTGCCTACCCACAATAACCTTTCACCCCCTCGTTAATCAAGAATTCCACCGCCCTCACAATTCCCCTCACAATAAATGATAACATTCTATTAGCTTTCTTAATTACCTGCCGTACCTACATACCAGCCCTTTGTGATTCATGCACGAGGACACCCAAATCCCTCTGAATCTCAGAGCTCTGCAAGCTCTCACTAATGAGATGATAAGCTTCTTTTTTATTCTTCCTGCCAAAATGGACAATTTCACATTTGCCCCCATTTTACTCCATTTGCCAGATCCTTCTCCAATCACTTAACGTATGTCCCTTTGTAGTCTCCTTGTGCCCTCTTCACAATTTACTTTCCTACCTACCCTTGTGTCATTTTTTTTAAACACCCCTATTATTTTTTTTCCCAGTTGGCCCATATCCTGGAGATTAATCTCCAATGACTGAAAAGTCCAAGTCTATCCTGGAGGGTTGGTAACCCAGATCAAGGTTACACAGTTGAACAGCCTCAAGCACTCATGCTTACATGTACTGTATCTGACCACTTGGACAAGGTCATAAAACACAGCTGGCACATTTGGGACAGCATCCAAGACTTACTCAGTACTTTTAAGGGAATGGGGAGTCATTTTGGACTAGAGAGCTGGGGGAGGTCTCCCTAGTGACCTGGTAAATATTTATCCTTCAACTATCACTGCCAAAACAGGTTACACAGGATTATATAGGAAAAATGGCCCAGCCAGTCCATGCTGGTGTTAATGTTCCACTCCAGCCTCCTCCCATCTTTCTTTATCTAAATCTACCATCGTAACCCTCTATTCCCTTCTCCCTTATATACCTGACTAACTTCCCTTTAAATGCATCTATACTGAATGCCTCAACCACTCCCTGCTCTAATGAGTTCCACATTCTCACCACTCATGGGTAAAGAAGTTTCTCTTCTGGAATTCCCTATTAGATTTCTTGGTGGCTATCTTATATTAATGGCCCACCCCTCCTTAAGCTCTTCCCCACAGGAAGAATCATTCGCTCTGTGTCCACTCTATCAGAACCTTGCAGAATTTTAAAGACCTCTATTTGGTGTTATATGATTTGTCCATTATGACATTGCTGTTTGTTGTCCGCAGATTGGCTGCCACATTTCCTACATTGTGACTACACTTCGAAAAGCTGTAAAGCAATTCAGGATGCCTGGAAACTCCTGACTGGGGAGGAGGGAGAGATAGGACTGTTTTGATCTTCATTTTAAAACACAGCGAGACAATCTTTTCGAGCAGACACGATTGTATTGACACATTATAATATTATGACATCCCTATTTAAAGTCTTCCTGAGCACATCTCTGCCATCCTAATATTTCTGAGCAGCAGTTATGTAACAGAAGTGTGTGTCAGGCAAAAATAATTCAGAATTCAGGAGCAGTCAAGTGCACTGCATAAATTGGGGAGCAGAGAAGGACTGTAATCCAAGGATCTAAAGGCACTGAACCCATCCGTGTTTATACTTAAAGAAAAGAAATCGCCTGCTAGGGTCACAATAGGAATCTGGGCCATCTCAGATGTGCCCTCAAGCCATCTGCAAAGGGTGAAAGTCGTCTCGTTGAGGCAGGCACTATTTTCAGTCCCAGTGACCTGGCAATTCATCAAAGAAAGGAAGGGAAAAAAAGACCAGATGTCCCTCATAAAAAATAAAGCGCTGCTTATTTCCCCCTTTTGCTGTCCCATCCACAAAAGGAGGGAGGAGGCTCCATTTTGACCCTGTCATTCTGCATGCACGCAGCCAGGGGTTCGGAGAGAGCCCTCAACAAGAGTAGCTGCCAGCACTCTGCACCTACAGCACACCCCGGCTTAAAAAAAATTGCTAGAGAGGACCCTCAGACAACTGCCTCATCTCATTAATCTTGATGAGTTTCTGCTGAATGCTCTTCCACGGGCTTTCAAACTGTTCACTAATTGCAATTAATCACTTGCCGAAACAGATGTCAGGAACAATGGAATTTGGAAGACTGGAGGCTTGATAAAGCTGTCAGCCCAGGGTTGGTGTGTGTACGTGTGGCTCCTCCTGCCAAGAGGGCAGTGCAACACCTTCTCGATTCCATTTGTTCGGAATATGAGTTTGACCCCCTTTTCGACAAGTGAAAACAGCTGTCAGGTTGCAACTCCAAAAAGTGGATCAAATTAGAAAGAAATGCGCATCATCAAATATTTAAGAACCCGCTCGCTCTTAACCACTTTACAGCTCTGGTTCTCGATTGACTAAAATGTTCCTTCCAGGCACAAGAAACGCCAACACAATATATACAAGAGCTGATCTCTTTTCAGCAACCCCACCCCCACACATCTCCACTGACCCTCACCAACTTTTAATACCTTAAAAGTCTGTTGAATTTCCTACACTTCGGATCATCCTCCGAGCTGAAATATTTACGGAGCGTGGATATTCAGTAACTGGAATATTGTTTTTTTTTATTTATGGGGCTGCATCTGGTGGAGACTTACTGCTCATCACCTGTAGTGACAGCTGCCAGACAGAAGCTTGAACAAAACTCATCAAAATCAGGAAGGAATGGGACTGCAAAGTGTTTCTACTTCCTACTTTGGTTAAAAAAGGTCACCTCGATTATGTGTCTTTACAGCGTCATTTGGAAGTAAAATGCTCATTTGCTTTTTTAGGTTGTTTTTTTTAAAAAAAAAGCAGTTTATGGTTAAGTGAGGCAGGTGCTCACAGGCAGTTGTTGGCAATAATTACTCCTAGATTAGATGGTGCAATCTCTTTAGAGAGCAGTGAGAATTATGCAATCTTAAAGATTCAACAGTGTCATCTGACTATCCTGACACAAAGACTTTGGGGTATATTTTGTCTTTATGTGATGGGGGTTAGCAAGTCTGCAGCCCATTTTAAATCTCTCCTGATTTTATGCATCCATTGAAGTGTGTAAAAAACGCACAATTTAAGGCAACAATTGCTTCTATTTACACTGAACGGATGCTCCAGACCCGTTCACTGACCAGCTACCATGTATACTTGTGTACAAGTTAAATTTTTGAGACCAATGTTTTAGGTCAAAGGTCATGGGGTCAACTTTTACACAGGTAATGTTTCTTTTTATTCTTTCACGGGATGCGGGTGTCACTGGCTAGGTCAGCATTTATATTGCCCATCCCCAGTTGCCCTTGAGAAGGTGAAGTGAGCTGCCTTCTTGAACCGCTGCAGGTGCACCCACAGTGCTGAAGGGTTGACATATATGCTTGGTTTGGGCTCAAATGAAATGCAAAAATGATTCACAATGGAATAAAGTAAAAACCAACAACACTAAAGAATTCATATTAATGATCTAACATTTATTTATTTTATAACATTACAAACTACATACATTTCATCAATATTAATTATCTAACAGTTACTCATTTAATTACCAGTATTAATTTTCAATAGTTTTTATACATTGGCAATTACATCGAATCATTAACATCTCCAGGATTACGCTTTGGCTTTGATGCCTGAAAAACTAGGCTCGACTTTTACACAAAGTATATGAAGAATTACGCTTTTTAGGCCAAAAATCATGGGGTCAACTTTTACATTAGAGTGACTTTTACATGAGTACATTTGGTAATTAAGTGACCCTATGCCTTTCCTCAGACAGCTCCGCTGGGAAATGCAACAATGTCTGTGTGTGTGCGTCTGTGTGTCTGCGTGGAATGAGGACCACACCTTTCAGGTAAGTTGCCCAAGTTTGATCCTTCACCTATGTCCAGTTAGCAGCATTGGGCTATTGTGGTAAAAAAAAAATGACCACTTTGCAGCCTGAGAGATTCAAGCAAGCAAAGGTTTAATTCAAGCACTTGCAAGGGAGAGAGATAAACCTCAGCCAGCCAAGGAGCCTCTCTCAAAGCTACAGTGTTTACAGCACATATTTATTGTCCTTATCTTCCTATATTTCATTATAATGTGTCTCATTAATTTCTTAACTAACCATACTATTCCTGCAGCGGATATTCCCATTATCTCAACCCTCAGCCTTGGGTATGGCCTTCAGTTCCCCCTCATCGCCTTCTTCTGTATAATAATGAATAGTCTTTTTATACAGGCTGTTAAGGCAGTAATTGCTAATCACTAAGACCATACCCCCATAGTCACTTTGGTCAAGTATCCCATCATGCCTACAGTATTGGCTACATTTCCCATAATGCTTAGAAAGAGCTCATAGCTACATTTGTCTATCCTAAAGCTATTAATGCACATTTTAATATCAACAAATATGAACACATTTCAATTATCCCACTTCAGGGCCTTGACCCGTGCTCTGTGCTGAGTTAACCAATCTCATGCAAGGTGGCAGGCAGCAGGACTGCAGCGAGAGGAGAATGATTCTTGCTCCCGGTCACTATCTCATGACCTACGCTGGAGGCATTTGCATGTAGAAGTCAGATGATGCTCCTGCCTGCCAGTCAAATATGTCTCCAACACTCACGGTTAAAGCTTGTCCGTGGTCACTTGGGCAAGGTAATGCTGGACAATCAGCATCTGTGTAACCCAACAAGAGTCAACGGCTTCAGGAGAGGGGGGTAAGAAATGCCCAATTATAATACAAAGAAAATATCATTAGCAGATCACTGAATTATCCCTAAAAAGAAATTTTATGTATTTTAATCCTTTACTTAAATTAGACAACATTAAAAATCTTAAATTTAAAAGCAGGTTTCTGAGCTTTTTTATTTCCAAGGCCATGTGAAGTATCAGTTAATCATCATCGCCCACTCAGCTAGCTGTGTGAACAGTTTTCAGTGCAACTCTGCAGGGAATTTTAATCCCAATTCACAAACCTCATGCAACTAAATATTACAATTACCCACAGAAAGAAATGACATTCTTCATTAAAACCATATAAAGAATCACTGTCACATGCTTTACCTTCATGAGAACGATAATTAAACTATTTCTTAATGTGCTGCAGTACAAATTGTTTTTTTGTGTATATATAAAATCCAATAACATAGATACCTTTAGGGTTTCACCTAGCTCAGGGATTCCATTTGGGGTTATACAGAGTATAGGATTATGTTCCTTCACAGCTATACCAGTCCCACCCTACCCCCACCAAGTGTAATTTGACTCCTACTTACCAGTTTGTGATCACAGAGCTACTATACAGATGGCTTCTCCTGATCCTTCAGGGACATATTTTGGAATACTGTACATGGGAAATTGCTTTTTATTACACTGAATATTTTTTTGGAAAAACACAGGCAATTAGGAGTCCCACAAACTTCTTTGGGCCCTTTTCCACTGAGCTGGTGCACATTTATCACACCCTTGGATTGTCTCAAATATTTACTGCTCTTTAGTCAATTGTTCCCATTACACCATTGACTGCTGCCCTGGACGAGCAATTGTCAGCAGAACTCGCAATTCAACCTCATTTTAAGGCCATCCCTAAATAAGCAACCTCGTTTCATCAACAAAAAAAGAAACACATAGTTATTTAATGACTCACACACCCAAATTATTTAGTATCAAACAGAATAAAGGGCTTATGAGAAAACGAGACTGATAGTATGGCTAAAAGCAATTGAAAACCTCAGCCAGCCCAGGTGCCTGCACCCATATGTCACAAAGCCTTCACTCTCTAAAGAGTCATAAGGGTTACAGCCCAGTGTCACTTTCACATTAAAAGACACAGGTGCAGTTTAAAAAAAAGTCAGGGAAATAAATGGAAAAAGGCAATGCAGAGTTTCCTGTGGATGACCATTTCCCTCCTGTATAGAGGCTCCCACTGTAACAGCAAAGGTGCAATTAACTTCACTGGGTAAGCAATGCAAATTGGCTTGCCTTTTATATTTTAATAAAACAGTTGGGTTCACCTTAAAGCCACCACAACAACAACAACTTATATTTAGAAAGCACCTTTCACATAATGAAGGCCTTCACAGGAGCATTATAAAACAAAACATGACGCCGCGAAATAGGAGTAGAAGTAGGCCATTCAGCCCCGAATCTGCTCTGCCATTCAATAAGATCATGGCTGCTCTGCTTGTGTTTCGAGTTCTATATTCTCATCAAATCCCAATAACCTTTGATTACCTTCCCCAACAAGAATATATATATAAGCCTTAACAATATTCAGTGACCCCGGTTCCACTGCCTTCTGAGGCAGAGAGTTTCAAACCCACTGAGAGAAAAAAATTCCCCTCCTCTCTATCCTAAAAGGATGGCCGCTAATTTTAAAACAGCGCCCCCTAGTTCCGGACTCACACACAAGAGGAAACATCCTTTCCGCATCCACCTTGTCAAGACCATTCAGGATCTTATATACTTCAATCAAGTCACCCCTCGCTCTTCTAAACTCCAGTGGATACAAGCCACTGGAGTTACACTAAGTCACGTCAGGAGGTATTAGCTCAGTTTGTCATTGTGATAGATTTTAACCAGCGTCTTAAAAGTGGAAAGTGAGGTGGAGAGGTTTAGGGAGGAAATTCCAGAGATTGGGGCCTACAGGCAACTGAAGACACAGCCACCAATGTTGGAGCAATTATAACTGGGGATGCACAGGAGGCCAGAATTGGAGGAGTGCAAGTATGTTAGAGGTTTGTGGGGCTGGAGGAGATTACAGAGGCAGGGAAGGGAAAGGCCACGAAGGGATTTGAAAACAAGGATGAGAATTTTAACATCGAACCATTGCTTGATTGGGGGCGAGTTTAGATCAGTGAGCACAGGGGTGATAGGGGAACATGACTTGCTGTGAGTTAAGACATGGGCAGCAGAGCTTTGGGTGAGCTCTAGTTTACTAAAAGTAGAATGTGGGGGGCAGGCAGCAGTGAATTGGTATAGTCGAGTCTAGAGGTAATGAAAGCATGAATGAGAGTAAAACAAATGGGTTCATCTTAAAATCACAACTGGTTTGTTCCATTCTTTGCCAGTTCAGAGAAGGGTTCTAATGGGTATGGAGCCTTGGATTTGAGTGGAATGGTGTGCCACTCTGGTTATGTCCAGAGGGCTTGCAAGATCCAGACTGTGCCTGCAATGGTGCACTAATGAGCTTGTGTTTCAACCAGACACCTGTGATCAGAGCTGAGATAACTCGAATATTAAAAAAAGCCAATAGTTCAACATAAGTTGACTGGAGGTTGAACATCACCAAGTTGTACATGTACAGCAAGTAGTGTGATAATGACAGCTATTCCCACACTTGCATGGGTCATTTCAGACATCTCTTGGAAAGGAACACGAGTTAAAAGGACCATATCACAAAAGGAAAAGAAAACTTTGCCTTGTGTTTCATTTGAAGTGCCAAAATGCTTCAGTCCAATAACTGAAACCTTAAATTCAGACAGCAAAACGACAATCACGCAGCACCCAACTATGAAGTACATCAACTAGTTGGACCTTACTTGCTCGAATGTCATGCCCCTAAATTTTCTAGAGGCCAAAGATAACACTGTGGAACCTGGTTTACAAAACTGGCATATGATAATGAGGCCCACACATGCTGGTTCTGTCTTGCTTTCAAGTCTCAAAATGCCTGTCACAAAACTGGTGCACCAAGAATTGGAAGCCCTGTGCTACTTACAGACTTGCGAAATTTACCTCGGAGACCCAAAGTCACAAATGACAGGCTATAACAGGAGAAAAACCAAAAAGAGCCCAGGCTCATTCGACAGCACTTTCCAAACCCATGACCTCTGCCATCTAGAAGGACAAGGGCAGCAAATACATGGGAATCTCCCCTCCAGGCCATCCTGACCTGGAACATTCCATCATGTGTTGCTGTGTCAAAATCCTGGAACTCCCTTCGTTAACAGCAGTGTGGATGCACCACGTGGACAGCAACAGTTCATGCCCCCTTCTTCAGGACAATTAGAGGTAGACAACAAATGCTGGCCTTGCCAGAGATGTTCCCATCCCATGAACAAATGAAAAATATTATCTCAATGCAATCTCTCAAATCATCCCCCATCCCTTAGGCAGACTATCATCATAAGGTGACAAAAAAATTACTTCTGGCATTTTTTTTTAACGCAAACTATAAATCTGCAATTAATATCAAGGAGCGCATACAAATCTTCCACGTAGCAGCTGGGCTCCCAGGTATCGGTTATTTATCTGCTCTGCCTAAAATGTTCCCTTCCAGTTACGTGAGTGCAATGATTCCTGCTCGTACTTGCAAAACACTAAATTGTCACTACTTGCTTCAGCTTTGTCCTATTGTACAATGTGCAGTCGGTACATTAACTGTCTCTCTCAGGCAACTGAGGTTAAAGAATTTTCCAGACCGTATTTAATACTGACACCAGAGGGCAGTTGATCTTTAATGAAGTGAATAGCCACTGTCAGGTAGATTGTAAATATTATGGGGGCTATCAGACAGCCTTGCTTGACCCTGGTCTGGATTTTGAAGGTGTATGTTCCAGATCTCCCACTCAAGACGGTCATATCATCATGAAGCAATTGCAGGATTGTGATGAAGTTTCTTGGACATCCAATCCACAAAGGTTCGCGACTTACAGAGTCAGATGCTCAAAGAATAGAGTACTTGGCAACTGGCATCCAATACCACCTTGCAGAGATGCCATCAAGCATTCTCAAGACCTTGGATATGTCATAGGTAACAGGAAGCACAGATACCCTGCAGCATTTAACTCGCTTTTCTTGTCGTGTGTTACAGCCTCCTAATCCTCAAAGTGCCCCCAACTACTTCCAGCTGAACATCCTTCTTTCCGTGTCCTGCTGGAGCACAACTTCAAGCGCTCCCAGCTGAAAATCTCTGTCGATCCCAAGTGGACAATGTGCAATCTGGGATCAAATCATAGCCCTGGCAAAAGAAAGAGTGACCCAGCCTGTCTGGGTGCCATACAGTCTGCACCATTGATTACAGATTTATATGTCTTAGGTCCTGTGTGTTCAATTCTTTTATAATCTGGAATGTAAACTTTAAACTGCCGATAAAACATTGTGTGTCAGGACAAGGAACCACTCACGCTTTTATTTTCACTATCTCTCCATCTAAAAAGTTAATCTGCGTTTAATACAATCAACACGTTAAAGGGTGAGTACTTGCCGGCTAAAATAAAATTCACCGCAAACAAATTGGAAGTGAAATTGTAAACCCAAGCGCATGGTGATGCATGCGGTACAGAAAGTGTGTTATTTGTGAGTCCCACTGTGGAATTATCATTAAAAACAGAACAGGCAGTATCAAGAAAAAAAACAAAAAGGGAACTTGCAGCTCTAACAAGAGCTCTGTGGTGTGCAGCGCTGAGCAGAGCAAGGGAGTAGTATCCTATTTCATGGCATTTTAAAAGTCTCTTGTCACGAGTTCACTGAACTGATAACTGATCCTTCATGTGGATTTATGTCAACTGTATATCTTTTTTTTCGGTAAGTCACGGTCCCAGTTCAGTAAATAACAGGCAATCCTTCCAGTGTTGCTGGCCTGCCGATAAAACTGTCACCATGAAGCTTGTAGCAAGCGCCTTAAACACACTGATACAACCCATTAAACTATCGGCTTTCAGCCTGGATTTGTCTCCCTCTGTTTAGTTTGTTGGCACTTTTATTTGTCGTTGCGGTTAAGGAATGCAATCATATATACACACATGCACACACACACATCTGGAAGGAAGAAGCCAGCATCGTTCAGTACTTTACTCCTCAAATCACTTTGTCGTCAATGAGGCATTGTCCTGAGGCATTATCTCAAACGAGAGCATGACAGATGATGGCTAGCCTGCAGTTTGTGGGATTAAGGAACAGGGCAAGATCAGCATTACATCAGCTGACGATGATTTGACAAGCGTCCCCGACACATAGACACACACACCCACACACCAATGCACACCCACGTACAAACACACACCCACGCACAAACGCATACCCATACACAAACGCATACCCACACACAAATGCATACCCACACACAAACGCATACCCACACTCAAACACATACCCACACTCAAACATATACCCACACACAAATGCATACCCACACACAAACACACACCCACGCACAAACACATACCCACGCACAAACACATACCCACACACAAACACATACCCACGCACAAACGCATACCCACGTACAAACGCACATCCACACAAAAACACCCTTTTAAAAAATTAATTCACGGGATGTGGCGTCACTGGCTGGGCCAGCATTTTTGCCTATCCCTAATTGCCCTTGAGGAGGCAGTGGTGAGCTGCCTTCTTAAACCGCTACAGTCCATGTGGTATAGATACGCCCAAAGTGCTGATAGGAAGGGGGTTCCAGGATTTTGACCCAGCGACAGTGAAGGAATGGCGATATATTTCCAAGTCAGGTTAGTGAGTGGCTTGGAGAGGAACTTCTAGGTGGTGGTGTTCCAATCTATCTGCTGCCCTTGTCCTTCTAGATTCCAGCAGTCATGGGTTTGGAAGATGCTATCTAAGGAGCCTTGGTGACTGCCTGCAGTGCATCTTGTAGATGGTACACACTGCTGCTACTGTGCGTCGGTGGTGGAGGGAATGAATGTTTGTGGATGTGGTGCCAATCAAGTGGGCTGCTTTATCCTGGATGGTGTCGAGCTTCTTGAGTGTTGTTGGGTCTGCACTCCTGACTTGTGCCTTGCAGATGGTGGGCAGGCTTTGGGGAGTCAGGGTGTAAGTTACTCGCCACAAGATTTCTAGGCTCTGACCTGCTCTTGTAGCCACAGTATTTAAGTGGCTGGTCCAGTTCACTTTCTGGTCACTGGTAACCCACAGGATGTTGATGGTGGGGGATTCACTAATGGTAATGCCATTGAATGTCAACGGGCGATGGTTAAATTCTCTCTTATTGGAATTGGTCATTACCTGGCACTTGTGTTATTTACCACTTGTCAGCCCAAGCCTGGATTTTGTCCAGATTTTGCTGCAATTGGACATGGACTGCTTCAGCATTTGAGGAGTTGCGAATGGTGCTGAACATTGTGCAATCATCAGCGAACATCCCCACTTCTGACCTTTTGATGGAAGGAAGTTTATTGATGAAGCAGCTGAAGATGTTTTAGCCTAGGAGACACACACATACACACACATAAACACACACACACGCACACACACACACACACATACACACACACAGACACACACACACACACAGAGACACACACACACACACACACACATACACACAAATACACACACAAATACACACACACACACATACACACACACACACACACACATACAGACACAGCGTCCAGAACCGCCAGTCATTAATCACCAGGACTGAAAACTGCTGCTCAGCTTCGTGACAATAGATATAGCGCTCTAAATTTCTCTTCACAGGTGACCCCTGGCCTCAGGGTCACTTTGCAATGTCAGGAAAAACAGCCTTGCCTTTGAACTAGTCAAGGTCACCCAGGTCAGCACATTACGGCTATAAAGACAGGAATTTATCACCCAGACTGTCGAGGGACCAGATTTCATTATTAATAGTAAAGGATGACACTGGCTGTCCCACTATGATTGTATGTATTCTGAAGAGCTTCAACTGAAGGCATGTATATTACTGCATAGTCTTTCTTCTTACAAAAAAATGTCCATTTATTATATTCCCAATGTATTATTAGCTGGTACTGTACTGAGCATGGTGCAGAACAGCTCCAATACCAACTGGCCCAAGTGGGATGGGGCAATGTGGGTCCTTACAGGGGATAAGCTTCCAAATTCCACAAATTGTTTCCTTATTTGTTCAGGCAAAAGTCCCAGAGGCTGAAACAATGAAAGGTGGAATGGGAGGATATTCACCCATGAGGTAGTTCTGCCCACCAGGGTCATTCTGAGGCTCTTGACAAGATTACAGAAGTTCTGCTTTGATACTCCCATGTGTAAGCCTTGTCAATGAATGCCAAACTGGCAGTTCAACAATGGGAGGGCATCACAGCTGATCCTGTCTTGTCCTTGACCAACGTCCACACAGGCTTTGCTGTTTTTTTCCTATCCCGACCTTTGGGGTTCCAAGATAGAATGCTGTTGGTTCAAGCCCCAACTCCAAAGATGTGAGCACATAATCAAAGCCAACACTTCAGCGCTATGTGGAGGGAGTGCTGCACTGTCAGTGATGTCATCTTTTGGAGGAGACATAAAACTGAGAACCTATCTGCTTCCTTGGGTGGAAGTGAAGGATGGCACAATTCAAAGAGCAGGGGGGTTCTTGTGGAGTCCACCAAATTTATCCCTCAATCAACATCACAAAAACAAGTTATCTGTTCACTATGAGGTTGCAGTTCATGGGAGCTTGCTGTGCACAAATTGGCTGCCACATTTTGCATATTGTCACAGTGACTACACTTCAAAAGCACTTCATTGGCTGTAAAGAGCATCAGACAGTGCAAGGATGTGAAAGGCGCTATATAAATGCAATACTATTGTTGAAAAGAGAGACATGATGCCAAAGCTTTTCATCTTCCACTCACCTGGACAAACGCAAGAATGCCAAATTTCAAACGATCACAACAACTCATATTACAGGAGAAAAGTGTGCTTTGTTGGCAAGTTGATGCTGATCGGCTGAGGAGTTACCAAGGAGAAAGCGACGGGGAACTATGGGCTCCCCAAACTCCTGGCTAATTCAAAAAAGGCTCAAGGCTTGAACATATTCCTTTCGTTTTCGGGAGAATGGGTCCCTATGGATGAATGGCTGTCACTTCTAGCAAGTGTAAATGAGCCGCACTACAAGCTCGACTGGTTATCTTAAACTGGTTGTTAGCTATTAGCGCACTCAGGATTGTTCAGCAAGTGCTGCCCAATTTGCGGAATCACATCCCAACAGTAGACATTTAATTTTGAGTTTTGTAATGCTTGGGTTGTTGAGTACGGTCTGTACTCTGCTTATTATGAACAAACTGAAGTAACATGCTGTTTGATTTGATCAGCCAGTCACTGGGCCTTATGGGCTACGTACCTAGCATCAGACTGGCAATGAAATTCATACATGATGCTTCTGAATTGTGCGGTAGGCAGAATGCCTTTTTGGACTGATGGCAACACCCTAGTAATGGAAAATACCACTCACATAGTCACTGCATAGCTGCAGCGTGAAACAATTTGCTTAACCTGTTGTTCAAGTTTTCCAGAAACTTTGCCTTTCCAGGATAATTTGAGGTAAATAGGGCTACCACACGTTATGCAACATTGATGTATGAGCTTCAGTGCCGGTGTGATGCCAGGTATGTCGGGAAACAACTTAGGGGGAGGCAGTGGCATAGTGGTATTGACACTGGACTGGTATTCCAGAGAGCCAGAGTAATGCTCTGGGGTACTTGGGTTTGAATCCCACCACATCAGATGGTGAAATTTGAATTCAATAAACATCTGGAATTAGGAGTTTGATGATAACCATGAAACGATTGTTGCAAAAACCCAGCTGGCTCACTAATGTCCTTTAGGGAAGGAAAGGTCTGGCTTACATGTGACTCCAGACCCACAGCAATGGGGTTGACTTTTAAAAATGCCCCCTGCACAAAGGGCAATTAGGGATGGGCAATAAGTGCTGGCCTAGCCAGTGACGAACACACTCCATAAACGAAAAAAAAAAACTTAGGCAAGTAGCCTGACATTACAGTGTTGGAGGTGTGACACTATTAACCTGTGGAATGATGACACACACAGTTGCTTTTATGGTAGATTGCTGCATTTAAGCATAAGATGAGCCCATTTTTTCATGCCCAAAAATCATGTTTTTGTGTATAAGTTGAACCCCCTTTTCAGCCATGGCATCCTATACTCGCATTAGCAGTCAGCCTCAATTTTTCAGCCACAAATGGGTTTTTTACTTACGGGTACCTTATAACATGGGCACAAGAGATGAAGCAGGTGACGCAGGCAGTGTGGCGAAAGTGCGCTGGGGTTTAACACACACCCACACAGAGTAGACCCCTTGTGCCAAACGACAAAGATGGCGACCAACCGCACCAGCGGTTCATTCTACACTCAGCGTATAAGCCGACCCTCGTTTTTGGAGGGATTTTTCGAGGCTTCGAAGGTTGACTTACACCCCGACGTCTATGGTATGTAATGTTGATCTTTTAATTCCGATTCTGCAGCCCAGTGCCCATGAAGCAGCTCCCACTTTTTTTTTTAAATGCTGCTGCATCTGGCGCCTCATTTTCAGCTCCAGAATCCTGAGGCCAGTGTGGATCTAGGATCCTGCTACTGGGACCAGGGTACTCAAGGTAGCAGGATTAAAAACTAGGATGAGGGAATGGTGGGACAGCAGTCATAAGGGAAGTGATCATGAGGCAAGGCCAAAGAACGCTGGAAAAACTCAGTAGGAGAGGGAAACAGAGTTAACGTTTCAGAAAATAATAGTAAAAAAAGATAGAAACGTAAGAGTTTTTAAGCCCATGGAAGGAAGAGGGGACAGGAAGAACGAAGGAAAAGGTGTGTGATAGGCTGCAGGGCAGGGGAGATTAAATAACAACAGAATTTGCGATGCAACAGCCAAACAGTGTGTTTTTTTACAAAAACAGAATTACCTGGAAAAACTCAGCAGGTCTGGCAGCATCGGCGGAGAAGAAAAGAGTTGACGTTTCGAGTCCTCATGACCCTTCGACAGAACTTGAGTGAATCCAAGAAAGGGGTGAAATATAAGCTGGTTTAAGGTGTGTGTGTGTGTGTGTGTGTGTGTGGGGGGGCGGGTTTGGGTGGGGAGAGAGAAGTGGAGGGGGTTGGTGTGGTTGTAGGGACAAACAAGCAGTGATAGAAGCAGATCATCAAAAGATGTTACAGAAAACAGAACAAAAGAACACAGGTGTTAAAGTTGGTGATATTATCTAAACGAATGTGCTAATTAAGAATGGATGGTAGGGCACTCAAGGTATAGCTCTAGTCGGGGTGGGGGGAGCATAAAAGATTTTAAAATATTTTTAAATAATTCTGTTTTTGTTTTGGATTTCCAGCATCCGCAGTTTTTTTTGTTTTTATTTCAGTGTGTTTTTTTTATTATTCCCAGCATGGCCAGCATTCGTTGCCCATCCATATTGGCCTCGAATTGAGTGGCTTGTTAGATTATTTCAGAGGGCAGTTAAGAGCCAATCACTTTGCTGTGGGTCTGGAGTCACATGTAGGCCATGATTTCGATCATGAACTCTCTCCTTCATCCCCACCCCCTTTCCGATTTCCACCTCCTCCCTTTTTTTCCAATAATTTATATAGATTTTTCTTTTCCCCCACCCCACCCTCACTAGGACTATCTGTACCTTGCTTGTCCTGCTTTCTACCCTTAATTAGCACATTCCTCAGATAATATCACCACCTTCAACACCTCTTTGTCCTTTTGTCTGTGACATCTTTTGGTTATCTCCACCTATCACTGGCCCCCTATCCAGCTCTACTTGTCCCACCCCCCCCTTAAACCAGTTTATATTTCACCTTTCTTCTATTTTTACTTAGTTCTGTCGAAGGGTCATGAGGACTTGAAACGTCAACTCTTTTCTTCTCCGCCGATGCTGCCAGACCTGCTGAGTTTTTCCAGGTAATTCTGTTTTTGTTTTGGATTTCCAGCATCCACAGTTTTTTTGTTTTTATTAGATACAAATGTTGCTGGGCTAGTAATCCAGGGGCCTAGACTAATGCTTTGGGGGTATGGGTGCAAACCCCACCATAGCAATTAATAAAATCTGGAATTGAAAGCTAGTGACCATGAAACTATCCTCAACTGTCATAAAAAAACAATCTGGTTTATTAATACCAGTCTGGCCTACATGTATAAAACAAAAACAAAAATACCTGGAAAAACTCAGCAGGTCTGACAGCATCTGCGGAGAGGAACACAGTTAACGTTTCAAGTCCGTAAGAAGGGTCATGAGGACTCGAAACGTCAATTCTTTTCTTCTCCGCCGATGCTGCCAGACCTGCTGAGTTTTTCCAGGTAATTCTGTTTTTGTTTTGTATCTAATATTTGTGTGGGTGATACATGTGAGTGAAATGTTGCATCATTTCGGGGTAAGTGTGCGATAATAAATAATCTCTATTTTTAAGCTCACAAAAACTTGCTGCCGAATCACTTAATTTGGATGCACTCCAAGGGTAAGACAACACACACCTGTTAAATACCAACTTACTGATCATGGGCAGTAAATATGAACACAAATTCTGTCTGTTCACCAGCAATGCTAACATCCCAAAATATATAATTCGAGAGCCGCCTCATAGATGTCTTTATCTTGGAACCTTTATTCTTCACCAACCTCTGGTGGTTCTACATCTTTGGGGCAATGTCCCACATGCCATCCTTCATCCCATCCTGACCCATCGTTTCCCCTTCCCTCCATCCCACTCAACGGCAGAACCTTCAGCCATCACGGCCCTGCGCTCTGCAATCTCCTTCAGGTCAAAGAGAAAGACTTGCATTTACATAGCGTTTTTCATGACCACCAGACATCACAAAGTGCTTTGCAGCCAATGGAGTACTTTTGAAGTGTAGTCACTGTTAAATGTAGGAAGCACAGCAGATAATTTGTACACAGAAACCTACCACAAACAGCAATGTGATAATGACCAGATCATCTGTTTACATGATGTTGGTTGAGGGATGAATATTGGTCAGAGCACCAGAGATAACGCTCGACCTCTTCTTCAAAATAACGCTGTGGGATCTTGTACATTCACCTGAGCAGGCAAATGGTGTCTCAGTTTAACGTCTCATCCAAAAGATGGCTGCTCTAAGAGCCTCACTGCTGCACTGGAGTGTCAACCTCGATTTTTGTTCCCAAGACCCAGAGTGGGACTTAAACCCTGAACCTTGCGATTCAGAGGCAAAGTGCTACTAACTGAACCACGACTGACACACATGAGCCATTTGACCTCAGTGCATCTTGCGCCCACTTCCTCAATACACGCATCGTTGATCATTTCCCCTAACTCCTGTTCAGTGGTCATTCACCCGCTCCCATTGATGAAATATCTTGGGATGCTTTTCCATGTTAAAGGCAGTTGTCGGTTGAAAATACACAAAACAAATCAGTGCCCTTTAATGTTCCTGAAGGCAGGAAAGTTGATTTAACACAGGAATGTTTTATACTCTTCATTACTACAGCAACTATATTTTAAATGGCTGTAAAATGCTTTGGGGTTTCCTGAGGTCATGCAAGTTGCTGTCTGAAAGCACGTAACCCATTAACTTCAAGTTTAACCTGCTTTGCTAGTGTTCACTTTTGTATTTGAACATACCAGCTACACTGTCCAAACATTTGCCTGTAAAATGACATCCTGCTATTTTACTGTTTATGTTGATAGGAAGATTTCCATATTGGTTTTTTGCATGTCAGTTGGCACAGACCCAAATGGAGTCAAGAGATATTGCAAGCATGAGGACGAACTCTCAAACTTATTGGTCACATGAGTGCCAGGTGCACAGCCAGTGCTCCAAGAGGAGGCCAGTTAGGGTTTTACCTTAACCTCATGATCCTGTTTCTAAGAAACTGTGAACCTACCAACACACCGAGCAGTTTCTAGGGTGGCAAGCCTATTCACGCAGATAGCTCCCCGGAAGGGGTATTTACTCAGCATGGTTTCTCACTACAGTAACAAAGAATTTGCATTTACATAGCACCTTTCGCAACCTCATGATTCCCAAAGCACCTTACAATCAATGGAGTACCGTGGAAGCAAAGGCTCGTACCTTAGAATCATAGGTTGTGAGTTCAAATCCCACTACAAAGACTTGAACACAAAGGTGTAGGCTGACAGCACATTACTGAGGGAGTGCTGCATTCTTGGAGATGCCATCTTTTGGACGAAACACTAAGCCAACGCCTCATCTGCCCTCTCAGAAGAATGTGAAAGATCTCATGATTTCAAAGAAGAGTAGGAATGTTGTTCCTGGTGCTCTAGCCGATATTTATCCTTCAATCAGCATCGCTAAAAAACAGATTATCTGGTCATTACCGCATTGTTGTTTGTGGGATCTTGCTGTGCACAAATAATGGCTGCTCTGTTTTCACATTATAACAGTGACTAAACATGAGAAACATTTCAATGGCTGTTAAGTACTTTGGGACACCCAGTAATCATGAATGGCGCTATATAAAGGCAGGTCTTTCTTTCATCTGTTTGAGTTTGCTGACTGCTGGGATACACAGATGCGGTCAGTAATTGGTTTTTGAAATGTCACTTCGTGCCAGTGCCGATCATATCAATCAGTCCTGTTTCAGTTCCGCTTCGTCAGCTTGTAGAACACAAGGAAAACTCAGGGCGTCAGAGCAAGATTAAAACTCGGAGGCCACAGAGCCAAGATCCTAGTCGTAACCCTTCCTTCCCCCAAAAGGACACCATCCATTTCTTCAATAAAGTAAATCCTAGCATCTCACATGCACCGATTTCTTTATTTACCTTTTTAAGTTTCAAGAAGTTATGCAAGGTGCATCCAAACCTGGAGAGCTTATATATATGTAGGCCTGTTCAATCTGGTGATCTCTAGCCTAGATTTCAGAGAGAAATTTAGAACAGGCCATTTGGCCCATCCAGTCTGTGCTGGTTATAATGCTCCACACGAGTCTGTCCCCGCCCTTCTTTCATCTCACCCTCCTTTTCCTTTTTCCCTCGTGTACTGACCTGGCCTCTCCTTAAATAGATCTGTGCTATTCACTTCCACCACTTCAAAGTTCATGTTTTGGTTTTACCATTAACAGAACCCACTCATAATCGATGGGATTGCTCCAAATCAGAAAATCCAGATGCCAATCTCACATAAGCTCTGGAGAAGAGTCAAACGTTAACTCGGTTTCTCTCTCCACAGATGCTGCCAGACCTGCTGGGTCTTTTCCAGCATTTTCTGCTTTTATTTCACATAAGCTGACATTGGCACTTTGTGCTGCCAACCTGCGATATGATAATGTACCAAAAACAAAGAAAAAAAATGACTTGTATTTATAAAACGCCTTACCATAATCCTCAGGACATTCCAAAGTCCTTTACAGCCAATAGTAAGTGAAAGAAAAGAAAAACTTGCATTTATATAGTGCCCGTTCTGACCTCAGAACATTCCAAAGCCCTCTACAGCCAGTTAAGTATTTTTGAAGTGTAGCCACTGTTGCAATGTGGGAAATGTGGCAGTAAATTTGTGCACAGCAAGGCCCCACACATAACAATAAGATAACTGACCAGATAATATTTTTTGATTGCTGTTGCTCGAGGGATAAACATTGGCTAAAACATAGAGGAGAACTCCCTTGCTCTTCTTCAAAGAATGACCTGGGATTCGATTTTACTTCCAACTGAGGGAAAAATGGGATCTTTGTTTAACCTCTCATTCGGAAGACTGCCCCTCTGACACTGCAGCACTCACTCTGTGTTGCATGAATGGCTGCGATTTTACTCTCAAGTCTCTGGTGCGGAAATTTGAACACACAACCTTCTGACTTAGGAGGCGTGGACACTACCACTGAGCCACAGGTAACACCAGGGCTCAGTGGGAGGCAGACATGTACTGGCTTGGTCAAACTGTGCATGCACCAAACTACTCTCAGCCCACTCCAAAGTTGCCTCGATATCCATTGAGCTGGGAGTCAGACAGCCGGGGTGGTTTAATGGCGGTTAGCAGTCACATGATTGGGAGTCAGACAATTTGGATGGTATTAAGAGGAATAGAAACAAAATACACTTCAAAACATAGGACAGAAAAAACCAACTTAAAAAGATGTTCCTCATTCGTTCAACTTGCTTGACTAATCTACTAATCGGTGACTGAAAAGGAGGCCAGCTACTTCACATTTCCAAATCATTGAACACTTTTCTCAGACAGCAGTGAGTGTGTTCGATTATGCTCTGCTTTGACACTGTAAATTATATATATTTTATTATCATTATAGGTTAGGTCAAAAGAGCTTTTAGTGGACAGCAAACTTTTGACAGTGTGGTAATGGAGCAGATGGGAAATTAGCTTAGCATTCCGCAGGGTGACATCAGAAAGACCTCTCAAATTCACTAACATGACCTTAGTAACTGTCCTGCTTTCTGACACACTGCTCACTGCTCAAGCAGCCCTTTTTCAGGTAACGTGATAAAAGCATGTCCCCAGCTACACCAATTATTAAATCATTCTTCCTTAACACCCGTCAAATTAAGCGGAGGCCCAAACCTGCCAGGAGTAGCATTGATAGGTATTAAACGTTAATGAGATCAAATGGTCGTGGCCTACTCTTTAAAGCGTTCGGGCCTCCATTTATGAACATTTAATTTCCTAGGCCCTGACCTTTTACTCATATATGAATGCCTGCCTCTCTCACAGAGAGAGTGGCTTCTGTCTCTGCAGCTGGTTTATATTAGAAGTAACGGAGCCAGAAAGGCTGAGGGAGCTAAGTGGCAGCTTCAAATAATGTCAGAAACAATCCAAAGTGATCCTCCACAGGGTTTTCGAGCATTAATCTATCTGGTACTAAGAGGCAGAAATGCTGATAGCATCAAACACATTGGAGACAATAAGGAAGGATCAAGCAAACGCAAATAAAATGAAATCTGGTCACAGGCTAAGGGCCATATACACGATGTTGATTTAAGTAATTTGCTTTAAATTTTGCATTAAACTGCAGCTGGTCAGAGCTGCAGCCCACATTAGAACAAAACAAAAGGGGAAGCATGTGCCTGGTTAAGAGCATTTTGTGATTAGCTTAAGGGTGTCACTGGAAGGATTGGCACTGAAAAACAGGGTGAGGCAGCAGACAGGCTGTTCCTGTTGAACAAACCCGAACCTTCCTTCATCCTGGAAGGCTGCTCGACAACGCTCCATCAACTGTACTTGGTTAGCGTGTCTCAGCAGGAAGCTTGTTAAGGCTGATCCCACTGCACACGCCCAGTTAAAGGAGGCAACAACAACAGGTCATTCAGAGCTGCAGCACCTGATCACTAACCAGTGACTCCCAGCCCACAAAGGGCTTGGATGTCGCGGTGATCACAGGGCTCAGCTCAGCCTCAATGCCTCCCACAGCGGAATGGCCTGCTGACACTGTGGGCGGAATCGTCCCAGCTTTTCACGCCGTGTCGTTCCAAACCCGCCGCACTAGTTACGCATTCCTGGGAAACACGCCGTTTCAACGGCAGGCGGGCTCTCATCCGCTCGCCACGCCAGCACCTCGTTGCTTCATCACGCCGGGCGCCATATTTAAAGTCCAGCCACGCGCACACATCTCAGCGCTTCCAGCCCACGACTACTGCAGGGGTGGATGTCCACGAGAGGTAAAAAGACAACAGTCCCCAGGCTTAGTGAAGCGTCACTGAACGCCTTTCGGATGCTGTAGAGACCTGCCACAATGGTGTCCTCTACCCCCCCGCTCTGGCCACAGGGTGGGCAGGGGCGTGACCAACCAGGCTTCTGAGGAGGTGGCAGTAATGACCAGTGCCAATGCTGCACAGGAGAGATTGGCCATCCAATGCAAATAGAGGATGAATGATCTCATCCATGTAGCCAGGGTAAGGCAACCATCTCATCACTCTCAACTCACACACTCAAGCCTATCACACATTCACTGGCATCTCACTCACTGCCAGCTCAAGGGACATCACCACCCATTCTCACACACACACACCCTCACATGTCCATCTCGCCTCATCTCCTCTGGAGACTGCCTCCTTAGCCCTCACCATCTTGAGGCCACTTGTACAGGTCAACATGTGCCCCCCCCACACACCCTGGGATATCTTCCTTCCCCAGTACAGTGCTTGTCCTGCAGTCTCTTCCCTTGCCTCACACCACTCCTTCCCCTTCACCTACTAGCTCTGCAGTCGTTGAAAAGCCACTCACACATGGCTGATCTGGTAGGTAGAGACCTGCTGTGAGCCTCCTAAAAGTGATGTGGTGCTGCCTGTGAAGCCTGGTACTGATGACTGCGAGTGCTGTCCGAAGCAAGGTAGCCAAACAAACCTTGAAGTCCCGAACAAAGTGCAGCCCGCCAGGTACGCATTGCTTATGTTATGATATTGTTGCACTTACAGAGATATGGCTGCAGGGTGACCAAAGATGGGAACTAAACATCCAGGGGTATTCAATATTTAGGAAGGACAGAAAAATAGGGAAAGAAGTTGGGGTAGCACTGTTAGTAAAGGAGGAAATGAATGCAGCAGTGAGGAAGGATATTGGCTCAGAAAATCATGATGTGGAATCTGTTTGGGTAGAGATAAGAAACACCAAGAGGCAGAAAACATTGGTGGAGGTTGTCTATAGGTCCCTGAACAGTAACGGAGATGTAAAGGAAGGCATTAAACAGGAAATTAGAGACGCATGCGGCAAGCGTACAACTTTAATCATGGGTGACTTTAATCTACATATAGATTGGACAAACCAAACTAGTAATAATACTGTGGAGGAAGATTTCCTGGTGTGTGTATGTGAAGGTTTTTTAGACCAATATGTTGAGGAACCAACTAGCGAGCAGGCTATCCTAGATTGGGTATTGCGCAATGAGAAAGGATTAATTAACAATCTTGTTGTGTGGGGTCCCTTGGGGAAGAGCAACCATAAAATGATAGAATTGTTCATTATGATGGAGAGTGAAGAAGTTGATTCTGAAACTAAGGTCCTGAATCTAAATAAAGGGGACTATGAGGGTATGAGGCACAAGTTGGCAATGATGGATTGGGGAACCTTACTAAAAGGGTTGACGGTGGATAGGCAATGGCAAATATTTAAGGAACATATGTATGATTTACAACAATTATTCATTCTTGTCTGGTGCAAAAATAAGAGGAAAGGTGGTTCAACCGTGGATTACAAAAGAAATTAGGGATAGTATTAGATCCAAAGAGGAGACATACAAAATTGCCAGAAAGAGCAGTAAGCCTGAGGATTGGGAGCAGTTTAGAATTCAGCAAAAGTGGACAGAAAGATTGATCAAGAAGGGGAAAACAGAGTGTGAGAGTAAACTTGCAGGGAACATAAAAACTGACTGTAAAAGCTTCTGTAAGTATGTGAAGAGAAAAATATTAGCAAAGACAAATGTAGGTCCCTTACAGTCAGAAACAGGGGAAATTATAATGGGCAACAAAGAAATGGCAGAAGAATTGAACACATATTTTGATTCTGTCTTCACAAAAAAGGACACAGATAATTTCCCAGAAATGTTAGAGAACCAAGGATTTAGTGAGAGGGAGGAATTGAAGAAAATCAGTATCAGTAAAAAAAATGATGCTAGAGAAATTAATGGGGTTAAAGGCTGAAAAAACCCCAGGGCCTGATAATCTACATCCTGAGTATTAAAGGAAGTGGCCCTGGAAATATTGGATGTATTGATGGTCATCTTCCAAAATTCTGTAAACTCTAAAGCAGTTCCTACAGATTGGAGGGCGGCAAATGTAACCCCACTATCTAAAAAAGGAGGGAGAGAAAAAACAAAGAACGACGGACCAGTTAGCCTAACATCAGTATTGAGGAAAATGCTACAGCCTATTATAAAACTTGGTAACAGAACACTTGGAAAGCATTAACGGGGTTAGACAAAGTCAGCATAGGTTTATGAAAGGGAAATCATGCTTAACTAATCTACTAGAATTTTTTGAGGATGTAACTAGAATAGGTAAGGGAGAACCAGTGGATGTGGTGTATTTGGATTTCAAGAAGGCTTTTGATAAGGTCACAAATAAGAGGCTAGTGCGCAAAATTAAAGCAATGGAATTGGGGGTAATATACTGGCATGGATTGAGAATTGGTTGACAGACCAGAAACAGAAAGTGAGAATAAATGGATCATTTTCCAGATGGCAGGCAGTGATTAGTGGTGTACTACAGGGATCAGTGCTTGGGCCCCAGATATTCACAATATATATAAACGACTTGGATGAGGAAACCAAATGCAATATTTCTAAGTTTGCTGATGACACAGAACTGGGCGGGGTTGTGAGGAGAATGCAAGGAGGCTTCAGGGCGATTTAGGCAAGTTGTGTGTGTGGGCAAACACATCGCAGAAGCAGTATAACATGGTTAAATGTGGAGATAAAAGCTTCGGTGAGAAAAACAGAAAAGGGCAGGGTGTTATTTAAATGGTGATATATTGGGAAATGTGGATGTACAGAGAGATCTGGGTGTCCTTGTACACCAGTCAATGAAAGTAAACAGGCAGGTGCAGCAAGTAATTAGGAAGGCAAATGGTATGTTGGCCTTCATTGCAAGAGGATTTGAGTTCAGAAGTAGGGATGTCTTACTGCAGTTATACGAAGCCTTGGTGAGACCACACCTGCATACAGTTTTAGTCTTCCTATCTAAGAAAGAATATACTTGCCATAGAGAGAGTGCAGCGAAGGTTCACTAGGCTGATACTGGGGATGGCAGGAGTGTCATATGAGAAGAGATTGGTTCAGCTGGGCCAGTATTCACTAGAGTTTAGAAGAATGAGAGGGGATCTGATTGAAACGTATAAAATTCTATAGACTAGATGCAGGGAGGATGTTTCCCCTGGTTGGGGAGTCTAGAACCAGGAGCCACAGTGTCAGGATACAGGGCAGGCCATTTAGGACTGAGGTGAGGGAAAATTTCTTCACTCAGAGGGTCTCATCCTGTGGAAGTCTCCACCAGAGAAGGCTGTGGAGGCCAGGTCGCTGAGTATGTTCAAGAAAGAACTTGATAATTTTTGGATATTAGGGGCATCAAGGGGTATAGAGAGAAAGCAGGAATATGGCGTTGAGATAGAGGATCATATTAAATGGTGGAGCAGGCTCGAAGGGAGGAATGGCCTACTCCTGGTCCTAGTTTCTATGTGTTTTTTTGCTGTTGTGAAACACATTGGCGTGTTTTCCCGCTGATGTGGGCTGGTCTAACAATGATATGCTGATGTATTACAATAAGGTTTCCGATGTCCGATGGTGGGAAACGGGGTCCACCATCGGTGGGCTGAGCGGATGATCGCAAACTGGTTTCACGCTGTTGTGAAACCGATTGCGCCATATTTCCCACTCAGGCCACCAAACATGCCTGATGCCAACGGGCACAGATAATCCTGGCCTGTGTCTTGGCTGGCAGCTATGGAAGCCGGCTAAAGTGAAGAGAGGAACTGATGCAATAACTCCAGTTTACACTTGCTGACCGACATTGGCTTGTGACCTGTGATGCCAAGATTTTAAAATTACCATCCCTGTTTTCAAATCCATGCATTTGCTCGCCCCCTTCCCTTATCTCTGTAATCTCCGACAGCTATCTGAAATCTCCGCTCTCCTACAATTCTGACCTATTTTTAATCGCTCCGCCATTAGTATCCATGCCTTCAGCTGCCTAGGCCATAGGCTCTGTAGAGCCCTCTCTAAATCTCTCTGCCTCCCTGTCCCAGCGTCACAGAATCACACAGTGCAGAAGAGGCCCTTCGGCTCATCGAGTCTGCACCAACACCTGAGAAACACCTGACCTACCTACCTAATCCCAGTTACCAGAACTTGGCCCATAGCCTTGAATGTTATGACGTGCCAAGTGCTCATCCAGGTACTTTTTAAAGGATGTGAGGCAACCCGCCTCCACCACCCTCCCAGGCAGCGCATTCCAGACTGTCACCACCCTCTGGGTAAAAAAGTTTTTCCTCACATCCCCCCTAAACCTCCTGCCCCTCACCTTGAACTTATGCCCCCTTGTGACTGACCCTTCAACTAAGGGGAACAGCTGCTCCCTATCCACCCTGTCCATGCCCCTCATAATCTTGTACACCTCGATCAGGTCACCCCTCAGTCTTCTCTGCTCCAACGAAAACACCATAAGTCTATCCAACCTCTCTGTCCCCCTAAGGGACCTTAAAGCCTGCCTCTATGCTCAGGTTTTTGGCCATCTGTCCCACTATCCTTTTAGGCGGCTCAATGTCAAATTGCATTTGAGAATCGTTCCTGTGGGGGGGCTTGGAGAGATTTTTCCCACAATGAAGGCACTATATAAATGCAGGTATTTGCTGTGGACCTTGGCAGCACCGCAGCACAACGCAGCATACACCTAAGGACGCTTCCTAGGATGGCAGGGACACCGGCCTCAGTACAGGTCCCCACCTCCCCTCCCAGCCTCAAAATGCCTTTGGCCGAGGGGCAACTTAGCACTGGGAAGGGAAGCATAAAAAAGTAAAAAATAAAAAGATTATATGAACATTAAAAAGGAGATTAGCATAATGAGGCGATCGTTATTAGAAATCATATAAAGAATGATGAATACCCTGGAGTGATTCCATGGCTTTAATCTATTTAAGGAGTTCAGATGCATTAAATAAAGAATTATGGACACCCGGGAGTGATTGCAAGTCTGGGATCTAATTAGGGGGTTGAGCTGAGCTGTATTCGTCTATTTTATCACATTACCCAAAGCCTAAAATGAGGTTACAGATTTGAAAATCACCCCTGTGTATCCAGAACATTTTATGGATTTACCTTGCCACCATTCACATTACGCCACCAGTTTTACCCACCTGGGCAGCAAAGATGAATGACCAACTGAATAATCATAAAGAAATTTAACCCAGAATCGATGGCCAAACAAGCTTTGACTGCATTGGCTAATGTTTGGAAACAGAAATCTATCAGGAAAATGACTAACCCTTAAGCTTTTTAAAGCACTGATTTTCCCTATGGCGCAGAATGTCAGACCATGGAAGCAACAGACAGGAAAAGAGTTTGAAAAAAAACAAAAAAACTGCGGATGCTGGAAATCCAAAACAAAAACAGAATTACCTGGAAAAACTCAGCAGGTCTGGCAGCATCGGCGGAGAACAAAAGAGTTGACGTTTCGAGCCCTCATGACCCTTCGACAGAACTTGACAAGTTCTGTCGAAGGGTCATGAGGACTCGAAACGTCAACTCTTTTCTTCTCCGCCGATGCTGCCAGACCTGCTGAGTTTTTCCAGGAAAAGAGTTTGGTCCTTTTGAACTCTGGCATTTCTGAAGGAGGCTCAGGGTGACAGGGCGAAATGGACTGACAGACATCCAAATGAGTGGATACTACAACAGGCGGGAGTTGGCAACAACAGGCAGATTCATATTAGTGGCAGACGGACAGAAGTCGGAATACTTTGTTTGGGCGAGTGGCATGAAGCAATGGCACAGAAAAGATGATGCTGGAAGGAATGGTAAAGGGAAAGCCTAGTGCAGGCCAGCAGAAAACCAGGTGGAGCGATAACAGCACGGAATGAACCAGCTTGAGTTTCACGAGGGCACTTGATGTGACACAGGATAGGAGAGGCTGGAGGAGAAAATGCAGCAACCCGCCTCCCTGAGTTATCTGGACTACCACCACCAACATCTTATAACACCAAGTTAGGTCTGATGGTGAGGGTTGGTTCAGTCCCAAGATTAGTTCGTGCTTTGAGCCACACTGAGGGATTAACAAGCGTGAGTATAAATTTTCCAAGCTGTCATCTCCTGTTGATTCACCTATACCTTTTTTTCATTCTTGAATGGTAAACTCCAATCCATGCCCCACCCCGCCCACATAGCCATGCTCCAAGTGGGCCCAATTTCAGTCCCAAGGAGAGGGTGAAGACTTGCTGGGAGAGGTGAGCATTCTGCTGTTCCACAAATATTGAACTCAAATTCCTTTGTCAAACTGACCTGCAGACAAGGTGCGCACAACTCACAGGAATCCCATGTACGTGTGTGTGCGTGAGACAGAGGGAGGGAACAGGAGAAATAGGAGCAGGAGTAGGCTACTTGTCCCTTCCAACCAAAACCTTCATTCAGTAAGATGATAGCTGATAGCTCAACACATCCTTCCCACATTATTCCCAGAGAGACAGGAGAAAGTACTGGAGATGTACAGGTCGCCTCCAGGGATCTGTTGAGACAAGCTTCAAGAAACTGCTTTATCCCCTGGGATAGAGACACCATATTCAACTTGGTTATCTCATATGGAGAATTAAGTTGGATAGCTTTAATGTCCCCAGGACATCTCAAATCACTCTACACTCGCCTAATCTAATCCCATTCTCCTGGTTGCACTCTGTCTTGATTAATACTCCTTATTTCAAGCAACTATCAAATTCCCTTTTAAAAGCATTTATGGGGGCTGTTTCAACAGTGGCTACTAAAGAAGAGTTTCACATTCTAACCACCCGCTGTCTGGAGACTTTTTTTTTCTAATCTCCCTTTTAATTCAGTTTCACCAACTTGTGGAATAAAGTCAAATTCTGACTCTGGTGCCATTTAACATAATTTCACAGTCATTTAGATGGCAAAAAGCCTAATTTGGTCCATTGCTGCACATAGCCCGTGACTGAGAGTGTTTTGAACAAAACCTATTCTACATATTCACTTGAAAATGGGCAGAGGGCTCAAGCTGTGTGTCTCATTGCTAAACACCACCTGTGCAAGGTAGTGCTCCCTGCAGGAGGTTCAGGTAACTACATCGCATACTCTTAATGGGGAACTTAAAACTCAAAATGTTGGGGTTACAGCACACTTGGCAAAACAGAAATAAATTGGACCAACTTGAGGTGCATTCTCTGTCTGGAGTAATGTGGAGAGAAGCAGGTTCGGAATTCCCTGCTCAAATGACCCCTTCATTTCCTGAAGGCTGTGCGTTTCTCCGATCTGGATATTCTGGGTCATCCCTGCCCTCTACTGTTTAAAGTGGCACAGTTCAAATATTTGGCTGGGGCATCATCGCCACATGTTCTCCAGATGTCTTAATCCTCTCTGTTGGAGCCAGCTTCCCCTCAATTCAGGAGGCGAGACAGTCCAAACAACAAGATCTGCCCCTTCTGTTAGGGAGCGGGTAAAAACCTCACGCCTCCCCACCCGTATGGGTGCGTGGGAAGTGCCCACATACCCATATCAGGGTGAGCACAAAGTCAGGGTTGGCCGTAATACCGTTCCTGCTAAAGTGCCGGTCGTGGCTCAGCGGGCAGCCCTCCCGGTTGATACCCCAATCTAGCACTGAGAGGGCGCTGTGTGGTCAGATGAGACTGAGTATCAGGTGGATGTAAAAGATCCTATGTCACCATTTTAAAGAGCAAGGTAGCTCCCCGCCCCCAGGTTCTTGGTCAATATTTTCCCTCATCAAAAAATCACAAAAACAGATTATCTGATCATTTTACCTCATTACTATTTGTCAGAGCTAGCTGTGCGCAAATTGGCAAATTTCATATGGTAAAACAGTGATTGTACTTTGAAGGTACTTCACTGGCTGAACGTGCTTTGGGATGCCATGGAAACACAAGGCTTTCTTTTATTTTCCCTGCAGTCTATTTAACTCGTGGGGTTCACACATGATAAATGGCTTATCTGCTAACTCTCACTGGCTATTTCTCTTTGGTTTGTATTTACTTCTAATACTTAAACCGTCAAGCAAATGACTTAAAGCGTATAAGCAGATTTAAAAACTTAAGACAAATAGCCAGTGAGCAGCAAGCAGAAATAAAGGGTCTGCTCCATAGAACCACATTCAAGAGGCAGCTCTGCAGGGAGGGGTGGGCAGAGAAAATGGGAGGGACCAAGAAAACCTAAATAAGCAAGTGCTTCACTCCACAAACACACGGCAAAAATGTCACAAAACAAAACGGTACGGTTTCCGAATTTGAGCAGGAAAATGTGAAGCGAGAAACTGCTGAGCTTTTCTTGGACTCTGTAAATTTGCCCTCCAAATGTTAGGTTCCCCCACAGCACTAAAAATGAGAAGATTCACGATCGAGAAGGGAGATCGGTATTAATTCCCTGAGGAGTACAGAGCATGCAGTTCTTGTCAAAAATGCTGCAAATAAAAAACAGGAAAAGCAAAAGGACAAAACAAGCAAAGAAAGAACAGCGCTCACCCTGTGAGTGTCTCTGCACCATGGGGAAGAATACTTAAGCAAGGGAGGCTCATTCTTCCTGGAAGTTAGGAAAAGTTGGGGCAATTTGCACAATTGAAGTTTGAGTAATTTGTACTTGATTACATGTACTCAGTGTACATGTGGTATTCCAACAGAACCCGAGAGCTCGGGTAACATTCGCACTTTTAAATCAAAAGGATGTGGGTTCAAGTCCCACTCCAGGGACTTGAATACAAAGGTGAAGGCTGACCTTCCAGGGCAGCACTGATAGGGTGCTGTTGTGCTGGCGGTGCCAACTTTCAGACAAGACTTTAAACAGATGACTCCATTTGCTCCAGTAAAAGATTCCATGGTATCTTTCTGCAGAAGAACATGGTGTCTTGGCCAATATATATTCCTCAATCAACATCACTACTGTAGTGTAAAGGGTTAATGTTAAATATGTAAATAGACAGTCCACATCATTAGTGATGTATCACATGGCAACAGAGTATGCTGAAAGATGGTTCTATGTGAAGCCTTGTACTCAGTCTAGTACTGAACATAGTTAGTAGAATGTTCAATAAAAAGTAAAGTTTACCAACAGCCTTGCCTTCAGCAATATCTGTAAATCCTAACCACGGACAGCCTCATCAAAGACCCATAGTGACAATAACGTCACTAAAGCTGATGATCTGGTTGTTAGCACATTGTTGTCTGTGGAAGCTTGCCAAGTGCAAATTGATTGGTGCATTTCCTACATTACAACTGTGACTATACCTCAAAAGTACTTCACTGGTTGTAAAGCACTTTGGTATGTCCTGAGGTTGTTAAAGGTGCTATATGAATGCAAGTTCTTTCTTTTCTCTTGCAAATGGGGATTAATTCATTGATGGCTGCCATTGGTTTAACAATTTAGCTCCTGGTTCATAAGATAGTGTGCTGGGGGGGAGTGGGAGAGTGGAGGGAATGGGAATATGTGGGAGCGGGACTGTGTGGGGGAAAGTGGGGAGAGAAAGGGTGTGTGGGGGAGAGGGAAGCGGGTGGCTGGAGTGGGGTAGAGTGGGGGATTGGGGGACAATGGGGGCTGGGGCATCCTTCAAACATCCAATTACTCAGGAAAATGGGGGAATTGCTAAGAAATTTCTCGTGAAGAAATGAAGACCTGATGACTCGTTTGATAAATACATGCAATCAATCGCCTGGCTTGGAACTGTTAAGAAAAAGGCCCACATTCAATTACTGGCCTGTGCCAATTTAGCTGATCCTCCATGTTTGGTCCTGCTGCTCCTGAACTTGCGGAAGGGAGAGGAGGGGAGAGGAGAAGAGGGGGTGAGGGAGCGAGGAACAGGCAGGAGGGGTCGAGGGATCGAGGGGCAGAGTGGGGAGGGGTGAGGTGCGAGGGGCAGGGGGTGGCCGAGAATCACAATGGCTCCTGGGTGAGATTGCTGCCAACAATGTCACTGTGACCCCCTGCTGGGTGCATTTGTGTGAACAGGAAGGGAAGTGGTGGGAGTGAAGCACAATTTCATCTCCTTCCTGGGACACAAATAAATACTACTCGACTTAAATTCCCAGAGAGTTATGCGGCCCCTTAAAACTACAGCCTTGCAAGAGTGCTTTAGAATGAGGCATTTAACGGACGACCCGTCTCTCCCCTCAGGTGAATGTAGAAGTTCTCACGACACTATTTTAATAAGAGTAGGGGAGCTTGCCCTGGCTAATATTCATTCCTCAATCAACATCATTAGAAAAACAGACTGTCTGGCAGTTATCATGGTGCTGTTTGTGGGATTTTGCTGTGCACAAATTGGCTGCCACATTTCCTACATTACAACAGTCACAATACTTCAGAAGTACTTCATTGGCTGTAAAATTGAAGTTTACTATATAAGGTGTTGCAGCTGTATTGGTGAGACCTCACCTCGAGTACTGTGCGCCATTTTGGTCTCCTTACTTGCATTGCCACAGAATCGTCACAACACAGGAGGCCATTCAGCCCATCGTGTCCGCATTGTAAGTGGTTCAGAGAAGATTCACTCGGCTGATTCCTGGATGAGGATGTTATCTTTTGAGGGAAGACATGAGCAGGTTGGGTCAACACTCATTGGAATTCAGAAGAATGAGAGGTGGGGTTTTTTTTATTCGTTCATGGGGTGTGGGCATTGCTAGGCCAGCAATTATTGCCCATCCCTAATCACCCTTGTTAGAGCATTTGAGAGTCTACCACATTGCTGCAGGTCTGGAGTCACATGTAGGCCAGACCAGGTAATAATGGCAGATTGCCTTCCCTAAAAGGGATTAGTGAATCTGATGGTTTTTTACGACAATTGGTCATCATCAAATCTTGAATTCCAGATTTTTATTGAATTCAAATTTCCCACCTGCCAAGGATTCAAACCCAGGTCCCCAAAGCATTACGCTGGGTCTCTGGGATACTGGCTAGTGACAATACTATACTATACCACCGCATCCCTTATTGAATCATGTAAGATCCTGAGGGGGCTTGACAGGCTGAGAGGATGTTTCGCCTCATTAGGGAGGGTTGTGAATCTTTGGAATTCTCTCCCCAGCGAGCAGCGGAGACTGGGTAACTGAATATGTTCAAGGCTGAGTTAGAAAGATTTTTGATTGACAAGGGAGTCAAGGGTTATGGGGGATAGGCAGCAAAGTGGAGTTAAGGCCACAATCAGGTCAGCCCTGATCTGAAGTTTGCAAAAATCGTTGCTAGAAATAAGTTCCACAGGAATGAAATCTGGATGAAGTGACCAGATTATAGGAGGAAAAGAGAAAAGAGGGGCTGATTGGCCTATTCCTGCTCCTATTTCTTATGTTCTTTTGTAAATGCAAGTTCTATCTTTTATTAGGAGGCTGGGGAGGTGGGGGGGAGAATGGGGAGATAGGTGGGAGAAGGGGGAGGGTGTAAAAGGAAAAATACCTGGCATACCTGCCCACACTCTCTCCGAGTTAGCTCAAGTGGGCGAGAAACTGAAGCAGCATTTCAGAGAAGGCCAGAAACCCGAGTAAACCACCCTCCAGCCACGCACCTTGGGTGTCATGTGATACATATTGTGCAATAGCAAACACTATTCTTCTAGGTACGCCTGTCAACACAGGGCACCAAGCCAGGGCATTACTGCAGCTGTTCACATTATAATGGGGGACAACTACCGTCTGAAAGCAGCTCACAGCCAACTCAGCAGACTGGTAAACCCCAGCTGCAGGCAAGTGGAGGCTGCGCATTAATTGAGTCGCTCAAATGAAGAAAAGGGTTACTTGTCGATACTAGTAAGCAGGCTTCGGGTAGCTCGGCCAACTCTTGCGCTATGAGTGCAGTTTCTTTCCGCTTCCCTCTCCCACCCCCATCCCTATCACCCCAGCCCTGCCTCACCTGTCACCTCTCAGTTGTTCTTATTTAGTCTGTTGAAGAGCTACTGCAGCCCTATACTTTTGAGTCAGTTCTGCATCATTCAGCCCTTGAATGCTTCCTCCTCCACATCAACACCACCCCACCCCGATCTCACACCCCCTCCTCCTCCCACCATCCTCCACCGCCCCTCGACAGCTTCGTACGACTGCGAGAAAATAAAGTTTCAGTTCTCAGCTGGTGTAAGCCGCGGGACTCTGTGGTCATGCTCTCCAGTCCTGGAATTAAAAGGCCAGGGTAGAGAGTGATCTGCCGGGTGCTCTGTGCACAAGAGGTGACATCTCTCGGCCTTCCCCAGGGCTTGTCCATGTTTCCTGGCATGGCATAGGTTGGCCCTGGATTAGGACCCCTGCCCTTTGTCTTTGGCCAAGCTTTCGGTCACCCAGCCTAAAAACTTCCTTATGAGGCCGGAGTCAAATCTGGTCCGGCATCCACTCATGTGAAGCACTCTGCAGCGTCCTATGATGTTAAAATGGCGCCCTGTAAATGCAACTGTTGTGTGAAAGCTGCAGCGAGCAGGTTAGGAGGAGACTATTGAATCCCCTCGGTTTTCCAGGCCACAGTCCAGCCTATAATCCTGCTCTTTTGAACCAACGCTTATCCCCACACACTGTCTTCCTCTTAGCTCCTCAAGTACTAAGTGACCTCTGGTGACACAATCAAGTGACTATTATTGATGTGACGTAGCCCTACCGAGGGGAGAATGGACTGAGACTGATCTGATCCAACCTTCACACACTTTCCAGAAGAATATGAGGACCAGGATGTTTTTACTAGGCTATATAAAATAGCTATATAAATGTAAAATTGTTGTTGCTTTATCGTCTCCTTCCCTCCCATGGATCCCCACCCCCTCCCTACCCTGGGCCTCCTGGCCTAACATGGATGGGGCTAGGCCCCGAATTCTGGGCTCACGGTCTCCCCTAGCTTCGGGATGTGGGTTTGTCAGATTTCCCTGCTGTAAAGTGAGCAGCACCCTAACAGTTAAAATAATCCCTGTGCAGAAGCAGCTCGTGTAGACACAGGCATTGTTCCGCTGTCGCCAAACACCTGCTGAGGTCAGCCCGATTGCCATGAGGCAACTGTTACCGAGTCACGTGGGCTGTGGTTGGGGAGCTCACAAAGGCTCCTCCATTAGAAACTCACGGCAGATCTGCTTGACAGATGGTGCAAAACACACACACACACACACACACACACACACAGAACAGCAGCATGTGACAAGCAGTTTGGGGGGGAGGCTGCTGCTGCCTCATAAAATCTGGGTGTGAGCATGGGCCCTACAGCAGCCCCTGCCCCACACACCCCCCTCCCCCACCCCACCCCACCCCAAACACTCTTATCACCTGAACAGAAATCTCGACTTTGCTCTCTGAACTTCCTCTATCCCGGCCACACAAAGGATGACCAAACACTGAAATCCTTGGTGCAACGAGCATGAACACAATGGGCCAAATGGCCTCTCCTGTACTGTAAACCTTTCTCCGCATCCAATGTGGGCTTTAGGGCATTAACCCCTTCAGGGCTGCGCTCACATTTCACCATAAAGAATGTCCTGCACCCGCTCTTTCAGTTTTCTCCAATCCTCTCTGCCCAAGGTATTGGAGGTTCAGGCTGCCAGGAAACCTCAGGTACCTTGCAATAGGTACCACATCTTTTTTTTCATTCATGGAATGTGGGTATCACTGGCCAGGCTAGCATTTCTTGTCCATCCTGAATTGCCTTTGAGAAGGTGATGGTGAGCTACCTTCCTGAACCGCTGCAGTCCCTGGGCTGTAGGTACACCCACAGTGCAGTTAGGGAGGGAGTTCCAGGGTTTGACCCAGCAACAGTGAAGGAACAGAGATATATTTCCAAGTCCGGATGGCGAGTGGATTGGAGGGGAACTTCCAGGTGGTGGTGTTCCCATTTATCTGTTGCCCTTGTCCTTCTAGATGGTAGCGAACAAAGAGGTAACTTGGCCTAGGCCTCAGGCAACACTGCTCTGCAATGAACTGCTGACTTGCCCCTCTTCATACAGAGAGATCGGTGGACAAAGCACATTAGCAGAGGGGAAAAATCAAGAGTTGGGAATAGAGTTCCAAGATCTGGTGGGTTGATACCTGGAGAGTGGCATAGTGCTAATATTACTGGATTATTAATCCAGGGGCCCAGTTTAATGCTCTATGGACGTGGGTTCAAATCCCACCACAGCCGGTGGTGGAATTTAAACCCAATTAATAATTCTGGAGTTTAGTCTCAGTGATGGTGACCATGACAGACATCATTGATTGTTGTTAAAAACCCATCTGGTTCACTAATGTCCTTAAGGGAGGGATATGTGCTGCCCTTACCTGATCTTCCCGATATGTGACTCCAGACTCACAGCAATGTGATTGACTCTTAAATATGCTCTGAAATGAGCAAACTGCTCAGTTCAAGGGCAATTAGGGATGGTCAGCATTGCCCACATCCCATGAAAGAATTAAAAAGAAAAAATTTTCACTGACTCATTTCAACCTTGGTGATGACCCATAGAGTAGGCCCCCGGTGTGGTGCCTTCACCTCAGTTGCCTCAATTTAATAAAAAGCCAAGATGTCAAGACAGAGACTTGACTTAGTCCTAAACCTCAACCAATACTGCTTGGGACAGAGTCCTGAGCACGCAGCCTGGGTGGCTCCATACTCTCTATTATCTCCTCCTGTCTCCCAATTTCCTGGGTGTGAATGGTAATGTGCTGTGTTGGGAGCTAACTCTATCCTACAGCCATGGACAGCCTCACAGCAATGCTGAAGGTGCAAATATTTACCACCCATCACACATAATGCAGTTATACCTGCCAGGGCAGTGTCTGGGGTGAGGGAGAGCAGGGCTGAGGGGGAACTACAATTGGGGTCTGGGTCCCAGGCTAGAGAGAGATCAGCTTCTGATCACGGTCCACTGAGCATGCACGGATGTCCTACAAGGACATGATCTGTGTTTACTGTGAGGGTTTCCACAGGTGAACAACCGGCCCCGACACCCACTGTTTAAGCTCACATATGAGGAAGAATTTCCATTTGTGGCAGGTTACTGGATGGCTGTCAGCACCCATGGAATTATACTCTACAAGTAACTGAATTCAGGAGTGATTATAGGCCTAAACACGAGAGAGGGAGGCAGATTTTCTATCATAGCTAAAAAAAACGATAATGAGTATATGACCATTGACTGACTGAATGCTGAATCCTATATTCTTCCTCCACTTAAAGAACATTGTAAATAAAACTGGACCTGCCAATCCTGACATCTTATTGATTGTGTTAGTGTTTTCCCAGACAGTTAACACCTCTCTTGTGGAACAAGATCTCCTCATATTAATACAACAAATGCTAAGACTAAAACCTTCATCTTTACCCTGGTAATGTCAAAGGACACACACTCTCTCCCACACACATGCACACACTTTCTCCTACACACACATACGCACACACACACTCTCTCTCAGACACACACTCGCGTGCACATGCACACACACGCATGCACACTCTCTCTCCCACACACATACACACACACATACACACTCTCCCACATACACACACTCTCCCCACTCCCCCCCACCCCCACACACATACTCTTCTCTCCCCCACACACACACATTCGCTGTCTCACACACACACACCCTTCCCCCTCGCACACACACTTGCTGTCACACACACACTCTTCTTTCTCTCCCACACACACACTCTCCTGCACACAGTCTCCCCCCACTACCCACACACACACACACACACACACTCTTCTCTCTCCCACATACACACTCTCCCCCCCCACACACACACTTCTCTCTATCATACACACAAACCCTCTGACATGCACACACTCTCTCTCACACACACACTCTGTCACACACTCCCCCCACACACACTCTTCCCCCTCACACACACATACTTGCTGTCACAAACACACACTCACTTTCCTACACACATACAAACACACACTCTCCTACACACATACAAACACTCTCTCCCACACACACTCTCCCACATACACACACTCTCTCCCCCCACACACACTCTTCTCTCTCACACACACACATAGACACTCTCTCGCACACACAGACACACACACACACACACACACACACTCACACTCTCGCACTCTATCACATGCATCTTTTGTGTTGAGAATAATTTATTGCCTCACATATTTACAGAGATTAAGATCAAATAGGGACATGGCAAACATGATAAATAACTTCAGCTAACCCGGTTCAACCTCTGAATAACAACGGAATAGCTCCCTTATCATTCATTTTACTGTACTGGATTCCTGATCCACTCTACAACACCAATGCGCAATTATATAGAGCCTTTAAATAGAAAATGTCTCAATGTACTTCAAAGGCCTAATTCAACAGCATTCAAAAAAATCCAATGCATTATACGGAATTTTACAGCACAGAAACAGGCCATTTGGCCCAACTGGTCCATGGTATTGTTTATGCTTCACACGAGCCTTCTCCCACTCATACTTCATCTAATCCCATCAGCACCTTCCAAACCCACCACCGCTACCATCTAGAAGGACAAGGGCAGCAGATGGGATCACCACCAGCTGGAAGTTCCCCTCCAAGCCACTTACCATCCTGACTTGGAAATATATCGCTGTTCCTTCACTGTCACTGGGTCAAAATCCTGGAACTCCCTTCCTAACAGCACTGTGGGTGTACCTACGCCACAGGGATTGCAGCAGTTCAAGAAGGCAGCTCACCACCACCCTCTCAAGGGCAATTAGGGATGGGCAATAAATGCTGGCCCAGCCAGCGACGCCCACATTCTGTGAAAGAATGAAAACATCTTTCTATTCCTTTCTCCTTTGTGTGTTTCTCTAGCTTCCCCTTAAACATATCTCTTCTATTCACCGCCACTGTTCCATATAGAAACAAGTCCCACATTCTAAATGCTCTCTAGGGTAAAGAAGTTTCTCCTGAGTTTTTTGTTGGATTTATTAGTGCCTAGTTTTGGAATTGCCCATGATTAGAAACATTGGGCGAGACTTTAAGTGCTGAGGAATCCCTACGTTTGTGAAATGGAAGGGGAGAAGTTCCCTAAATATGTACTTCACTGACATCTTGGGGACAATGGCATAGTGGGAATGTCACTGGGCAGGTAATGCAAAGACTCAGGCCCATGCTCAGGGGATACGGGTTCATATCCCACCACAGCGGAAGTTAAATTCAGTGAATAAATCCGGAATTATAAAGCCAGTCTTGCTGATGGTGACCATGACACCCATCATTGATCTGGTTCATTAATGCCCTTGAGGGAAGGAAATCTACCATCCTTATGTGGTCTGGTGTATATGTGACTCCAGACCCATTTGACTCTTAAGTGCCCTCTGAAATGTGCAAGCCACTCAGTTCAAGGGGAATTATGGATGGGCAACAAGTGCTGACCTTGCCAACAACACCCAAATCTCATGAATGAAGAATAATAAAAAAGACATAGAACTAGAGCTTCCTCCATTCTCCTTCTGTTCCAATAAGCATTTGACATTAAAACCTCTTGACTATCACTTGAGGAATGAAGGGCGGAAATACCTTGAAGTGATGGGCGTCACTGTGATTTGGAATGCATTCCCTGCAAGGGTGCTGGAAGCTAGATTCAACAGTAACTTTTGGACATGTACTTTATGGTGGACATTGCAGGGCTAGAGGGAAAGAGCAAGGGGAGTGGAACTAATTGGACAGCTCTTTCAAAGAGCTGGCATAGGCACAAGGGGCTGAATGGCATCCTTTTTTGCTGTGTCATTCTACGAGTTGCCTTTCTTTCGGTCTGATCTCACACAAGGCCCTTTCGCTTTCCTTAGCTCCAGGTCAAAATGCCTCTGTGACCCACAAAGTTGTCTTCAGACTGTGACAGGAATTTCCCTCCTCGCCCACTTCAGCGTCATTTCACTGGTCTGCGTGACAGATCACCAGCACATTACTCCCACCAGTCTACACTCTATATACACAATGAAGGACTAAAATGTAATTTGCCCTACTCTGTATTTGCAACCATTTTCCTGCCTTAATAATAGCTGGCTAGGTTCACAAGAGGGAAACTCACTGCTGAAAAGAGAAACAGTGAACGAGTGGCTGTTTCTCTCGAGAGCGTTACATTTCCTTAATCACACAAACCAGCAGCAGCGACACCTTGGAAGCAGGCAAGCTCAAACCGATCAGTGCTAATGCAGACGCAGGGTGAAACCCGAACTCCTGGGTGCCCTTTACTCACCGAGCAGCCAAGCAACCCAGCCCTACATCCCACCCTCCCCCCACCCCAGGTCTTGGAGGACGGTGGTAGAGTCTCTTACCTGGGTAGGTTTTCATGTCAGAATTTGGTTCCTGAAGGGTGAGAACTCGCACACTCTTGCAGGTCAAAGTGAGGGGCCAGAAATGGGTGAGTGGGGGTCTGAGAAGGAAGTAAAAACCCACAGCTTTGGCATGCGCAAAAAAAAAGGTGCGATCCAGACTCCTTCTAATGCATGTCGACTGATAGCGTGTTTTGTACTGTTCAAACTTGTCACTAAGAGAACAGTAATGACTCAAGTTTCTGACTCATTGTTGCCTGTGACATTAAGCCAGCTATCGCTATAGAAAGGACACCAAGGTCAACAGTGGTTAACTTGAATTAAAAGCTCTAGTGACAGGGACCATTATTACAGTGTTACACTCCAAGAATTTCTTTTCTGAATTATTATTTTGGTTTTGAAGTAAGTGTTTTCACAGTCGACACTGGTTTATGCAAATGGAGCTGAGAGCTTCGGGCTGAAGTTTTGCATTTCCTCACTGACCACATACCTTTTTTCCACCTGCTGCTATTGAGCAAGCTCATCTGAAAGATGCACTGCTGTCCCACAGGTGAGGTGGGGCGTGGGGTCAAACTTCCCCAAGCTGCTGACAGTCACAATAATCATTGTTCATTGGATTGGTCCCTTGAATGAGAGGGTTGTCCTATGAGGACAGGCTGAGTGAATTGGGTCTCTATTCTCCGGAGTTTTGAAGAATAAGAGGCTATCTCATTGAAACATACAGAACTCTGAAAGGGGCTTGACACCGAGAGATTGTTTCCACTGCTCGGGGAATCTAAAACACGGGGACACAGTCTCAGGATAAGGGGCCGATCATTTAGGGCTGAGATGAGGAGAAATGCCTTCACACTAAAGGCTCTGAATCTTTGAGAATTCTCGACCCCAGAAGGAACAGATGCTCCATCGTTGAATGTACTTGAGGCTGAGATAGGCAGATTTTTATTCTCTCAGGAAATCAATGGATATAGGGAGCGGGTGGAAAAGTGGATTTGAGACAGGTCAGCCATGATTGTATGGAATGGCAGAGGAGGCTCAAGGGGCCGATGGTCTCCTCCTGCTCCTATTTCTTATGCTCTTATGTTAAAGCTAAACTCTAAGCTGGGCTGAGGAAATTCAAGTAGACCAGGGACTGTGAACAAAACAAAGGTCTCTTAGAGAATTTCAGGCAGTAGTATAGCATCCTCATTAGCCAGCCCATATTAGATGGTAGCTCAGGAGGGGCAGCATTTGACTTCTCCATAATTGGTCTTGGCATTCGTAGGTGGGAGGGTTGAAAGTTCCTGCTTCTAAACACTATCCAGCGACCACGCCAGCCCAGTGCTGGAAAATCCTGGTTTCAGGTGAGCCTGAGACCGATGCATACCACAGTCAAACAGCCTTCCAACCCTGGACTTTCTGACCTGACACTCTGAGCAGCAGTCAGTGAGGTGAGATGCTGGGAGAGCTGCCAGCCCTCATGACGTTGCAGTCCAGAGAGAGGGTGCACCTTCCAGAAAAGGGGGGAGAACAGAATGGGGTGGAGGGTTGTTGAGATGGGGGAAATATCATCAAGCCAGTCTCCACATAAGAACTTGACAGCTTTTAAATTGTAGGCAAATAGTAAATTTGAAATTTATGAGGCAAGTGACAGATTGTAGAACCTTTCAATTCTTTGGTTCCCAATCCTTCATAGTCTCGATTTTTATCATTTCCATTCTCGTTTTCAAATCCTCTATGGCTTTGCCTGCTAAACCTCAGCCTATAACCCTCCCAGATTTCCGCGTTCCTCCAATCCTGGCCTCTCGCGCATCCCCCATTTTTTTTGCTCCACCATTGGCTGCCGTGTCTTCAGTTGCCCAGGCGCTAAGCTCTGGAATTCACTTCCTAATCCTCTCCATCCTCCTCTCGTTCCTTAAAACCTAAGCTCTTTGACAAAGCTTTTGGTTATTTGCCCTAATATCTCCTTATGGGGTTCGATGTCAAATTTTGTTTGATAGCAGTCTTGTGAAACACCTTGGGAGTGTTTAACTAAGTGAAAGGTGCTATATAAATGAAAGTTGTCATTATATTGTGTTGCGTTACTTAAAATTGGGTTACGTCTTTACTTTAAAATTGATAGACTGTGACAGACGGATGGGGGGGCGGGGGAAGGGGGTGTGTGGTGCGCTGATATAAAAGAAAAATTGCTCAGAAAGTACACTAGACTAAAGCTCATCAACGTTCCTGCAACAAACACGATCATAACACAAAGAGCACCAGAGGAATCCACTGGCAGAATCAGACTTACAAACAGTGAACTGGAGAGATCATGGATTCGGAAAGTTTGGAGCGCTGCGTAGTGAAATTACTTACAACTCTGCTTCGAGAGCCTTTCAGTTTGGCCTAGTTAAGCAGGACTCAGCACTTGTGTTTTTACAAAGCAGTTTCTGTAGTGCAGTTGCACAGCTGTCAACCCTGCCTCACCTCTGCTGCCTAGCTACATAAACTGCATTTAACCCCAGATATGTCAGGGTATTAAACTCCCCGGGCCTGACCTAAAGAAGGTCAACAATAAAAAGTAGCTATTAATTCACAATAGCTTCACAAAATACATAATGTGAGAAGGTATACGTAAAAGTACAACAGCTTTACTAAATGTCTTGTTCAATTTTAAAACTCTCATCCTCGTATTCGAATACCTCCACCTCTCCCCATTGCTAAACTTCTCTCACCCCAATTCTCCACGAGTGCTCTGTGTTCTCCAAATCTGGCCTCTTGTGCAACCCCCACTTCCTCTGGCTCACAGCTGCTGGCTGTAATAGCCATCTATCTTCAGCCGTCTAGGTCTCATGCTCTGGAATTCCTCCCCTACGCCTCTCCACCTCTTGCCTCCTTTTAAAACCCTGCGTCAACAAACAACCTATCATAATGTCTCCTTCTTTGGTTCAGCGTCAAAGTTCGCATGGTTATGTTCTCGTAAAGCGGTTTGAGCCAGTTCACGACAATGAAGACGCTACATAAATGCAAGTTGTTATTGTAACAGCTTCATAAATGTACTTTCTTGACAATTGCAACAGAAATCAATAAAAGCGGCTTTACTTTTGCTTTCGAATGCAAGAGAATGTTCCAGGCAGGAAGGAGTTAATGAAGATTTATTGCTGAATGCATTACTGACAGTGCTGAGGTATTAATGTGTATTGGTGTTTTTTTAAGCACTGTCAATGGGCAGCTGGATCCAATTTTTCTCAGCTAACTAATTGTGCTTTTATCAGGATTCAAACCTACCAATTTATTCCGTGCAGAAGGAATTTTATTCAACACGAGATACAATAGGCCCGCTCTCTCGAGCTGTTTTGGAGAACGCTACGGAGAGGGTTATATAGCGAGCAGCTATGAAGATGGAGCTTTGCGAAAGAGTTTTTATTAACACAGGAAGCCGTGATCCATGTGCGCTATATCAGACGTTAGGGCACTCCAGAGACTCTGCCTGCGAGAGGCTGCTGGACAGACAGGTCAGGGATTGTAACCCTTCTGACAGCAAGTGACTTCAAGAACACAGAATCATGCTCTAATCAACTGTAGATTACTGCTCAATAAAGCTGCAGTAAAGAAGTCACAACCTTTACTCATGTCGTGTGAACAACGCGACCCATCTGGGATGGAGAACCACTGACAGTTGCTGTCTGTATCGATACGAGAACTGACTGAAAGCAGAAACAAATGCTGCCTTCCCGCCCACCCCCAGAGCAAGTCAGTCCAGTAGGAACAGAGAAACAGAGGAATATAGAGACAGGAGAAGGCCATTCAGCCCCTCGAGCATGTTCTGCTATTGAATATGTGACCCAACTCCACCTTTTCCCCATATCCCTTCATACCTTTGGTAAACAAAAATCTTATCAATCTCAGTTTTAAAATTAGCAATTGTTCTAACATCAATTGCCATTTGTGGAAGACAGTTTCAAACCCCTACTAACCTTTATGTGAAGAAGTGTTTCCTAATTTAACTCGAAAAATGTCTGGCTCAAATTTTTAGACTTTGGCCCCTAGTCCTAGACTTTCCGACCAGCAGGAATAGTTTCTCCAAACCTACCCTAATAGGTTTCCTTTAATATCTTAAAAACGTCAATCAAATCGCCCCCTTAACCTTCTAAATTCCAGGGAATACAACCTAGTTTGTGTAATCTCTCCATGTAATTTAAGGCTTGGAGTCCAGGTATCGTTCTGGTAAATCTACGCTCCACTTCCTCAAAGGCCAATATATCCTTCCTAAAGTGTGGTGCCCAGAACTGCTCACAGTGCCCCAGGTGGGGTCAAGAAACCAAGGAATTCCCGGTTCCACTAATCAGCACGGATATGATGGGCCAAATGGCCTCCTTCTGTGCTGCATCATTTTACAATCTCACCCAGGGTCAATAGGAATGGAAGAATCATGTTGGACTTGAAACATTAATTCTGTTTCTCTCTCCACAGTCGCTGCCAGACCTGCTGAGTTTTTCCAGCACTTTCTATTTTTATTTCCAATCTCCAGCATCCGCAGTATTTTGCTTTTATATATAAACACAATCCTCTACTGGAGAAAGGAAGGTTATATATAAACACACACCCTACTGGAGAATGGAATGTTATATATAAATAGTCTCCTACCGGAGAACACAAGGTTATATATAAACATAGTCCCCTACTGAGAACAGGAGGTTATATATGTCATGAAGTTATTCGTGTATATAATATTATTGGAAAATATTCTTCCTTTAAAATAGAGGTTTCGTCTGCGGGTGTTTCTTAATTGGATTAAAGCCAGCTAGTCTGGGTGCTTTGATGTGTAGCAGCTTTGATATGTAAGAAAGATAGCATGCATTTGCATTTTTTGAATACAGCATTCAAGAAGTGGGGTGAAAACTGACGCCTATCTAGCAGAACAAAAACAGAAACAGAAATACCTGGAAAAACTCAGCAGGTCTGGCAGTATCGGTGGAGAAGAGCACAGTTGACGTTTTGAGTCCTCATGACCCTTCAACAGAACTAAGTAAAAATAGGAAAGGGGTGAAATATAAGCCGGTTTAAGGGGGAAGGGTGTTGCGACAAGAAGCCAGTGACAGGTGGAGATAACCAAAAGATGTCACAGACAAAAGGACAAAGAGGTGTTGAAGGTGGTGATATTATCTAAAGGAATGTGCTAATTAAGGGTAGAAAGCAGGACAAGCAAGGTACAGATAGCTCTAATGGGAGTGGGGTGGGGCAAAGGAATCGAAAAAGGCTAAAAGGTAGAGATAAAACAATGGATAGAAATACATTTAAAAATAATGAAAATAGGTGGGAAAAGAAAAATCTGTATAAATTATTGGAAAAAACAAAAAGGAGGGGGAAGAAATGGAAAGGGGGTGGGGATGGAGGAGAGAGTTCATGACCTAAAATTGTTGAACTCAATATTCAGTCCGGAAGGCTGTAAAGTGCCTAGTCGGAAGATGAGGTACAGTTCCTCCAGTTTGCGTTGAGCTTCACTGGAACAATGCAGCAAGCCAAGGACGGACATGTGGGCATGAGAGCAGGGTGGAGTGTTAAAATGGCAAGCGACAGGGAGCTCTGGGTAATGCTTGTGGACAGACCAAAGGTGTTCTGCAAAGCGGTTACCCAGCCTGCGTTTGGTCTCTCCAATGTAGAGGAGACTGCATTGGGAGCAACGAATGCAGTAGACTAAGTTGGGGGAAATGCAAGTGAAATGCTGCTTCACTTGAAAGGAGTGTTTGGGCCCTTGGACGGTGAGGAGAGGGGAAGTAAAGGGGCAGGTGTTGCAACTTCTGCGGTCGCATGGGAAGGTGCCGTGGGAGGGGGTTGAGGAGTATGGGGTGATGGAGGAGTGGACCAGGGTGTCACAGAGGGAACGATCCCTACGATATGCCGCCAGGGGGGTGAAGGGAAGATGTGTTTGGTGGTGGCATCATGCTGGAGTTGGCAGAAGTGGTGGAGGATGATCCTTTGAATGCGGAGGCTGGTGGGGTGATAAGTGAGGAAAGGGGGGCCCTATCATATTTCTGGGAGGGAGGAGAAGGCGTGAGGATGGATGTGCGGGAGATGGGCTGGACACGGTTAAGGGCCCTGTCAACCACCGTGGACGGAAAACCTCGGTTAAGGAAGAAGGAGGGCATGTCGGAGGAACTGTATCAGAGATGGACCATGTGAAAATGATGGAGGAGTGGAAATTGGAAGCAAAATTAATAAATTTTTCCAGGTCCCGACAAGAGCATGAAGCAGCACCGCAGTAATCATCCATGTACTGGAGAAAGAGTTGTGGGAGGGGCTGGAACAAGGCATGTTCCACATACCCCATAAAGAGACAGGCATAGCTGGGGCCCATGCGGGTACCCATAGCCACACCTTTTACTTGGAGGAAGTGAGAGGAGTTAAAGGAGAAATTGTTCAGTGTGAGAACAAGTTCAGCCAGACGGAGGAGAGTAGTGGTGGATGGGAATTGTTCGGGCCTCTGTTTGAGGAAGAAGTGGAGAGCCACCAGACCATCCCGGTGGGGGATGGAGGTGTAGAGGGATTGGACGTCCATGGTGCCTATTTACCCCACCTATATAGCAGATACCAAGCAAGATGTTTATATTACTAATAAAATTGGTACTATGAAAGGGGTTTCATTGTTAAAAGGTAGAGTTCAAAGTGGCTGGTGATACAATGAAAATTCACATTCAATCAGTGGTGGTAGGTGTAACTTCAGTAGTTTTCGGGTGTGCAGAGCAGAGGCAATGTGAGATCAAAAGGCAGCTGTAAGCCTCCAACTGGATCCACTGGAATCAAAGTGAAAATAACCTCATTTTGAGTTTGTAAAGTGAAAATGCTTTGCCTGGTGTCTGATTAAGTCTATCAGTTGCTGTTGCCTTACTGGAGGTCAGTTTGGGAATTTGTTAAAAGTTATGATAGTAATAATTTGTAGCCACGTGTATATATATATATTTGTAGCCACGTGTATATATATTTTAACCTGTGTAAATTAATAACATGTTTCATTTAGTTTAATGTAAAATCTCGAAATAGTGGTCTGATTCCTGAATTTAGAGTCGCATCTCAAACATAACACTTAAAATTCTAGGGGCAGGATTTTCCCCCCGTTGGTGGGGGGGGCGGGGAGTTGAAGTGCGGGCGCGCAAGAGGCGGGCCTCCGATTGGCACCCCCCGATCGGGATCGCACCGCCATTTTATGTGGGCAGCCCAATTAAGGCCCGCCCAGTGTGACATTGCGCTATGTGCTCCCTGTGCGGGCGGGGGGATTCCCTAAACCCGAGAGTGTGCTCTTGCGCGCATGTGTATGAAAGAGTACACTCATCTCTCTGAGGCAAAGCGCTGCCTCAGGGAGATCGACTCTACAATAAAAAATATTAAAGATAGAGAAATAAAAAATCCCTGACATGTCCCCTCATGTGACACTGTCACATGAGTTGGGACATGTCTATAATCTTTTAAAAAAACTTTAATTAAATATTTAAAAACGTATATGAAATCTCATCCCGCCCGTGGATGAGGTTTTATGTTTTTTCTAATTCCCGCCAGTGCTCTTGGCCTGCTCGCCAACCTTAAGGTTGGACAGGCAGGTCTACTAATTAGTTCAATGCCTCTGTCAATGGCCTCAGTTGGCCATTGACAGGTTGGCGAGCGCACAGCTGATCTTGCTGCAGCTCCGCCTACCTGGAAATTTAAATAGGACAGGGTGAGGTCAGGAGTTCCACCTGATGTCATCGTGCGTCGGCAAGCAGGGGGCGGGGCCCGCTCACCAACGGGAAAATCCTGCCCTCGGTTATGACAGTTGTTTAAAGTTTCCCTCCGGGATTTTTTAAATAACTCCGCCTTACCAACTGCATTGATCACAACAATATGTAAACACAGTCACCTACTGTAGAACAGAAGATTATATATAAACACAGACCCTTACTGAGAACAAAGGGTCATATATAAACACAGTCCCCTACTGAGAACAAAGGGTCATATATAAACACAGTCCCCTACTGAGAACAAAGGGTCATATATAAACACAGTCCCTATTGAGAACAAACGGTTATATATAAACACAGTCCCCTACTGGAGAACAAACGGTTATATATAAACACAGTCCCCTACTGAGAACAAAGGGTCATATATAAACACAGTCCCCTACTGAGAACAAAGGGTCATATATAAACACAGTCCCCTACTGGAGAACAAACGGTTATATATAAACACAGTCCCCTACTGAGAACAAAGGGTCATATATAAACACAGTCCCCTACTGAGAACAAAGGGTCATATATAAACACAGTCCCCTACTGAGAACAAACGGTTATATATAAACACAATCCCCTATTGAGAACAAAGGGTCATATATAAACACAGTCCCCTATTGAGAACAAACGGTTATATATAAACACAGTCCCATACTGGAGAACAAACGGTTATATATAAACACAGTCCCCTACTGAGAACAAAGGGTCATATATAAACACAGTCCCCTACTGAGAACAAAGGGTCATATATAAACACAGTCCCCTACTGGAGAACAAACGGTTATATATAAACACAGTCCCCTACTGAGAACAAAGGGTCATATATAAACACAGTCCCCTACTGAGAACAAAGGGTCATATATAAACACAGTCCCCTATTGAGAACAAACGCTTATATATAAACACAATCCCCTATTGAGAACAAATGGTTATATATAAACACAATCCCCTATTGAGAACAAACGGTTATATATAAACACAGTCCCCTACTGAGAACAAACGATTATATATAAACACAGTCCCTTACTGAGAACAAAGGGTTATATATAAACACAGTCCCATACTGGAGAACAAACAGTTATATATAAACACAGTCCTTTACTGAGAACAAACGGTTATATATAAACACAGTCCCATACTGGAGAACAAACGGTTATATATAAACACAGTCCCCTACTGGAGAACAAAGGGTTACATATAAACACAGTCCCCTACTGGAGAACAAACGGTTATATATAAACACAGTCCCCTACTGGAGAACAAACGGTTATATATAAACACAGTCCCATACTGGAGAACAAACGGTTATATATAAACACAGTCCCCTACTGAGAACAAACGGTTACATATAAACACAGTCCCCTACTGGAGAACAAACGGTTATATATAAACACAGTCCCCTACTGGAGAACAAACAGTTATATATAAACATAGTCCCCTACTGAGAACAATGGGTCATATATAAACACAGTCCCCTATTGAGAACAAACGGCTATATATAAACACAGTCCCCTACTGAGAACAATGGGCCATATATAAACACAGTCCCTTACTGAGAACAAAGGGTCATATATAAGCACAGTCCCCTACTGAGAACAAACGGTTATATATAAACACAGTCCCCTACTGGAGAACAAACGGTTATATATAAACACAGTCCCCTACTGAGAACAAAGGGTCATATATAAACACAGTCCCCTACTGAGAACAAACAGTTATATATAAACACAGTCCCCTACTGAGAACAAAGGGTCATATATAAACACAGTCCCCTACTGGAGAACAAAGGGTCATATATAAACACAGTCCCCTATTGAGAACAAACGGTTATATATAAACACAATCCCCTATTGAGAACAAATGGTTATATATAAACACAATCCCCTATTGAGAACAAACGGTTATATATAAACACAGTCCCCTACTGAGAACAAACGATTATATATAAACACAGTCCCTTACTGAGAACAAAGGGTTATATATAAACACAGTCCCCTACTGAGAACAAACGATTATATATAAACACAGTCCCTTACTGAGAACAAAGGGTTATATATAAACACAGTCCCCTACTGAGAACAAACGATTATATATAAACACAGTCCCTTACTGAGAACAAAGGGTTATATATAAACACAGTCCCATACTGGAGAACAAACAGTTATATATAAACACAGTCCTTTACTGAGAACAAACGGTTATATATAAACACAGTCCCATACTGGAGAACAAACGGTTATATATAAACACAGTCCCCTACTGGAGAACAAAGGGTTACATATAAACACAGTCCCCTACTGGAGAACAAACGGTTATATATAAACACAGTCCCCTACTGGAGAACAAACGGTTATATATAAACACAGTCCCATACTGGAGAACAAACGGTTATATATAAACACAGTCCCCTACTGAGAACAAACGGTTACATATAAACACAGTCCCCTACTGGAGAACAAACGGTTATATATAAACACAGTCCCCTACTGGAGAACAAACGGTTATATATAAACACAGTCCCCTACTGAGAACAATGGGTCATATATAAACACAGTCCCCTATTGAGAACAATGGGCCATATATAAACACAGTCCCTTACTGAGAACAAAGGGTCATATATAAGCACAGTCCCCTACTGAGAACAAACGGTTATATATAAACACAGTCCCCTACTGGAGAACAAACGGTTATATATAAACACAGTCCCCTACTGAGAACAAAGGGTCATATATAAACACAGTCCCCTACTGAGAACAAACAGTTATATATAAACACAGTCCCCTACTGAGAACAAAGGGTCATATATAAACACAGTCCCCTACTGGAGAACAAACGGTTATATATAAACACAGTCCCCTATTGAGAACAAACGGTTATATATAAACACAGTCCCCTACTGAGAACAAAGGGTTATATATAAACACAGTCCCCTACTGAGAACAATGGGTCATATATAAACACAGTCCCCTACTGAGAACAAACGGTTGTATATAAACACAGTCCCCTACTGAGAACAATGAGTCATATATAAACACAGTCCCCTACTGAGAACAAACAGTTACATATAAACACAGTCCCCTATTGAGAACAAAGGGTCATATATAAACACAGTCCCCTACTGGAGAACAGAAGGTTATATATAAACACAGCCCCCTATTGAGAATAAACGGATATATATAAACACAATCCCCTCCTGAGAACAAAAGGTTATATATAAACACAGTCCCCTACTGGAGAATGGAAGTTTATGTAAAAACACAGTCCCCTATTGAGAATAAACGGTTGTACATAAACACAGTCCCCTATTGCGAACAAACGGTTGTACATAAACACAGTCCCCTATTGAGATCAAAAGCTTATATATAAACGCAGTCCCCTGCTGAGAACGGAAGTTTATGTAAAAACACAGCAGGCTCTTGAACAACTGAAGGTTACATACATACACAGCAGAATATTTCATGTCCATAAAGACAGCACACAACTAGGGAACCTAAGAAATGCAAGCTATTTGCCTTGGGCCAGTTTACATCATGCAGTATCTAAAAAGTAGCTTGGTGTTTTATTTTGCCATGGTGAAGGGTGGAGGGAACCCTGGTTTGCAACCTGTAATAAATAGCCCACTGACAGTAAAGGAAAGACAACTACAGGCCTGACAGCTGGCTTGTTATTTCAAACACTACCCTAGGAACTCACAGAGCACCAATTTAAGTACAGGTTATCCCTCTTGGTGCTTGATAAAGGATCTCCCCAACCCGAGTGGGGCCTTTAAATGAAGCAATGTGTTTTTCACCCTACAGCTCAGAGCCTGAGATCTGGTGGGTTCAATTAAAAAGCTCACCCTTGCTGTACTGCAACATGGGCAAGACCCCCAAAGCTGGGGAGTGGAAACGGCCAGTGGAGGGGGACCAGGAAAGAAACCAGTTTTCTATGCTGACATGACCAAAATTCCGACATGTTACACATTGCTCTCAGAAACATCAACTTTCCCCCGCCCCGACCCTGTACAAGAGACAGCAAGCAAGCTGGCTCTTGGCCAAAGCCACTGTCTCCTCTTTAATTTTGTTTTCCTGAAGCTATGACTCTCTCCTTGACTCCTAAAAAGGAATGTTGGTAAAAAGAGAAGACTTTATCAGGAAATCCTGCAGACTTCGTCAAACACAAATGCTTTATAGCACACGCCAGGATAGATTTTAACAGGGGAATGGGAGTACAGCACAGTTACTGCCAACATTCTCCCAGAGATTCCTGACACTTCCCTGTGGGATTGTTTGAACACCCTCCTCCTATCCCTCTAGTTCCAACTCCGATTTGAACTCCCTCCTCGTTAAAGTTGTCTCATTTTCCAGTTCTGTTCAATTACACAGCTGAACTTACCAGTCTACCTTGCCAAATTTCTGCTTTAGTGTTAGCAACAGGCCTGAGGGATCGATCGTTGCCCCGAAACGCTGCTACATGTCACATATTGGGGAATATATCCCTTATGTTTCATTCAAAATGACAGATCTGCAGTGCTTTAGGGGGTTAGCCATATGGCTCAGTCAGTATCCACAAATACAGAAGGTTGTGGGTTCAAGGCCAACTCCAGACACTTCAGCACAAAAATCTAGGCTGACACTCCAGGGCAGCACTAAGGGACTGCTGCACTGCCAGAGGTGCTGTTGGGTCCCATCTGCCCTCCCTGGCGCATTTATATATATATAAAAAAATCCCGTGGCCATTATTTTGAAGAACAGCAAAGGGATTCTCCCTGGTGGCCTGGCCAATATTTATCCCTTAAACAGTATCATAAAAAAAAACACAGATTACTTGATCAGTACCTCAAGATTTTTTGAGGGAATTTGCTGGGTGAAAATTGGCTGCCACTTTTCCTCCTTTACAACACTGCAACATTATTATGCGAAAAGTAAGAATGTGAAGAGTCATGGGGAGAAGGCGAGGGAGCGGCACTACTCTTGCTCATTCAGAGAACCAGCACAAACATGATGGGTCAAATAGCCTCCTTCTGTGCTGTAACATTTCTGTGATTCTGTGACCAGTGACGCCACTTAAAAAACTATATCATTGGCTGTAAAGCGCTTTGGAACACCCAGAGTTTGCGGAAGTTGCTATATAAATGCAAGTTATTTCGAGGGATAGCTGAAAACTCAAGTCCTTCATATTTTTTCTAGACAAGTCTTTAATGGAGTTAGGTCGCAGGGTGGGCATGATCTCACTGAATGGAGGAACAGACTCGAGGAGCTAAATGGCCTCCTCCTGTTCCTATAAAAGGAATCCCAACCCCATCCTAATTTCTTTGCTACACAGCAGGCTTTCAGTTGGGCCTCTCCCCTGCCAAAGACAGAGGACCATGCCGCCATGGTTACACTGACACAGGAAAACGTCCTGATTCGAGTCGCCTCAGTAGGAAATTAGAACGGGGGGTGTTGGGTATTTAACCTTGGGGTGCATCACAGTTAAGCATTGTCCCGCCCTCAGCAAAGACTGCCAGGGACTTGCCAGTGGGGCTGGAAGAACAATGAAGGTGCATAATTTCATGCCTCAAAAAAATCCCCCTCACAGGTTGCTAGGGCTGCATGAGGTTGGGAAGTCCATGAAATTTATCGGTATCTACGACAATCAATGTAAAACATGAATTTCACTTTGTATGCCCATTCCCCCACCACCATCCATCCACACCATGACAGCACACGAAATGCAGCCTATGAAAACAAAAACAGACACAACAACTTTTAATTATATAGTGCCTTTAACGTAATAAAACACCCCAAGGCGCTTCAAGTTTAACACCAAACCAGATAAAAAGCTTGAGGGGGCTTGAAGCAATTCCAACCTGATAGACACCAGTGAAAACTGTGGATGTTCAAGAGGCCAGAATTAGAAGGGTGCAAATATCTATGAGGGTTGTGCATTTTTTTTATTCATACATATGATGTGGGCATTGCTGTATAGGCCAGCATTTATTGCCCAACCATACAGCTGTGGGTTTGGAGCCACATGTCGGCCAGGCCAGACCAAGTAAGGACACCAAATTTCCTTCCCTGAAAGACATTAGCAAACCAGATTGGTTTTTATGACAACTGAATTCATATTTCATCATCTGCCGTGGTGGGATTTGAACCCAGGTCCCCAGAGCATTACCCTGGGTCTCTAGAATACTAGTCCAGTGACAATACCACTATGCCACACGGAGGAATTTGAAAAGCAAGGACGAGAATTTTAAAATCAAGGTGCTGTTTAACCAGGAGCCAGCATTGGTCAGCAATTATAGCGATGATAGGCGAACAGGACATGGTGATATTAAGGACATGAAGGGCTGAGTTTTGGATGACCTCAGGTTTACAGAGGGTAGTGTGTGGGCAGCCAGCCAACATGTGTTTGAATAGTCAGCTCCAAATATGTTGCAAGCAATCTGGTTTGACTTCAGGCTGTTGACCAGGAGAAGGAGGGAATCAGTGGTATAGCAGTGGAGTCTGTATCAAGGATTGAAGACAATGGCTTTGGTCTTCCCAATATTTAACTGGAGGAAATTTCCACTCAACCAGTACTAGGTGTCGGACAAGCAGTCTGATCATTTAAAGCTGTCAAGAGAGGTGGTGGTGAGCAAGTGCTGGGTGTCATCAGTGTACATGTGGAAACTGACATTGTGTTTTCAAATGACATTGCCTGGGGGAAGCATGTAGATGGGTCACGAGAGGTAACAGTGCAGGACCTGGAAGAGAAACCTTTGTAGGTGATTCTCTGGCTAAAAAAGAATGGAACCAAGCAACTGCAGTCCCATCCAGTTGGATGTCAGTGGAGAGTTGTCGGAAGAGGACGGTGTGATCAACCATGTCAAAGGCTGCAGACAGTTCGAGAAGGATAAGGAGAGATGGTTTACTTTTGTCACTGTCATGGAAGATGACATTTGTGACTGTAAAAATATAACCCCTCCCTTAGGAAAGGAGTAGGAAAGCTCACTAAGTTTAGAAGATACGAGGCAACTTGATTGAAACGTATAAGATCCTGAGGGGTCTTGACAAAGTGGATATGGAGAGGATGTTTCCTCTTGTGGGAGAATTTAGAATGAGGAGCCACTGTTTAAAAATAAGAGGTTGCCCATTTAAGACAAAAGATAAGGAGAAATTTGTATCTCCCAGAGGGTTGTGAGTCTTTGGAATTCTTCCTCAGAAGATGGTGGAAGCAGAGTCTTTCAATAGTTTTAAAGTAGAGCTAGATAGGTTCTTGATAAACAAGATGGTGCAGAATGGGACCAACATCCTTGCGGGGTGGTCTGCTAGTGCTGTTGGGGAGGGTTTAAATTAACTTGGCAGGGGGCTGGGAGCCTGAGAGAACATTCAGCAGGGGGAGATGCACAGCCAAAATTAGAAGAGAGAGCAAGTGAGTCTGGAAGGCATAGAAATTATAGGCCAGTTAAGGCACAAGGGAGTTTGACAAGGTTGGGTGGTATTTATTTTAATGCAAGGGGTCTAATGAATAAGGCAGATGAGCTGAGGGCACAAATTAACACATGGAAGTATGATGTCATTGCTGTCACAGAGATATGGTTGAGACAGGGGCAGGATTGGCAGCTCAAAATTCCAAGATATATGGTCTTCAGGCGAGACAGAGAAGAAGGTAAAAGAGGAGGGGGTATTGCAATATTGATCAAGGAATCAATTACAACAGGAAGGAGGGATGATATCTTAGAAAGTTCCTCAAATGCAGCCATATGGGTAGAACTGAAAAACAAAAAAGGAGCAATCACATTGCTGGGAGTGTACTATGGGCCCCTAAAGAGTCAGAGATAAATAGAAGAACAGATATGTAGGCAAATTTCAGAGAAGTGTAAAAATAATAGAGTAGTAAGAGTGGGGGATTTCCCCAACATTAATTGGGTTAGTCATAGTGTGATAGGTTTAGAGGGAGAGGAATTCTTAAAATGCATCCAGGAGAGCTTTTTAAGCCAGTACGTAGAAGGTCCTACAAGAGAGGGGGCGGTTCTGGACTTAATTTTAGGGAATAAAGCCGGGCAAATGGTAGAGGTATCAGTGGGGGAACGTTTTGCAGATAGTGAGCATAACTCCATTAGGTTCCAGGTTGTTTTGTAAAGGGACAAGGATGGATCAGAAATCAGAGTTCTAAATTGGGGGAAGGCCGATTTTAATAAGATCAGATATGATTTGGCCAGAGTGGATTGGGAGCAGCTACTTTTCGGTAAATCTGCGTCAGAGCAGTGGGACTCCTTCGAAAGAGGGAGAGTACAGGGCCAACATATTCCAGTAAAGATAAAGGATGGGACCAACAAATCCAGGGAACCCTGGATGTCGAGGAATATAAGGATTGGACAAAGAGAAAAAGGGAGGCTTATGGCAGATACCGAGGGCTCAAAACAGTGGAAGCCCTAGAGGAGTATAGAATGTGTAGGGGGAAACTTGAAAACGAAATTAGGAGAGCAAAAAGGGGGCATGAAGAAACATTGGCAGGTAAAATAAAGGAAAATCCAAAGCTATTTTACAAGTACATTAAGAGTAAGAGGATAACTAGGGAAAGAGTAGAATCCATTAAGAACCAAAGTAGTAATTTGTGTGTGGAGCCGGAAGACATAGGTAGGGTTCTACATGAATACTTTGTGTCGGTGTTCACAAATGAGATGGACGACGTGGGAATGGAAATCAGGCAGAAGGACTGTGATATAATTTAAGAAATTAGCATAGAAAGGGAGGAGGTTCTACACGGTCTGGCAGACTTAAAAGTAGATAAATCTCCAGGCCCGGATGAAATGTATCCCAGACAATTGAGTGAGGCAAGGGAGGAGATAGCAGGGGCGCTGGCAATAATTTTCAGTACCTCTCTGGCCACAGGAGAGGTGCCAGAGTGTTAATATGGCAATCAACTTGTTAAAACCATCCTCTGCTCCAGGTTACTCACAATAAGCAACTAGGAAGCTACTAGGAAGCTAGTAGCACTGAGGAGTTGTCTTGAAAATAAACCAGCTTTTGCCAAAAGACCAGCCTGGATTAATTCTTCCACCACAGCCTCTTATTGTGAGTAACACAGAGGACTGGAGGACAGCCAATGTGGCACCGTTATTCAAGAAGGGAGGAAGGAATAAACCAGGGAACTACAGGCCAGTCAGTCTAACCTCAGTGGCAGGGAAACTATTGGAAGCAATTCTGAGGGGTAGAATTAATCTACACTTGGAGAGACAGGGATTCATCAAGGACAGTCAACATAGTTTTGTTAAGGGAGGTCATGTCTGACCAATTTGATTGAATTTTTTCAAGAGGTGACCAGGTGTGTAGATGAGGGCAATGCATCTGACGTGGTCTACTTGGACTTCAGCAAGGCTTTCGATAAGGTCCCGCATGGGAGACTGATAATGAAGGTAAGAGCCCATGGATCCAAGGCAATTTGGCAAATTGGATCCAGAATTGGCTGGGTGGCAGGAAGCAGAGGGTGATGGGCGAGGGGTGTTTTTGTGACTGGATGCCTGTGTCCAGTGGGGTTCCACAGGGATCAGTGTTGGGTCCCTTGCTGTTTGTGGCATACATAAATGATTTAGACTTGAATGTAGGAGGGTTGATCAGTAAGTTCGTGGATGACACAAAAATTGGTGGGGCGGTAAATAGTGAGGAGGATAACCTTAGATTACAGGAGGATATAGACGGGCTGATCAGATGGGCTGATCAGTGACAAATGGAATTTAATCCGGATAACTGTGAGGTGATGCACTTGGGCAGGACAAACAAGGCTCAGGAATACACGATGAATGGTAGGACCCTGGGAAGTACCGAGGATCAGGGGGACCTTGGTGTGCATGTCCACCGCTCCCTTAAGTTAGCGGGACAGATAGATAAGGTGGTTAAGAAGGCTTATGGGATACTTGCCTTGATTAGCCGAGGCATAGAGTATAAGAGCAGGGAGGTTGTGCTGGAACTGTATAAAACGCTGGTTAGGCCACAGTTAGAGTGCTGTGTGCAGTTCTGGGATCCGCATTATAGGAAGGATGTGATTGCACTAGAGAGAGTGCAGGGGAGATTTACCAGGATGTTGCCTGGGCTGGAGAGTTTTATTTATGAGGAAAGATTGGAAGACTGGGGTTATTTCCCTTGGAGCAGAGGAGATTGAGGGGGGACATGATTGAGGTGTATAAAATTATGAGGGGCATAGATAGGGTAGACAGGAAGGTACTTTTCCCCTTGGTGGTGGGATCAATAACCAGGGGGCATAGGTTTAAGGTAAGGGGCAGGAGGTTTAGAGGGGATTTGAGGTAGAATGTTTTCACCCAGAGGGTGGTGGGAGTCCGGAACTCGTTGCCTGAAAGGGTGATAGAGGCAGAAACCCTCATAACATTTAAGAAATATTTGGTTGTGCACTTGCGATGCCATGGCATACAAGGTTATGGGCCTAGTGCTGGAAAATAGGAGTAGGATAGTTAGGTACTTGTTTGACCGGCGCAGACTCGATGGGCCGAAGGGCCTTTTTCTGTGCTACAGACCTCTATGACTCTATGAAAGGTTATTGGGGGTAGGTGGGTAGGTGGAGTTGAGGTTACAATCAGCTCAGCCATAATGTTATTGAATGGTGGAGCAGGCTCAATGGGCCGAGTGGCCTACTCCTGCTCCTAATTCATATGTTTCTATGCTTGTATTTTAGCCCTCTCTTTCCCAGGGGCGGTTCAGCCTGAGTTGAGAATTACTCACTTACAAAGGAACTGTTCTGTATGGGTCAGTTCAATACTGGGTTGGAAATTTAACAAAGCACCCACGGGTGTGCAGTTCTGTTCTTTCTCCTTCATCTCACAGCCCTGTGACTCTGAGAGATCTGTGAACTCTTCTAATTCTGGCCCCTTGCACACCTAGCTCCCTATAATCGTTACACCATAGGCGGCTGTGCCTTCAGTGGCCTGGAACCTAAACTCTGGGATTCCCTCCCCAGGCCTCTATATTTCTCTCTCCTCCTTCAAAATGCTCCTTAAAAACCAGCCCTTTGACCAAACATTTGGTCCTGTCCTCATGTCTCCTTAAGTGACCACATCAGATAAGCCATGATCCTATTCGATGGTGGAGCAGGCTCAAGGGCCAAATGGCCTAATGCTGCTCCTAATTCTTATGTTTGTAAGTTCAAAGCCCTTTACAGGCAGTGAAGTACTTTTAATACGTTTTAAAGGTAGGAAACTCAGCAGCCAAATTGTGCACAGCAAGCTCCCACAAACAGCAATGTGACAATAACCTAATTGAAAGCTTTTGGTTGATGGACAAATATTGATTGCTCTTCTATGAATGATGCCATGAGGCCTTTGACACAGACCTGAGAGGGTAAGTGGAGCCTTGGTTTAACGTCTCATAGGAAAGGTGGCACCTCTGGCAGTGCAGCACTCCTTCAGTACCGCACTGGTATTCAAGAGTGGGTCTTGAACCTACAATCTTCTGACTGAGCTGACATAGTGCAGGAAGCCAATGAGGCTGCAAAGAGCAAGAAAGAAAGATAGATTAGACCAAGGAGTAATGCTTAAGCCTGACCAAACTTGGGACTCTAAATTCAGTAAGTTGTCAGTGGAAGGAAGATAAGGAGGCCGATAGGAGTTGGGGTGATGGGTATTGCCTTTCTCACTGTGAAGAAACAGGGAGGGATTTGACCATGTAGAATTGTCAATGTGGAGCTCAGAAGGGTGGACAGTTCTGAGGAATACTAAGTTGGGAATAAAATAACAAAGGCAAGGCAGGTTTGTGCAGAAAGAACCAGGCTCGGTTTCCAGAGTTATGGGTGAAAGGGGTGAGTGAGGTTAATGGCAGTTTGACTTGGGTAACACAAGAGTACAGGAAAGCGTAAACCATTCGTGGTATTGCCAGCCAATGAGCTGTGTGTATGTTTATGTAGGCACACTGTTTTACTTCATTACTTCTGATGGGTTGCAGTCCCAGATGCCTAAGACCAGGATGTCACCACACAATGGCCTCGTAAACAATGCCAGCTGCAGGGAGACTGTGTTGGAAATACACCACAGGCTTCTCTCCACGCCTGTGGTATCCATTACAACTCACTGTGGATTTACACTGCAATAAATCTCATCTCGGTAACAAGGCATTTAGTCATCTCACTGCTTTCAGCATTGCACCTTCACATCAATGATTGACAAGCAGCACAATCAGACACAAGGTGCTGTTACTAGCCAAGTGGCAGGAAATCCAGCTGAGATTAAAAAAAAAACCAAAAACATCTGCTATTACAGGCAATGCCAGACCAAAATAATAACTCCTAAACCCTGAGGAGCCCAGAGCCCACATCACAAACTAGGGTCATCTATAATTTCCACTAAATACAGTACATAAAAAGATGTGTAGCTTACTCAGGCATGCAGACAAATTGACGCTATGGCAGTCCTGTCACAGAGGAAGGCAGCTGAAGAGTGGCTTGACAAAACTGCGGTTGCTCACACACGCCTAAGAAACCCTCCCCTGCTCGCCTGGATGGTGCCTTTCATGGCCTCAGGATATCCCAAAGCATTTTACAGCTAATGACGTACTTCTGAAGTGCGGCCACTGCTATGATGTAGGAAAGCTCCCACAAACAGCAATGTGATAATGACTAGATATTCAGATTTTTTTTTTGAAGTGATATTGGTTGAGGGATAAAAATTGGCAGAACACCAGAGAGAGCTCCCCTGCTCCGCTTTGAAATAATGCCACGGCATCTCTTCTGTCCGCTTGAGAGGGCAGACAGGGCCTCAGTTTAATATCTCATTAGAAAGATGCCACCTCTGTGCAGTACTGTCTCAGTACCTGACACGGAATGCCAGCCTAGATTTTGTGCTCAACTATCTTTAGTGGGGCATGAACCCACAACTTTCTGATTCAGAGGTGGGCATGCTATCAACCGAGTCACAGCTTTCTTTTATTCATTCATGGGATGTGGGCATTGCTGACAAGGCCAGCATTTTGTTTGGAGGGCAGTGAAGAGTCAACCTCATTGCTGTGGGTCAGGGGTCACATGTAGGCCAGACCAGGTAAGGACGGCAGATTTCCTTCCCTAAAGGACATTAGTGAACCAGATGGGTTTTTACGACAATCGGCAATGGGTTCATGGTCATCACTAGACTTTCAATTCCAGATTTTTATTGAATTCAAATTTCACCATCTGCCATTTAAACCCGGGTCCCCAGATCATTAACCTGGGTCTCCGGCTTACTAGTCTAGTGACAATACCACTATGTCACCGCCTCCCCAATAAGATCGACAAACAGATTGTAGGACCTGGGGCCATCCTCATCCGCATTCATTCTGTTCCAATCTACCATCAAACTGCAGTATGGATGGAGATGCTGGCAGGGAATGGTGTACCCAATCTGTGCAAACTGGATTTGAGATAAAACTCCAGGCTATAAACACCAGGACAACCAACAGTGCAATATGATAAAAAAACAAACAGAAAGAGCACAGATTCAAATACACTGCTGCGATTTATTAGTTTCTGGATATGGTTGATAGTGTATTACAAGACTATAATTCAATGGAACAGTTCTGACAATGTCCCACTCACGGAACTAATAGGAAGCAGATACGTTGTGAGGGAATTCTCTTCCCATAAGCTACCTCGTCTTTTTTTTTGGCAATCATGTCTCACTTACTTTCTTTCCCTCACTTATCTGTGTCACATCTGAAATGCGAGACGAGGCTGGCAACCTTTTCCAAAGTCCCTGCCAACGCAGCTCTCTAACCAGTTTCCAGAGAGATGGGTGTGAGAAGACACCGCGTCTCTCCCACTCCAATGTTCACTTCTTCCTGTGGGAAAGTCCTTAGTCTTAATCACCCTGCACCTCATGACCCAACTTCCAATGGTTGAAAGGTCCCAAACCTGTTTCCTCCTCATCTGTGGCACTGTTCACTTTGTTTCAATGCACCACTAGTACTAATAGTTGTGGGAAAATACAGGTAAGCTCTTACCCATTTTACCTCCTCCTTCAACAGACACTTCCTATGGTTGAAACTTGGGAGAAACAGCTGGAGAAACTGGAAGCCACTGCGTTAAACTAACAGTTCCTGACCACTCCTGCATTATCTGCAATCACCCGTCGAAAAACTGAGTCTGCGTGAAGACCCCCTCAGTGCTGCGCCCTCTGCAAAATAACAAGTGACTCAGAATTCTCATTACCTGATTTAGAAGGACACTACGCTGGCATCAAGGAGTTGCCATGAAGATTCCCGACAGCCTGTGCCCAACCCTCACTTCAGTTTCTGTCATGCCATCTGTCTGTTAAAGCTACAGATGGTACCTCTGCTGTGGCGCAAACTACTTAAGTGCAGTTTCAAACTTTTATCCTCCCCAATTTTATAAAAATCCAAAAAGTCCCACAAGTCCCCAACAAAGATGAATTGGTTCAGTGCAATTTCTGACGAAGCTTTGAGCTATATAAACCAGAGAGGCCCTTCTTAATCAAATATTGTTGCAATATTAACTACCCAATTCTAAGCATGAGGAATGGACACTATGGCAAGGTACCAGGTGCTAACTGATGCACCTGGAATCAAATTCCAGTGAGAATTAGGAAGGGGAATTCAGATGATGAGGCACAAAATGGTATAAGCTTCACCTGTTGCAACAGAAAACTGGAAGCAGAGAGGCCTGGGCTCAGGAGGGCAGGAAACAATATAAGGCCTGGCTGATGTCACTTCCTGTCATCACAGTCACTGAGATTTCTAGAAAACATGAAGTGGGTATTAATACAGTCTGACTAAACCATGTCCAATTTTACTACCCAATGGGGAATTATAAACCCATAGGGCATTCAGCAGAAATTTCATTACTAAGAAATTATGAGAATTTGGAACCTGCTAACAGAGGGAGTGAATGAAGCGAATAGTACAGAGACAAGCATATTAGGGAGAAGTGAATAGAGGGTTACCATGGTAAATTTAGATAAGGATAGATGGGAGGAGGCTCAAGTCGAGCATAAATGCCAACATGGATTGATGGGGCCAAAAGGCCTGTTCTGTGCTGTATATCCCATGTAAACCCAAGTAACACATAAGTAGTTTTGCCTTCGTTATGGCTTCTTCTTTCTCTGCTACTCTCTTCTCATAAATCCCACATCATTTCATATCAGCTCACCCGAATAGAATTTAAAGTAGTTTAATGTTCCAAGAATTGGGGGATTTCCTTGCCATGACTCCACCGCCAATCTCACTGCCTCCACCAATTGCTGACAGTAACCAAATTTTCGCCACATCTGCCAATGAGCGTTATCTCTCTTCAAACTCCCATCTACATTGATTACACTGAGAAGGCAGGGAGCAGCAGGAGATCAGTGTAGATAAATAATTGGCAGCCTCAAGCTACTTAGGTGTTGCTTAAACAACATAGATCTTTGGTGGACTTCAAACTGAGTCTGTCTCCCCTCCCCCACATAGCTCCCAACAGTTTGACCAATGACTCAACAAATTTATCCAGTCGAGCTCCACTAGCAAGGGAGATTCCAGTTTGATCCCAGGTCTGTGCTGAATTTGATTTTCTCTGAGCAGTGGGGTTCTACAGTTGGCCCCAAGCATCCCTGGATTAAAGCGGAACAAATTGTACAGAGTTCCTGCCCTAGATTTGATAGTGGTGTTCAAAATCATGAGGGGGCTGGACAGAGTAGATATGGAAAAGCTGTTTCCGCTCGTAAAAGGATCAAGAATGAGAGGGCACAGATTTAAAGTGATTTGCAAAAGAAACAAATATAATGTGAGAAAAAAACTTTTTCACATGAGTGGTTTGGGTCTGGAATGCGTTGCCTGGAAGTGTGGTGGAGGCAGGTTCAATCAAGACGTTCAAGAGGAGATTAGATGATTATTTGAATAGAAACAATGTGCAGGGGTACAAGGAAAAGGCACTCAGTCATAATGCTTGTTTGGAGAGCCGGTGCAGACACGATGGACCAAATGGCCTCCTTCTGTGCCATTAAACTTCTGTGATTCTGAGATTTTTCAAAGTGATCTCTCGCAGGTAAGATAATTAGCCATAGTTCATGAGGGACTATAGACATCATTGTCTAACAGATGGGCAAATGGTTATATAGCTTTAGAAGCACCACTCTACATCAAGCATGGGGCAAGGCAAGGAGGAAGCCATCTATGAACGACTACAGCAGGAACAAGATTGAACCCACGCCACTGACTTCATTCTGCACCACACTGTAGCCATCCAGCTAACTGAGTTAACCAACCTCTTTCAGTTAGTTACTTAACTATCCCCAGTATTTACACTCATTACCAGTAGTCCAAGTAGACTCCTTTGTGTGCATAGAAGTTGCATAGTGACATCACTATGACATCACCAAGCATAAAGCTGGAGGGTGAAAGTACAGCCTCCATGTTAGATGTTCACTATTGCCTGTGATTGCAATTGCAGATGTTCACTACTGTCTGTGACACTGTATCAGTAAGACTTTATGTGTACTTCATGAATCAGGCATGTGGTCAAGTAATAAGCCTATGTAACTGTTAGGACCCAGGCTAGATCAAGGCCTGTGCAGAGCTGTATGTAGTTGTTGCTAGTAATAAGCTTCATGTAATTGTGTCATCAGTCTCAATATCTTGCTTAGCATAGGTAGCAAAGAGACAGATCCCTTGAGGATCCTGCCTCCACCACACTTCCAGGCAATGCATTCCATCAAGACCCTCAACGTACATGGTGGCAGCAGACTGTAAGAGACCACAACACCCATTGCAGGGCTTTCCTATGTGGTTTCCTTAAGAAGTTAATGCTGATTGGTCTTCCCTTTCTGAAAACCAGGTTCTCCATCACTTACTCTCTCACTCCACGTGCACCTTGGTGACATGACATGAGGGGCTTGAGCACAAAGTCCGGCTGGCACTCCAGTGCAGAACTGACAGACTGCTGCATTGTCAGAGGCAATATCATTCAGGTGAGAAGTTAAACCTAGATTCCATCTACCTTCTCAGACATGGCATGATTTGGAAGAGCAGAGTTGTTCACGGTGTCCTGGCCAATATATATCCCTTAAGCAAATACTTATGATTTGGTCATCCTAACATTGCTGTTTGTGGGAGCTTACTGTGCACCAATTGGCTGCCACGTTTTCTACATTACAACAGTGACTACACTTCAAAAAAGTACTTCATTGGCTGTAAAGTGCATTGGGACATCTTGAGGTCACGACTGGCGCTGTTTAAGTGTAAGTCTTTCTTTCCATTATTTCATTCTTCAATGGATTTCAAGAAACACAAAGGTGTACAGTTTTTGCTCGGTGGCTTTGATTTTTCTCAACGCAAGATATCACAGAATTTTAACCATAAATTCTGCTCAGTGCAAATGGGGGTCCTGCAGTCTTTTGCGCCTGTTTAAAAAGTGATTGCGGTAGGAGGAGGCCCCACTCAGAAAACTGGCCACCCTCCTCCCAGATCGAATTAATCACCATCACATCTTTCTACTAATGGTGCCCATTTGGAGACCTTGAGCAGGCTCTAAGACTGACACTGATTCTTTAAGGTGCAAGGCGACCATTGGCAGGTTTTAAAAGCTGATGAAAGTAAATTAAGAAAGAATGACAACAAAGAAACTGCCTTCTAGGCTCCAATATAACAAGCTAATGGTTCTGTATATTTTTTTAAGGTCATTTTCAACAATTAAACATTTAGTTACTCACAAATGGTGCAGCAGTCACTGTGATGAAAAGTGTTCAATTTTTTTTGATATTACACCTATTAATCAAACTGCACTATGTTACTGCTCTTAAATGTATCAAGGAGTATTATAAAGCAAAATTTGAAAAAAAAATTACATTTTGAAGGCTGCCCAATTGCGCTCGTTCATGACAGACTTTGCCTACGGTGATATGCAAATGAGTTCGAGCGACACTCAAGAAGAAAGCACTTTTCAAAATGGTGCAATCACGCCCACAGCAGAAAGTCTACCCCAAACTACATAATGGAACATAAGTGCCTGTGAACTCAAACCAGTACACCAGTTTCCAAACACTGTCTGTATGCTCCATTTGGCCCAGTAACATTTCGACATTCACTACAACCCCTCAACACAGCACAAGTCCTAGCGACAACCACTATCTCTACCTTCTGCCGACTCCGTTTACTGACAGTAGCCAGCTTCTTGGGAAGTCTGTGATAGAAAAACCAAAAGGAAGGCACTGGCCAAGCAAAGAATTACCATTCGCCAGCAAAGAAACCAGCAACTTTTCTGAGTGGGACATTTCTGATGTACAAAGCATCTAAAGGTACTCCAGCTAGCAGACGCAAGGTGAGTGCTTCCTCCCACCCACCCCAAACTACTGACTGACTTACCAGGTTTAAAAGGTTTCCATCTTTGATCCTTGCAATCCATTATCGAGCCGAGAGCTGCTTGTCGCACACTGATCTACAGCAGTTCTAGTGAAAGAACGAGCTGAACTCTTTTACACCCTCAGGGGAACAAACAAAGAGAAAAAGCTCCCGTAATACATACTTGTCCTCTTTGTGATAAGACCGTGAACTGGAGGGAGAGAGACAGAATTCCACAGGCAAACACTTCCTGAGGAGCTGCATCTGGCTACAGTTCCAGGTTTCTGATTTCTCAGAAAGTGACTCAGCCTGTTTGGCGTATTGTGAGCAATTTGTGGCAACATCTGTCAACGGCAGTCATTATATCCATATCAAGCACAGTGCACCCGCAGAAACAGGTTTATTCACCCACCCAAGTCAGACTGTGTCAAGTACCTTTTCACCATCTATATATCCCACCTACCTCTTCACAATCTGTACAATATGTACTTAAGACTTCATCAGACCTCTGGCTTAAACCTCAACTAGCCTCAGTTAACCAAGATAAAATAAAAAGGTGCCAGCACCCAGGAATGTGAAGTTTAATTGTTTAATATTGTAACTGACTTCTTTTCCAAACCGGTAACTGTGTTCCTCTCCGCAGATGCTGTCAGACCTGCTGAGTTTTTCCAGCTATTTTTATTTTTGTTTTGGATTTCCAGCATCCACAGTTTTTCGCTTTTATTCTTTTCCAATTACCTGTGTGAACTCATGTCCTCTTCAGGGAAATGCATTCACTTTGTGTATATTTTAGGAGAGTTATCATTAAATGCGCTTCAATTGTGTCGTTTCATTTTCAAGCAAAATATTAATTTCTTCCATTTCCGTCATGTAGGAAACAAATAAAACCACAGAACAGACAATGAGAAATGGAGTGTTTTCTGGGTTGTAGTGTGCCTAGACTCCCTTTTAATTACAGCTTCCATTGGTAGTCACAGCCCAAGTATCTGAGTTTGTTTTACAAATCTGTGCCTGGTAACGATTCCACAAAGTTTTGGAGTACAAATGAGGAAGGATTTTTTTTTCCACCATTGAGTTTCTCCAATCCATTGCCTGCCACCCCTCCCAACACCCGAAACTCCCTCAAACCCCAGCTTCCTGAGGTACAGCCTCTTGTTAGGATACAGTTCCACAGCACCAGGTGCCAGCGTTGAACTGACCACTTATCACAAGACTAGACCGGGAGTGTCAGCAGGCAGTTCAAGTCATATAACAACAACATGCATTGATATAGCGTCTTTATCCCGGCAAAACATCCCAAGGAACATCACATGAGCATTATCAGGCTTCAGTTTGACACCGGGCCACATAAAAAGATATCAGATCAGATGACCAACAGCTTGGTCAAAGAGTTAGGTTTCAAGGAGCACCAGGTGTGGGGTGGGCAGAGATATAAGAGAGACAGGGAGAGGTTTGGGGATGGAATTCCAGAGCCAAGGGTCTAAACATCTGAAGGCACCACAGCTAATGGAGGGTTGAAGAAATCCGGAATGTGCAAGAGACCAGAGTTGGAGGAACACAGAGTTCCCAGTGGCTTGCAGGAAATTACAGAGATTATTTATGTAGAGGACAAGACCACAGAGGATTATGAAGACAAGAATGAGAATGAGAGGTCAGTCAGGATGTGACACTTGAACTGTTACGAGGATTCAGAATAGAATAAATATAGGATAGAAAAACTGGCAAAGAAATAGGATTCTAAAATTCTCAAACTAACTTTATTGAACTATGTTTCAAAATCATAATGAACATGAATAGCATACTGATAACTGATGAAGAGGCGAATAACATCATTCAGGGTCTACAAAGATAAACAGAACTTACAAACTGATTACTTTCAATTCAGTTGTGTCCTCATTTTATAAGAGCCCCAGAGAAGTTGAAACTTCCCAATCCAGTTCGCGTTTTACCTTTTAAAATACAGGTCATCAGGTCTCTTTCATCCATCTACCTGTCTTACTTTAAACCATGAGATCGACCAATTATCTCCACAAAGCTGAATCATCCACACAGTCCCCAGCCTTGCCCCCCAATCTTTTAACTTTAACCCAAAGAAGCTCTGACACTTCCCCTCCAGCTCTTCACTTTAACTGAACCAGAAGACTAAAGGATTACATATTCCCTGAACGATACTCACAATACTCAGCCCAGCTGATACCTTCTAGTACCCATTCACACCTGGAATGCTGATCAGATGCCCAGGGGAAAAGATGTAACTTCTGATGCATTGGCCAACGTCCAGCTGGAAGGAACAAAACAGCAAAGGAAAGGTACACCTTTCTTATACCCCTCTGTACATGTGTTCAAAACTTGTGGCGATCAGAGATTGGTTACTCCCTGCATGGTCAACTCTGTGAGTGATCAAAGGATGATGTCACCCCTCATGGCCAGAGTCCCTATGAACTGTTTCAAAATGCCCTTTTTGGCTGTTACAAGAAGACCCCCAACTAGGCCTAACATTCCACATGGTTGATAAACATCATCCAGGTGTATCTTCACACTGTTTCAAGGATACAGATAACCAATGCCATCCCTGAAATGAGATTTTTCCTATCAGTGTCTTGATAATCAAAGATATTTGTACCACTGGAATGTTTGCAATAAAAACTGACCCATACCTGACTTCTTATATTTTAGTCTTTTTATTACCTATATCCTGTCTTAAGGATGCAGCACATACAGGACACAAGACATTTCAGACTGAATTCTGTTCAAGTACTTGTTTTCACTCACTTAACCCTTGTGCTCCCACAAAGATCAAGCTAGCAAACTCAACAGTAGCCCAATGCCTTATGTACAATGTCATAGCATAACACGCCACTGAAAGTACATCATCATTTCAGGATTTTCTGCCCATATTACATGAAACACACTGGAATTATGGCTTCTATTATTAATCCATGCCCATAATGTCCAAGTTTGTTTTTATGAATCGATGTCTGCAAAGTTATGAGGTACAAGGTTCCACCTTGTCCATCTTCACATTCAAACACAGCCCTGTTCTCACCCAATGGCCAAGCAGGCCTTTCTGAAAAGCAATCGGGAGCAGTACTCCTCTGAGTATTCCCCCTCTCCCAGGCATACGGGGAACCCCAAGGCAACCGGAGCACCCGCTGAGCAGATTACAGATAGCAGCTGTGATGTGACCATGCTTCTGCGGTAAAAATGATTCCACTGGGTGGGGAAGCACGTCGCCCCACAAGATAAATATTTCGCTCAATTCCTCCACGGCAAATCAAAATGAGAAATGGTTTATTTTGCTCTTGGATCCTGACCACTGCTCATGGTTGGTTTGGACAGGGCCAGCAGGGGGAAGGGGGTGGGGGGAATGAAATACTGCCGTGAAGGTCATAGCGAACTAGCCACTGTGAGGTGGAACTAATACACAGCTCACAAACATTTACTGTTGAGAAGAGTCAGCCTGCAGACCACAAGTGGTTTGGTTTGAGTGCAGACACAGCTGTGAGAGGAAGGAAATGTTCACAGTGGCTCAGTGAGATTCCCAGAAACAGCCCTCGCTTGGTGATTCTCAGTCCAAGGTGAGAGGAAACAGCCCTCAGTGCAAACCCCATCCACCGTTAATCAGCTCGGAGCTCGTGGAATGTTGTCACTGCATCTGTCCTGCCACACCAACAAACAAAATGCTCCAACTGTGGCTCCAGGGCATGACTGCTGTGCCTGTAACTAAGTGGGTAGTACCCTCACCTCTAAATCAGAGGGTTGTCGGTTCAAGCCTCACTGCAGGGATTTTAGCACTTAATCTAGGCTGACAGTCCCGAGGCACTGTCTGCCTCAGGGTGGGTGTTAAAGATCCCATGGTGCTATTTGAAGAAAATTTCCTGGTCAACATTTATCCCAAAACCAACACCTAAACTGATGGCCTGATCTATAATCTCTTTGCTGTTTGTGGAACTTTGCTGCTTGCAAATTGGTCACCATGTTTCCCTGCAGTTAACAATGACTACACTTCAAAAAAAAAATGGGTTTGGGTTGTTTGCTTCGGATAAGGTGCCACACAAGAGTTTAGAAGGCAAGATAAGTATGCATGGATTTGGTGGTAACACATTAGCATGGATAGATGTTTGGTTAACTGACAGGAAGCAGAGACGGGGCATAAGTGGGATTTTTTCAAGTTAGCAGGCAGTGAATAGTGGAGTGCCACAAGGGTCAGTTCTGGGGCTTCAGCTATTTACAATTTATATTAATGACGTAGATGAAGAGGCAGTGAGTAATGTTTCTAAATTTGCTGGTAGAAAGGTAGAAAGGTAAGCTGTGGGGAGGACACTGAGAGGCAGCAAAGAGATATAGACAGGTTAAATGAGTGGGCAACAAAATGGCAGATGGATTATAATATAAGGAAGTGTGCAGTTATTCGCTTTGGTCAAAAGACTAGGAGAGCTGAATATTTTTTAAAAGTAAGAAACTTGTAATTGTTCGAAGAGACTTGGGTTTGCTCATACAAGGAACACAAAAAGTTAACAGACGGTGCAACAAGAAATTAGGAAGGGAAATGTTGGCCCTTTTTGCAAGGGGGTAGGAGTACAGGAATAAAGAAGTCTTGCTAGAGCTGTACAGGGTTTTGGTGAGACCACATCTGGAGTACTGTGTGAAGTTTGGTCTCCACATTTAAGAAAGGATGTGCTTGCATTGGAGATGGTACAGCTAAGGTTCACTAAATTGGTCCCTGGGATGAGGGGATTGTCCTATGGTGGGGAGCTGAGCGAATTGGGTCTATTTTCTCTGGAGTTTCAAAGAATGAGAGACGATCTCATTGAAATGTACAAGATTTCAAGGGGTTTGATAGGGTATATGCCGAGAGATTGTTTCCACTGCTCGGGGAATCTAAAACACAGGGCACAGTCTCAGGATTAGGGGCCGATTCATTTAGGACTAAGATGAGGGGAAATTACCCCCCCCCCGACTCCCCAACTTAAACCAGCTTATATTTCACCCCTCTCCTTGGATTCACCCAGTTCTGCTGAAGGGTCATGAGGACTCGAAACGTCAACTCTTTTCTTCTCCGCCGATGCTGCCAGACCTGCTGAGTTTTTCCAGGTAATTCTGTTTTTGTTTTGGATTTCCAGCATCCGCAGTTTTTTGTTTTTATCTTTTTGTTTTTATGAGGGGAAATTACTTCACTCAAAGTGTTGTGAATTTTTGCAAATTCTCTGCTTCAGAAGGTTGTGGATGTTCCATTGTTGGGGTACATTTAAGGCTGGGGTAGACAGAGTTTGCTCTCTCAGGGAATCAAGGGATATGGGGAGTGGACAGGGGAGTGGAGTTGAAGCCCAAGGTCAGCCATGATAGTATTGAATGGTGGAGCAGGCTTGACGGGCCTAATCCTGCTCCTATTTCTTGTGTTCTTGAGAAAGATGAAGTAGTGTTATTAGAAAGTGGAATCAAAGGGCAGAAGTTAAAAGCTTCTGTTGAATATGGCTTATTCATTGTCAATATGAGTTTTATTTTCTCTCTTTAACACACTTAGAAGCAATCTCTATTCTATCTTTACCAATTTATTCCTCTTCTCTCCTGCCTCCCACTGGAACATGTTGCCACCAAGTGACCATATTATATTGGGTTTGGCTGTGATGCTGCCACTGTCAAATTGCCAGCTGATATTGCCTCTGGGTGACAACCAAGCACAGTCCTTTTCTCACCCAGTGGTGAATTCTCCAGGCCCATATGTATCCTTCAACCAACATCACCTAAACAAAACACAGTAAGTAGTCATTTTGCCACTTTTGCTTCTTGTGGGAACTTTGCTGTCTGAAAATTAGCTGCTACATTTAACCTACGTTACAAAAGTGACTGCACAAAAAAATTAATTCATTGACAGTAAAGCCCTTAGGGTGGTCTGAGAACATGAAATGTGCTATATAGATGCATTCTTTCTTTGCATGTTGTGATGCTCTCTTCATACATTGCTCCTACTTACTTTTTTGCCCTACTGCATCTGTTTCATGCACACTTCCTTCAAAATAAGGCACCCAGTCAGTGGGTGCAAGTCATTTTAAAGTGTACACACACACACACACACACACACACACACACACACACACACACACACACACACACACACACACACACACACACACACACACACACTTTACAGACAACTGTGAGGCTAGTACTCTGCTTGTAAACTGGGATTGCTGGCAAAAGCAAGCCTGTCAGTACCTGGAAAGAGAATGAATGACAGGTTTGGGATTTTGGAATAATGGCAATTCAAAAGAACTTTAATCTAATCAAGCAATTTCAGATGGTGTAACTTGTTCTATTGTTGCACAAGTTCCTTTCAAACCCTTTGATTAGATTACAGCCTGTAATTCACTTCCTCTATTGATCTTTTCATCATGAAATAAACCTTGGTTTGTTCGTTCCTGGCCTGACCTCGATTATTTTCCTTTTTTCAGTAGTTATATTGTACCGCTCAATGTGATAGTGAGCCATAAAGACCATGATGATTGAAGGGCAGCAGGGGCTAACTACAATTAGCCATTCGTGCTCCTGGACTAAGGAGGAAGGATGGTAATCAGACAGAATTCCCATTCGGAATTGCGGTTCTGTTCTGGATAGACTGCACAAGATTGGAGTGTTTTGGTGGTTCCTCCCAGGGGCAAATAGCTGCCCTACATTCACAGATTACCCAGGCATATGGAGAACGATTGCTTGGGTGAGATACTGGCAGGTCACTGGTATGCGTGGAAGGATAAGAGTGAGTGGCCCCTGATGAGGGAAGGAGTGCGAGACCTACACTAGAGTTTGAGCTGAAATCTGATTTCCTTTCTATGCTGGAATCCTGCCTTTTACACAATCACTGACAAATGGTCTAAGATTACAAGTTTCCATTTGAGCAGCTGCAGGCTTGAGCCCACTCCTCCACAACTAAACATCAGAGTGAATAATGTCAGTCGTCCTTTGGGGTGAGTCAATGACATTCAATGCCTCAGCTCAAGGGGGGCTTGAGTCTGATGCTTTGAAGCAACACAGGAGCCCTTCACCAAATGGAGAGAATGAAGATTTCTCTCTTTCTCTCACAGACGTTCACTTTGTTCATGATTTGGATCTAACACCTATCAACAGTGCTATGGTTATCACCATTGCTACCACCATTGCCAGGACATCACAAGCAATGTCCACAGAAGGCCCTCTGCCAAGGTGAACAAAGTAAACTGCTCTAGTCAGGTTTTTAGCTGGACTCATACAGTGTCAACATGTGGGGCTGGACATCTGACCAAATGTGCAGGGAGTGGACAGCAAACAGTTATTCACATTCTCAGGCAATTGGTCTCAGAGCAAGTTTTTATGTACACATTCTCGATTTTGAATGAATACTCGGAGCTTTATTTCAATGTGGCATCGTTAAGTTAGGTTTCCCATGAATTTCTAATATTACAGCCAGTGCAATTTGCTGCCCAAGTACCTCAACATTGAACAAGAACTCCCTGAAGGAATTGAAAATGCCAGCTTCTCAGTGGATCTAAACAAGTCATCTGACAAGACATTGTGAAATGGCTGTAATGCTTATAAACAGAGACATGTAATGACTATGATTGGTGACACAATGACATTGTCAATTGCTCCTCCGCTGAAATAACCATTTAGTGACCTCCCTCAATGGCCCAGTAGGTAACCTTTAACCCTTTGCAGTACAAGGAGCTGTGTGTTTTATTTGTGCTTCTTGGTTGTTGGTTTGCCCCATTTGATTCTGTAAGTCTGCAAGTTTGTAAAATGCTGAGTCATCATTATTTCCTCATTGAGGGAGAAAGCCTAAATCACATGGCAGGACCTGTATCAGCGGCATGAGCTTTGTGTAGATTAAAGGGAAAATGGGCTCGTAAATCATGTGTGGTCTGCAGGGGTCTAAACCAACCCACAAAGACAAAAGGATTGGACACATCTGAGCAAGGCCTACAGGGAATTCCATGTTGCGGCCTGCAGTAGGTGGGAGAAGGCTAGTATGGAGCATCAACACGGTCAATGATCTGTTAGGCCAAATTGGTCAGTTTCTGCGCTGTGAACACTTTATTTTCTTTATTATTTCATGGGATGTGGGCTTCGCTGACGAGACCAGCATTTATTGCCCATCCCTAATTGCCCTTGAGAAGATGGTGGTGAGCCGCCTTCTTGAACCGCTGCAGTCCATGTGATGTAGGCACACCCACTGTGCTGTCAGAGAGGAAGTTCCAGGATTTTGATCCCACAAAAGTGAAATAACTATGATATAGTTCCAAGTCAGGATGGTGTGTGGCTTGATGGGGAACTTGCAGGTGGTGGTGTTCCCAAGTGCCTGCTGCTTTCTAGGTGGTAGAGGTTGCCGGTTTGGAGGAATCACAGAATTTTAATGGGACAGAAGGAGCCATTCAGCCCATCGTGTCTGCACCGGCTCTCCAAATGAGCATTATGACCCACTGTCATTGCCCTGCCTTTTCCCCATACCCTTGCACATTGTTTCTATTCAATGTTCCCAGCCTCTGACCTGATCTTGCAGCAACAGTATTCATATAGCTAGTCCCGTTCAGTTTGGCCAACGGTAACCCCCCGGGACATTGAAAGTAAGGAATTCAGCGATGGTAATGTTATTGAATGTCAAGGTGTGATAATTAGATTCTCTCATGTAGAAGATGGTCATTGTCTGGTACTTGCATGGTGAATGTTACTTGCCACTTATTAGCCCAAACGTTAATATTATCCACATCTTGCTGCATCTAGACATGGACTGCTTCAGTATCTGAGGAGTCACAAATGGTGCTGAACATCGTGCAATCATCAGCGAACATCCCCACTTCTGACCTTATGATAGAGGGAAGGTCATTTATAAAACAGCTGAAGATGTTTGGGCCTAGGACATTACCCTGAGGAACTCCTGCAGTGATGTCCTGGAACTGAGCTAATTTTCCTCCAACAACCACAATCATCTTCCTTTGTGCTAGGTATGACTCCAACCAGTGGAAAGTTTTCCTGATTCCCATTGACTTGCCAGGGCTCTTTGATATCACACTCGGTCAAATGTTGCCTTGATGTCAAAGGCAGTCACTCTCACCTCACCTCTGGAGTTCAGCTCGTTTATCCATGTTTGGACCAAGGATCTAATGAGGTCAGGAGCCAAGTGACCCTGGTGAGATTTTGGCCTACGGAGTACATCCTTGCATTGAGTTAAGACATTTAGACACAGCCAACAACAGTTCTTACATATTTTGTGGGGGGTGAAGAAACAGAAATGCCTGAGCAAAAAATATCATCAAATATACCATGTGATTGTCTTCATGAATATTATTGCCATTTTAGCAAGCATTGAGGTAATTAAAAATCCAGATTGCAAAGCTGAGAAGAAACTATGTTAAAAAAGCAAAAGTAACACTAACTGTACATGAATAAGACTGTTTACGGTAATACAAGTGATTCATTCAGAGAATTGTTTACACATTTGTTTTATCCGTCGTAGTCACAATTTGCAATTGCTATAATAATCGCATACATTCTAGTTACCTCTTTTATCAATTGCTCATCTTTGCTGTGTTTGAATTCCCAGTTTAAAAATAATTAACTAATCTTATCCAGAACTGCTATGCTATTTACAATGGCATTCATAGAATTTGAGACAGCACAGAAAGAGGCCATTCAGTAGATCTATCCAAGAAATCACATGTCTCTGTTCTTTCCCCTTAGTCCTGTAATTATTTTCCCTTTCGGTATTTATCTAATGCTCTTTTGAAAGTTACTGTTGAATTTGCTTCCACCACCCTTTCAGGCAGACCATAATAACTCGCTGCATAAATAAAAAGGTTTTCTCAACTCTAGATTTTTTGCCAATCATCTTAAATGTGAGTCCTCTGGTTAGCCACTGGAATCAGTTTCTCTTAAGCAACATGATTTTGATCCAGTATCAAATCTCCTGTAAAATTAAAGCCCATGGGATTGGGGGTAGCATATTAAGATGGATAGAAAACTGGTTGGCAGACAGGAAACAAAGAGTAGGAATAAACGGGTCTTTTTCTGAATGGCAGGCAGTGACTAGTGGGGTACTGCAGGGATTGGTGCTGGGACCCCACTTATTCACAATATATATATTAATGATTTAGATGAGGGAATTAAATGTAATATCTCCAAATTTGCAGATGACACAAAGCTGGGTGGGAGGGTGAGCTTTGAGGAGGATGCAGAGATGCTTCAGTGTGATTTAGACAAGCTGAGTGAGTGGACAGATGCATGGCAGTTGCAGTATAATGTAGATAAATGTGAGGTTATCCATTTTGGTAGCAAAAACAAGAAGGCAGATTATCTGAATGGCTATAAATTAAGAGAGGGGAATGTGCAACGAGACCTGGGTGTCCTTGTACACCAGTCGCTGAAGGTAAGCATGCAGTACAGCAGGCGGTAAAGAAGGCAAGTGGTATGTTGGCCTTCATAGCAAGAGGATTCGAGTACAGGAACAGGGATATCTTGCTGCAATTGTACAGGGCCTTGGTGAGACTACACCTGGAATATTGTGTGCAGTTTTGGTCTCCTTATCTGAGGAAGGATATTCTTGCTAAAGAGGGAGGGCAGCGAAGGTTTACCAGACTGATTGCTGGGATGTTGGGACTGACATATGAGGAGAGATTGAGTCGAATAGGATTATATTCGCTGGAGTTCAGAAGAATGAGGGGGGATCTCATAGAAACCTATAAAATTCTAACAGGACTAGACAGGGTAGATGCAGGAAGGATGTTCCCGATGGTGGGGGAGTCCAGAACCAGGGGTCACTGTCTGAGGATATGGGGTAGACCATTTAAGACTGAGATGAGGAGAAATTTCTTCACCCAGAGAGTGGTGAGCCTGTGGAATTTGTTACCACAGAAAGTAGCTGAGACCAAAACATTTTATGCTTTCAAGAAGGAGTTAGATATAGCTCTTGGGGTGAAAGGGATCAAAGGCTATGGGGAGAAAGCGGGAGCAGGCTATTGAGTTGGATGATCAGCCATGATTATAATGAATGGCGGAGCAGGCTCGAAGGGCCAAATGGCCTACTCCTGCTCCTAGTTTCTATATTTCTATGTTTCCTCTTAACCTTCTCTTCTCCAAGGAGAACAATCCCTGTCCGGCGAAGTCTTTATTTTCTTCAATTTTAGCCACTTTGGAAAACGTTCTCACTTGTAGATCCCCTTTCCTGCCATGTACCATTACCAGGACATTACTTTCCCCCAAGTCTCATCAAATGAAGAGGCCGGGTTCTCTCACAGTCAGTAGGTGGTCCTCCTTAAAGCAAACTGATCTCTATTCGGCCAAAAGAAGCAAAGGCTCATTTCTTCTTGAGTCCCCTGACCTGCCATTGGAACCACAGCCTCATCAGCTTGCTTGCAGAGTGGACTAGTTCCACGCACCAACATGCTCTGTGTTGCAAAATTGCATACAACACAAAGGTACTGAGGAATTGGACTAGCCAAAGTCTCCTTCTGGGCCTGCCTAAACTCTTTTTGTTATTTCTGCCTTTGCTCCTTGAAAGGCGATTTCACTATCTCACACTTTCCTGTGGCTCCACTCTCTTGTAAATCCGCTGGGGGAGGTCAACTCTGAAAATGGAAGCCTCCAGAATCAAATCTGCCTTAAGAGGCGCAGGACAACATAAAGTATCGATCTGACTTCACTCTCCCGAAACGTGGAATTAATGCAGAAGCACCTTTAGGTATTTTGCAATCTGTTCTCATGGAGAATTATCAGATCTCAAAGTAACCCAGTCCTGGATGCTGTGACCTTGATATAGGAGAATAATTTCGACCTGTCTCCACCCATCTGGACACATGCAGATGGAATACTGATTTTTCATTCTGCCCAATGTTACTCACAATGACTTAATGGGGACTAACATTGTGCAGGTGTAAAACTAGTGTTACACGCAGTCCCCGTAACCTCACTTACGCATTGTACCATGATACCACAACAATCTGCAGCAAAGTCCTAAGCCATTGATTTAAGCACACGAGTCAAACATTTTGCACATAACCATAGGAACAATGTAACACAGCTCCGGACCGAGTTTTAAAATGGCCAACACCACCATACCAGCTAATGAGTAAGTCCAATGCCAGCGTGAATCCAGGATTTGGAGCCCTCGTCAGCCAAGTTTTACTGTGCATCGGAGGCGATACTGGATGACATTCGCTGGCATCCGATTGGTTGGTGGGACCGGCAGAATAAAAGCCAGGCATCCCACATACAATGTAATTCTCTAACCACTGACCTCAAGGTTATCTGAATCACTGCTTGTCACAAAGGGGCACCAGCACTGGACTGTGGAGAAATGCACACTGACCAAACCAAACATGCCATCTGGGCTGGAGAAAGGGACATTATGTGAAGCAAGCAAAAGGGAGAGAATACAAAAGACAGGAATACAAATGATCAAACCCCAAACCAAACTGACTAATATTAGAAGCCGTATAGCTGCCTATAGGGAAACATGTATTATTCAGCATGTAAAAGCTGTGAAGTAGCTAAACCTTAGGCTATATATGTCCTCTGTAGGCATCTCTGCTGTGTTATACATCAACCTAGTTCACAAGGGTTCAAAGTTCATTGTTCCTTAAGGTACCTCCATGCAACAGCTGTTGAACAGCAAATGCTGATAACAAGCACAACATCTCCAGATTCTGACTTGTTAATGAGATTTGACTGTGCATTTTTTTTAAAAATTCTCACTGTCAGGAAGTAGCAAAAGTTCACCCACTTGTGGTTTCGTGCTCCAAACTCCCCGCATCCACCGTTAGCTGAGGCGAGTGTGCCGGGACTGTGTCCGTGGTGACCTGCTCAATCTCCTCCGAAATCTCCCCTCTGCCCGGAGGAGAGCTCAATGCCGCCTGTTTCTTGTTCAAACTGGAAAGGTGAAGCGGTGAAGATGAGTCCTGTTATGAAAGTGGAAAGGAGGAAGGTTTTAATCTGTTTGCAATTAGAAGTGAAGGCTGCTGTTCCCCTAGCCACTCCCCCTCCCTCTTCACTTGAAATGCATAACAACGTGCAATCCAGGTTTCATTTCAAGCCCGTGTGCAGCCGGAACACTGACTGCCCACTGTCCAACACCATTAAAGCAGGTTAGCTTCTCCATTTCTTCATTATACATTTTCATTCCTATACATTTTCTTCCCTATCTCTCTCTCTCCCGAAGCCAGCGACTCCACATTGGTGCATATTCCACTGGCGCAAGTCATGTTCTCTGGCATGCCAGGAGCCTGCTCTGCAGAATACATTGCAGCCCAGCCTCGCCCTCAACCTCATACCAAGCACACACACTTCCAGGAGGCATTGCTGGATGGTGATTGGGAGTGGGAAGCCTGCCTTGGTTTCCTCACCCTAGTCATGGGCCTCTGAGGCCGATTGTGACGCCCTGCCTGAACACTGCACCATTTCAGATGAGGTAACCCAGCACAGATCAATGTTTGAACATAGGACTTTCTTGTCCACTTGAGTCAAACACTTATCCCTTGTCTGATTTTCCAATGGATGTTACATGCACGGTACAATCTCCACACTGTGGATGGGGAGGACAGTGTTAGCCTCGTCCTGTCCCCACTCAACACAGATTTGAGTCACTTGGCCCTTGGGTTTCCTTCTCCATCTAATGGCTCAACTAAGAATTAACCAAACTCAACTCAAGAGATGGAAAACTCTCCCCTCCATCCCCCCCACTGGGTCACTATTTAGTGTGCTACAACTAACCTTTGCTGCTGATTCAAATCATAAACGAGTTCCGCAAGACTGTGTCAGGGGACAGGAGCCTAGCTCTGAAGACTGTGTGGTGAAATGAATCAACCCAAAGGGTGATGCACAAATTACAGTGAGCCACCCAATGCATACTTGTGAAGTGAGAGGTTCTCACCAGACAGACCAGGGCAAGTGGCAGGCATGCAGTGGTTTTGATAATGTGAACCTAGCAATTTACAGCTCAGCTGTGTTTTCCATCAGTGTTTATGGTGGTAATGTGGAGTTTAAAAAAACACTAATAGAAAATGGAACTTTGACTTCGTACACAGGCTAAACCATATAACACTGACATCACAGTCTCTTCCTCTCCTGACAGTTACAGTGCTACAGTGGCAGCACGAGAACAATCCAATGTGAAAAGCACAACGTTACAGCTTGGACTGGCTGATGATGGCTTTTGAAGTTAACTTGGTTTATTTTATTAATTCATGGGATGTGAGCGTCGCTGGCTAGACCCATCCCTAATTACCCCTGAGAAGGTGGTGGTGAGCTGTCTTCTTGAACTACTGCAGTCCACATGGTGTAGGTACACCCACAGTGCTGTTAGGGAAGGAGTTTCAGGATTTTGACCCAGTGACAGTGAAGAAACAGCAACATATTTCCAAGTCAGGATGGTGTGTGGCTTGAAAGGGAACTTCCAGGTGGTGGTAGCAGAGCTTCAGGTGCAGATTGAGACAGGGAGCATGCTAATGCTGGGAATGAAGACGTGCATGCAAGCGAAATTTTAAAGGGAAGGGCCAATTAAAGGGGAAGTGTCAGTCTTGAATGGTTTCTTTTAACAAATACAAATTTACTTTACCATCTACCCTCCTTACGTTTACCTAATTAACATCTCAAAACTACGATACATCAAAGCACCCAGACTAGCTGGCTTTAATCCAGTTAAGACACACACATAGACACAGACCCCACTAGAACTCTATTTTAAAAAATAATTTCCAATAACATTATAGATATTAATATCTATTCATGACATGGGCGTTGGCAAAGAAAGACAGGTTGATCATCTTCAGTAGGCCTTTGTTCCTGCAAGGCCACAAGAAGCAATGACAGACGATGTGTGGAGTGCCTCCAAGAGGGTGGCCAATTTTATGGTTCACCAGGCATCATGCAGTCTACTGCATTCGTTGCTCCCAATGTGGTCTCCTCTACATTAGAGAGACCAAACGTAAACTGGGCGACCGCTTTGCAGAACACCTGCGGTCTGTCCGCAAGAATGACCCAAACCTCCCTGTCGCTTGCCATTTTAACACTCCACCCTGCTCTCTTGCCCACATGTCCGTCCTTGGCTTGCTGCATTGTTCCAGTGAAGCCCAACGCAAACTGGAGGAACAACACCTCATCTTCCAACTAGGCACTTTACAACCTTCCGGACTGAATATTGAATTCAACAACTTTAGGTCTTGAGCTCCCTCCTCCATCCCCACCACCATTCTGTTTCCCCCTTCCTTTTTTTCCAATAAATTATATAGATTTTTCTTTTCCCACCTATTTCCATTATTTTTAAATATTTTAAAATCTTTTATGCTCCCTCCACCCCCACTAGAGCTATACCTTGAGTGCCCTACCATCCATTCTTAATAAGCACATTAGTTTAGATAATATCACCAACTTTAACACCTATGTGTTTTTTTGTTCTATTGTTGTTGACATCTTTTGATGATCTGCTTCTATCACTGCTTGTTTGTCCCTACAACCACACCCCCCCCTCCACTGCTCTCTCTCTCTTTCTCTCTCCGCCCCCCCCACACACCTTAAACCAGCTTATATTTCAACTCTTTCTTCGACTCGAACTCAAGTTTTGTCGAAGGGTCATGAGGACTCGAAACGTCAACTCTTTTCTTCTCCGCCGATGCTGCCAGACCTGCTGAGTTTTTCCAGGTAATTCTGTTTTTGTTTTGGATTTCCAGCATCCGCAGTTTTTTTGTTTTTATATCATGCACTCTCTGCTTGCTAAAGAGAGCTCTGGTCCTTTTGTTTCTGTTGGTGCTGGTTTGAGGGCCACAATGGGTGAGTCCTCTCATACAGCCTGAATCCACACAGTCTTCTCCCTCTTCTTCCACAGAATCCAGATAAAGGAGGTTTCCACTCGGAAAACCATTAGGGACACAGGGATAGGAGAAGGCCATTCAGTCCCTCAAACCTGTTCTGCCATTCAGTTAGTTCATGGCTCACCTGTTGCTTAACTCCATTCATCCACCTTCATTCAGTAACCTTTAATATTCCTACATAACAAAAATCATTGATCTCAGTTATGACATTTTCAACTGAACCTCAGCCTAAACAGCTTTTGTTGGCACAGTGAGTTCGATTTCCACTACACTTTGTATTGAGAAGTGCTTTCTGGCATCACCTCTGAACAGCCTAGGCCCAATTTTAAGGTTATGTTCCTTTGTTCTGGACTTGCCCCATCAGAGGATATAGTTTCTCCCTATCAAAATCTTTAACCATCTTAAGCGCCTCAATAAGACTCTATACCCGAGGAAATATAAATCTAGTCGAGACAACGTGTCCTGATAACTTAACTCTTTTAGCCCCAGTATCATTCTGATGAATCTATCCTGCACTCCCTCTAAACTACTATATCCTTCCTGAGGTACGGTGCATTAAATTGAGCACAGTACTCCTGATGGAGTCTAAGCGGGATTGGCGGTGCACAGGGTATAAAATAATTGAACAACAGACATAAAGTCTCACAAGTAGCTAAGTGCCAGCAAAAAATAATAAAGTAATTAAAAAAGGACTGAAATTTTGCAGATTCAATGCAATTAGCTGAATCCTTTCAATCAGCTATTGCCACAGCCCATTCACTCCCCAGCAAAGGAGGAATTTACCCATTGAACAGGGGAACTTGCAGGGCTGAATGTTGCAAAATAGTACACAGAACACTTCTCCCCTAAATCTACACCTTTATATCAGAAGATGGCGAGTTCAAGTTCCACTCCAGAAACGTCAGAACAAAATCCAGACTGAAACTCAAGTGCACCACTGAGGGAGTGCTGCGCTGTCGGTGGTGCCGCCTTTCATGTTGGACGTTAACTCAAGGCCTTATGTGCCCACTGAGATGGATGTAAAAGATCCCACAGCACTATTTAAAGAAAAGCAGGGGATTTCTCTTCAGCACCCTAGCCAACATTTATCCCTCAACCAACATCAGTAAAAAAACAATTACCTGGTCCTTATCATATTGCTGCTTGTGGGAGCTTGCTGTGCACAACTTGGCTGCAGTGTTTCCTACCTCACAACAGTGACTACACTTCAACAGTACTTAATCGGCTGTTAAATGCTTTGAGTTTGTGACAAGGGGCTTATATAAATGATGGCCTTTTTAAGTGTTTGAGGCCATTCCTACACTTCAGATCTCCGGCCCCTGGAACATAGGGAGAGTTCAGGCAGGACAGAACTCCCATCTATTATTCAATGTGGTTTGTACCCATCTTCACAAGCACCTAAGTACAAATTGAAAACATTCTCTCGAAAGCCAACCAGACTCCTTACTGCTGCGTAAAAAGACTTGCACTTTATAGCATTTTCTGCAACCACAGGACAGGCCTCCACAGTCAATGAAGCACATTTTGAAAATTTAGTCACCATTATGAGGCAGGAAACGCAGCAACCAATTTGTGCCCAACAAACTCCCACAAAAAGCAATGCAATAAGGACCATATAATCTGTTTTTCCTTTGCGTGTGATGCTGGTTGCAGGTTAAGTACTGGCCAGGACACTGGAGAGAAGTATTCTTCTTTAAAATAGTACCATGGGATCTTTTACATCAAAATGAGAGGGCAGACGGGCCTCAATTTAATGGTTCATTTGAAAGACGGTACCTCAACAAAGCATTGGAGCATCAGTCATGATTTTCTACTCAAGTCTCTGGAGCGAGACTTGAACCCACAACCTTTAAACTCAAGAGGCAAGGGGGTTATCAATTGAGCTGCAGCTGACAGCCTCCTCAAAATGAATCTTAACTGTAATTGAAATTTTCCAAAGCCTTTCACAGTTTTTTTCCAGTCATATTCGCTGGACCATTCTGTAGCTGAGACTGATGACCTGAGGTAATAAAGAGAGCAGAGGTGCCATCTCAAATCTTCAAGCAGTCTCCTGGTTTCCCCATTTGCCAATCTGTCGTTGTGAAGTTTGATATCACACGCAGCATTTGTAGCTTTGATTGATGAATCCAAAACTTCATCTCCTCTAATAGTAAACAGAAACTGGAGAAAAGCAACAAAATACTGCCTCCAGGACTTTGGGTTCAGTTCCCTGTAAGTTCTGTAATGTTGGCAGGGTGGTCAAGGACATCCCACTGCGCTTTATGGCCGATGAAGGGGACTCTTGAAGTGTAGTCACTCTTATAATGTCGGAAACACTGCAGCCAATTTGCACACAGCAAGATCCCCCAAATAGCAATGTGATAATGATCACAGTAATAATCTGTTTCATTGATGTTGATTATGGATAAATATTGGTCAGGACACCGACACTGCATGGTAGCTGCAGGCATCCTTACCAGCAGCTGGCACAGCTCTGCATCTCTGCTGCCCGGAACCTGGTGAAGGCAGTTCTCCAACAGTCATTGCAAAATGGGTGCGATCATGCTGTTTGTTGGTGGGCGTTGGCAAAGAAAGACAGGCTGATCATCCTCAGTGGGCCTTCATTCTTGCAGGGCCACAAGAACCAATGACAGACGACAAGTGGAGGGCCTCCAAAAGGGCAGCCAATTTTGCTGTCAAATTGTCACTATTGTTGCTTCCACAAGCCTGTGATTGATTGAGCCTTCAGCATGTCGGACAACAGCAGCTGACAGGAAACTGCAGGGACTGTGTCAGTAATGAAAAGCCTTTGATTTTGTCGCTCCCCACAACCATTTCCACCATGGACAGGATGAGCTGAATGGCCTCCATTATGTAACTCCATTAGCTCAAAATCTGAAATTCTTCCTTTAATGTAAAATAGGAGAATGTAATAAATGAACCATTAGCAAAATCGTGGGCTTTGAAAGGTGAGACTGCTGACAGCTTTGCTAGCAGGGTATTGAATCAGGGAGTAAAGTAAACATTTTGTTGAAAGAATTTCGCTCTGCTCCAGGATTTGTTTCTGTGCCTCCCGGTCAGTGACTGACACGTGTTTTTTGGCTCAGTTTTGTATTGTTTGAATTTCTTTTCTCAAATCCTCAATTTTTAAACAATCCTTTCTCATTCCCCACCACCTCCCTCCCCCTCCATCCCATGATGTTGGAGTTAGTACACAGCTCTGAGTTTGGCTGCCATTAGTGACTGGGTCGAGCAGAGTGAATTGGGTGGGGGTAGTCTGTGCACAGGTCATCCTGGGTCCTCTCTTTCAAGCTAGTGCTTCATGGCTCAGTTGAGATTGGCGGGACATGGACGTCTGCAGCAACAGGAAATAAAGTTGAAGTCCCCCCCACCACCGCCCCGGCCAGTCAGTAATATAGTACAGTATCTCAATTTGGGGAGAGGCCCAAACTGCCCACTGCAGTATTGGAACAATGTGACTGAACCATTTGTTCTTCAGCAAAGAAAAAAATAAACAAGTCCCCTGGCCTTCAGCAAGCTACCACAATCCAGTTTTATGTGTGAAAGCAGCAATTACATTCTCATTGGTTATTGCAGAGTTCCTGCTCCCCTCTCTAACTGAAAACAGCCCTGGTTGGAATGAAACACTGGTGTTATCATATGGCCTCAACTGAAGATGAGAACTCTCACTGTGCTTCTATCTCTCAGCCCAGCTGTCTATATAGATGAGGGAGAACTGCATTGGACAAGAGCGGAGGAAAGGCTTTCTCCTCAGGGCTTTAGTGGTGTTAGTGCAAATAACACCATTGCTTAACCCCCATAACAGAAACATTTTACCTCTGCTAACCAATGCCACTCCAATCAGTTAACACAACATGGAGCCAAATATTTCACATTCCCACAAACGGTGGGCAAGTATCCGACTTTTTCTGTATTTAGCAAGGGACCAAATTCCTAGTTTGCCAATCATGCGCTTGGGAGTTTTCAACTTCACAATTAAACTCATTTTGTAGAGCTGTGAAAAGTGCCGGTCAGCTTTGCAAAAGGTTTCCTGGCACCAATAAAAGCAAAGCTTCCCTCTAATTTACTCTCCTCCCAAAGTATGGCACTATTGTAGTTTATGGTACAGGGCAGCTAACCCTGAAGGCAAGTTGTGAAACTGGATTCAGTCAGTTCATTTGTGGGCCAGGACTGAAGGCAGGGGAGGGGATGGTAAAAAATAAAACTCAACTGGGTGACTAGTGGACTTCAGGGCAGTTGCCACCTCCACCTGATCTGTCCTCCATGAGATTCTAATCCACGTTATGTGATTTTAAAAATTCATTCACAGGATGTGGGCTTCGCTGGCTGGGCCAGCATTTATTGCCCATCCCTAGTTGCCCTTGAGAAGGCGGTGGTGAGCTGCCTTCTTGAACTGCTGCAGTCCCTGTGATGTAGGTACACCCACAGTGCTGATGGGGACGGAGTTCCAGGATTTTGAACCAGTGAAAGTGAAGGAACAGCGACATAATTCTAAGTCAGGATAGTGAGTGACATGGACGGGAACTTCCAGGTGGGGGTGTTCCCATCTATCTGCTCCCTTGTCCTTCTAGATGGTAGTGGTTGTGAGTTTGAAAGTTGCTGTCGAAGGAGCCTTGTTGAATTCCTGCAGTGCATCTTGTAGATGGTACACACTGCTGCTACTGTGTGTCGGTGGTAGTGGGAGTGAATGTTTGTGAAAGGAGTGCTAATCAAGTGGGCTTTGCACTATCCAGTGCTTTCAGGTGTTTCTTGATATCACATGGAGTGATTGGAATTGGCTAAGACTGGCATCTGTGATGTTGGGAACCTCCTGAGGAGGCTGAGATGGATCATCCACTCAGCACTTCGGGCTGAAGATTGTAGCAAGTGCTTCAGCCACATTTTCTGCACTATGTATTGGGCTCTCCCATCATTGAGGATGGGGATATTTGTAGAGCCTCCTCCTCCAGTGAGTTGTTTAATTGTCCACCACCATTCATCAATGGATATAGAATGACTGCAGAGCTTAGATCTGATCCGTTGGTTGTGGGACGTTTAGGTCTGTCTATCACTTGCTGCTTATGCTGTTTGGCATGCAAATAGACCTGTGTTATAACTTCACCAGGTTGACATGTCATTTTTTGGTATGCCTAGTACTGCTTCTGGCATGCTCTCCTGCACTCTTCATTGAACCAGGTATGAGCCCCTAGCTTGATGGTAATGGTAGAGTGGGGGATATGCTGGGCCATGAGGTTACAGGTTGTGTTCGAGTACAATTCTGTGGCTGCTGATGGCCCACAGAACCTCATGGATGCCCAGTCTTGAGTTGCTAGATCTGTTCAAAATCTATCCCATTTAGCACGGTGATAGTGCCACACAACACGATGAAGGGCATCCTCAATGTGAAGGCAGGACTTCATCTCCACAACGATTGTGCGATGGTCACTCCTACCGATACTGTCATGGACACATGCATCTGCATTAGGCAGGTTAGTGAGGATGAGGTCAAGTATATATTTTTCCCTCTTGTTGGTTATCTCATCACCTAACGCAGACCTGGTCTAGCAGCTACATCCTTTAGGACTCCGCCAGCTTGGTTAGTAGTGGTGCTACCGAGCCACTGGTGATGTACATTGATTTATTCCCAGAGTACATTCTATGCCCTTGGAACCCTCAGTGCTTCATCCAAGTGGTGTTCAACATGGAGGAGCACTGATTCATCAGCTGAGGGAAGGCTGTATGTGGTAATCAGCAGTAAGCTTCCTTGCCCATGTTTGACCTGATGCCGTGAGACTTCATGGGGTCTGGAGTCGATGTTGAGGACTCCCAGGGCAACTCCCTCCTAACTGTGTACCACTGTGCCACCACCTCTGCTGGGTCTGTCCTGCTGGTGGGACAGGACATACCCTGGGATGGTGATGGTGGTGTCTGGGACATCATCAGTAAGATATGATTCCATGAAGATGACTATGTCAGGCTGTTGCTTGACTAGTCTGTGGGACAGCTCTCCCAATTTTGGCACAAGCCCCCAAATGCTAGTGAGGAAGACTTTGTAGGGTTGACAGCTGAATTTGCAGTTGTCGGTTCCGGTGCCTCGGTCAATGCTGGATGGTCTGCCTGATTTCATTCCTTTTTTTGTAGCAGTTTGATACAACTGAGTGGCTTGCTGGGCCATTTCAGAGTGCATTTCAGAGTCAAACACATTGCTGTGGGTCTGGAGTCACATGTAGGCCAGACCAGGTGAGGATTGACCCTTAATGCCACCTGAAATGGCCTTACAAACCACTCAGTTGTATAAATATGCTGCCACAATGCACAATGAGGGCAGCTAGGGATGGATAATAAAAGTGGCCTTGCCAACACTGCCCACATGAAAACACATGAAAAGACAAGATCTGGTACACCATCCATTATTTCATTTGTATCTGGCCTACCTTATTTGGTTACACTAAGCATGACTAACTCACCTCATCTCAACATACTTATCCATGAGCATCATTCCACCTGTTGCACCTGCACTTTCAAACTTACAGGGTGAGTGTAAAATGAAAAGTTATTTGGCTTCCCTCAAGTTACTATACTTGCAGAAAGCTTGCCAAAAAAAGCAGCAAACTCGATCACTTAAAGGTGTGATGTGGGCACAGCAGGTGACAACGCAGCAGAGTGGACTACAAAGGCAATAGGCCTCCCCGTCCATAGAATGCTGAATTATCCATCTCAGTCAAACCATGCAGTGGTGGTCCCTTCCCCACAGAGAGAGGAAGTCACCCTGGATTAATGACTCAGACTCCGAGTAACCAGTCACAGATTAGTAATGGCAGAAGTAGGTTATTGCCCCTGCCTTATCGGTCAAGGGGCTGTCAGTAACCAAGTGGTGACCAAAGGACCACCTGTGTCACCAGGTGTAATGTAGAATCGTGGGTGCCACAGGAACAGGAGTAGGCCATTCAGACCCTCAAGCCTGTTCCTCCATTCAACTGGATCATGGCAGATCTGTCCACCTACACCATTTATCTACCTTAGTTCCAAAACCCTTATACCCCTTGCTGAACAAAAATCCATCAATCTCAGGTTGTGAAATATTCAACTGACCTCCTCAGCCTCAAACCACTTGTGTAGTTATCTGCTGAGATTGTGAGTCATCATCCACTTTTGAATCCTTGTGCGCGCTGACACAATGTGAGGTTCTCAGCAAAGAGTGTGAACTCACATCTACAAATCTTCAATATTGATCAATCAATGAGTCATAAAGAACAAGAAAGTCTTTTCCCGCTGCTGGCGAATAAACCCAAGTTTCAAGAGGGAACAGGACCTGAAACTGTTTGGAAGGGTAATGCAGAACTGTTGCAGGCGCACAAAATAGTCAGGAGAGGAAATGGAAATTGAGGGAAGATAGCAGAGAGACCTGCAGGCAGAGTGTCAAATAGAGATAAGCAAGGAGAAAAATGTGCTGGACATGAAGTCACACAATGAGTACTGGTGTGAAAAATAACAGAAAAAAAGACTTGCATTTATCTGACACTTTATTATCTCCCAAGCCCAAGGGATGATTGGTTTAAAAAGTGCAATCATTGTTGTTATACAGGCAACAAAATATATCAGCTCGGCCATTGGCTTCACTATAATACTGGCCCAACATACACTGAAGTGACTGATAATATCTTGTATTGATATGACGTTTTTAATATAAAAAAAGCTTCACACAGGATTATCTCATGTTCAAGCGACAGCAAGTCTTTCAATCGACAGGAAAATCTCTGTTTTCTGGCCTGTTCCGGGAGCGGGAGGCGTCGGTTAATCAAACATGCCGGTTAACAGAGATGTAAGGTCAGGTCCGAGCTTTCGTCCAATGAGAAAGCACCAGGATGACCTTGTGGGTACTGAGGCTTAATGAGAGGTATGGGCGGGACCGTGCAAGTTGAGTACGCAGCGTCAATGGGAGATGGTGCTGCAGAGCAGTGGAGGCTGAGACTGGAGTGAGGACAAACCGTTGATAACTATTACCAGTGAGTTTGACATCTCCAATCAAAAAACAGCCCTGATCCCAGAATTCCGGTTAATAGAGAATTCCGGTTGGCAGAGCCCTGGAGAACAGAAATTCTACTGTATGTAGTGCCTATAACATAGTAAAATGCCGCAAGGTGCTTTTAAAAAATTTATTCATTCATGGGATGTGGACATCGCTGACAAAGCCAGCATTTATTGCCCATTCCTAATTGCCCTTGAGAAGGTGGTGCTGAGCTGCTGCCTTGAACCGCTGCAGCCCAGGTGGTGTAGGTACACCCACAGTGCTGTTTGGAAAGGAGTTCCAGGATTTTGACCCAGTGACAGTGAAGGAATGGCAATATATTTCCAAGTCAGGATGGTGTGTGCCTTGACGGGGAGCTTGCAGGCGGTAGTGTTCCCATGCATCTGCTGCGCTTATCCTTTCATGTGGTAGAGGTCGCTTGTTTGGAAGGTGCTGTCGAAGGAGTCTTGGTGAGTTGCTACAGTGCATTTTGCAGATGATACACACGACTGCCACTGTGAGTCGATGGTGGAGGGACTGGATGTTTAAGGTGGTAAATGGGCTACTTTGTCCTGGATGGTGTCAAGCTTCACAGAAGCAACTCTCAAACAGAATTTGACACTGCCTCTCAAACTCCCTCCCCTACCTTATGGCACTCCTTGAAACCTACCTCTTGACCAAGCCTTGTCCACACTCAGCTGTCCCAACATCACCTTATGCGGTGTCAATTGTTGTTTGATAACCCTGCTGTGACGCGCCTTGGGGTGTTTTTTTTACAAGGTGAAGGGGCTATACAAATCCAAGTTCTTGTTGTAGTCTGTTATTTTTTATTATTAAATAAATGAAACGGTAAACTGAGGATGATCAGCAGCACAGAGTTTTCTGGCAGGCTACGTATGCAGCTTCCTAGCTCAGTTCTTTCAGTAAGCGGCTGCTGTGACTTAGGTAGGGACTGAAAATCCTTCCCCACCACCACCACAAGCCTCTTTAAGATGCTGCATTTCCAAAGGCACTGACTTCATCAAGGAGTGAGCTCCAAAGTAAAACCTGCTGGAGAATCTGGAACACATTTAATTGCCCCGCATCAATCCACAACTGAGTGCTTGCAGCGTGAGACATGCTCAGGAGCTGTCCTTGCTAAGGAAAATTAATTAGTTTCAGTGGCTTAAAATGACCTGGCAGCCATATGGAATATGTTTAAAGCTGTAACCCCAATTTATCTTGTCACAGCCTCAAACCCTCCATAGATAGTCTCTTAAATTTCAATCTGTCACTGCAGATCATAGATGCTCCCTTTTAAAAGATTTCAGTCCTGCACAATTCGTCTCCTCTCCTTGTTTGGTTTCTTGTCGCTGCTCTAGCTGCCCCCCTCCAAGCTCCCCGGTTAATAAACAGCAGAGGGTTGCAGTCGCCTGTGGCTCCGACATCTCGCTGCTCCTTACCCAGCCTGTTTGCTTGCCTGGGGTCCGTTAATCTCAGCTAATGCACCTTCTCACTTGACAGGGCTGGAGAATTATGAGCCTTCCCCACAATGCTGTGAGTCAAGAGTGATTTACAGGCATTACCCAGGACATATCATTTGTCTGCTTTTCACCGGCATTTGTCACCCTTCCCGGAAGAAAGCTATTGCCTATGTCTCCTGTGACTGTGGTTGGGGTTGGAGAATTGCTGCTGTGTGACTGTACCTGCTGATAACCACAGCAGCAGGCTGGTGCCCTGTTAAACTTTGTTTACTTTTGAAGCCAGGCCTGCGTACTCAAGTCTGCCGCACTGCCACCCTGACTTCTAAACACGTTGCCAAATGGCTCAAACAGCTGGAGCGTTTCATCCTAAGATGCTTCTTTGATGTTCTCTCCTTTCTCTTCCTCCTCCCAGCCCTGCCTTCATGCTTAGAATTTACAGTGAAGGACTACTTAAGAAAGATTGAGATGTTGCACTGAGATTTATTACAGATCCCTGTCTCTGTAACCTCCTCCAGCCCTAAGCCCTCCTGGATACCTACACTCCTCCAGCTCTAGCCTTTTGCACCTCCCCCACACTCTTTGCTCCATCACTGGTGGCTGCATGTGCCTTCAGCTGTCAATGCACTAAACACTGGAATTCTCTCCCTGAACATCTCCTCCTTTGAGACACTCCTTAAAACTCAGCTCTTTGACCAAGCTTTTTATCATCTGCCCTGAAGTCTCGCTATCTGGCTAGCTGTCAATTTTTTGCGATACACTCCTGTGAAGCACCTTGTGATGTTTTACGATTTATTTTTCTTTATTCTTTCATGGGATGTGGGCGTCACTGGTATGGCCAGCATTTTTTTTTTGCAAAAATATACTTTATCCTGAAAGGGCATTACAAAAAATTTTTAAATGGCCATCAGAGAGTGCAATGATATTCAAGTTTTCTACCTGGATCATGTTGCGCTCTGAGGTGCTTCAATACAATCAAAGGAAGATTGAAAATGTTTCAAAATGGTCGTTACAGAAAGTGCAATGGTATTTAACTTGTCTACATCGATCATGTTGCACTCTGAGGTGTTTCAATATAATGATGATACACATAATAGTCACTGGATATATTCAAATGAGAGTCCCATCCCTCATTGCCCTTAAACTGAGTGGCTTGCGATAGGCCATTTCAGAGGCAGTTAAGAGTCAACCACATTACTGGAATTACATGTAGGTCAGACCAGGTAAGGTTGGCAGATTTTTTTTCCTATAGGACATTAGTGAACCAGATGAGTTTTTACAACAATCAATGTCATGGTCACCATTACCGAGACTAGCTTTATATTCCAGGTTTTATCAATTGAATTTAAATTTGAACCCATGTACCCACAGCATTAGTCAGGGCCTCTGGATTACTAGTCCAGTGACATTACCACTATGCCACCATCTTCTCCCTTTACAATGATAATGACACTACATAAAAGGAAGTTGTTGTTTTATTCTACATCCACTATGTATGTTCAGGAGTAGATGGCTCCGTGCTCTACTTTCACATTCTGCTTCTGAATGGCTTTCACTGACATTCAGAATTCAAAGCCCAAGAAAAGACCACCATTGTCCTCTCTAGAAATGTGAAGACTGAGAGGTGGCATCATAGAGGTCTTTCAAATTATGAAAGGGTTCAATAGGGTAGATATGGAAAAGATATTTCCACTTATGGGGTGTCATATATATAAGATTGTTCGATTTATTAGTGACTATGAACTCAGGAGAAACTCCTTTAACCAGAGAGTGGTTGGAATATGTGGAACTAGCTATCAAGGGAGGATTTTAAAATGAAAAGGATAGATGCATTTAAGGGAGGAACACAAAAGTTAAGAGCAGGAGAAGGCCATTTGATCTGATTATGGTCTCAACACCACTTTCCTGCCTGCTCTCCCTCATAACCTTGGACTCACTTGTTGATCAAAAACCTGTCTAACTCAGCCAAGAATATGTTCAATGACCCAGCCTCTACTGCTCTCTTGCAAGCTTTCAAAGCTTGCAAAGAGATCTGGACCAACTGGAAAAATGGGCCAGAAAATGGCAGATGGAATTTAATGCGGAAAAGTGTGAGGTGTTACATTTTGGAAGGTCAAACCAAGGTAGGACATACACAGTAAATGGTAGGGCACTGAGGAGTGTGGAGGAACAAAGGGATCTGGGAATTCAGTTACATAGTTCCCTGAAAGTGGCTTCACAGGTAGACAAGGTTGTAAAGAAAGCTTTTGGCATACTGGCCTTCATAAATCAAAGTATTGAATATAGGAGTTGGGATGTTATGGTGAAGTTGTATAAGACATCGGTGAGGCCAACTTTGGAGTATTCTGTGCAGTTCTGGTCGCCTAACTATAGGAAGGATATCAGTAAGATTGAGAGAGTGCAGAGAAGATTTACAAGGATGTCGCCGGGTCTTAAGGAGTTGAGTTACAGGGAAAGATTAAACAGGTTAGGACTTTATTCCTTGGAGCGTAGAAGAATGAGGGGAGATATGATAGAAGTTTACAAATTATGAGGGGTATAGACAGAGTAAATGTGAGTAGGCTCTTTCCACTTAGATTAGAAGAAATAAACACAAGAGGACATGGCTTTAGGGTGAAAGGGGAAAGGTTTAGGGGGAACATTAGGGGGAACTTCTTCACTCAGAGGGTGGTGAGAGTGTGGAACGAGCTATCATCTGATGTGGTAAATGCGGGCTTACTCTTAAGTTTTAAGAATAAATTAGATAGATACGTGGATGGGAGAGGTCTGGAGGGTTATGGACTAGGTGCAGGTCAATGGGACTAGTGGGATAATATTTCAGCACAGACTAGAAGGGCTGAATGGCCTATTTTCTGTGCTGTAGTCTATGGTTCTATGGTCCTTCTATGGTTCTAACAGAATTCCACAGACTAACGACCCTCTGGGAGAAGAAAACTCTCCCGATCTCAGTGTTAAATGGAAGACCCCTAATTTTTAAATTATGAAACTGTGGAAACTAGGTAAATACATGAGTCAGAAAAGAATAGGAGGATATCATAGAATGATACGAGGGTTGTGGATGCTCCATCGTTGAATACATTTAAGGCCAGGATAGACAGATTTCTGGTCTCTCAGTGAATTAAGGGACATAGGGAATGAACGGGAAAATGGAGTTGAAGCCCAAAATCAGCCATGATTGTATTGAATGGCGGAGCAGACACAACGGGCTGTGCGGTCTACTCCTGCTCCTTCTTATGTTCTTAGGATACAACACAGAAGAAGGCTATTCGGCCCATCGTGCCTGTGCCATCTCTTTGAAGGAGCTATCCGATGAGCCTCATTCCCCTGCTCTTTCCCCATAGCCCTCCACATTTTCTACCTTTCAAATATTTAATTTTGCTTCAGACTTCATCCTGGCCCATCGGAGCTTTACATGCTCTATTTCCTTGAGGTGCCTGCAGTGTGATGATAAGGTAAGGCACAATAAAATGGGAGGAAGCGCAGGTGGTGCATAAAAAAAAATTACATAGAGTTTGTGGGTCAAAGGGCCTGTTTCTGTGCTGTGCAATTCAATGTTATTTAACGGCTTGTGCAGCTCAAGAGTGAGAGCAAGGCAGCTTTCCACTGTGGCAATGGCTCTGCTACTGAATCGACTTGTTTTCTCACCTAGTTCCTGTCCTCAGTACATCTCAGGGAATGACATGTGCTCACCAACAGGGGGAAAGGAGAACTTGAGGGGAAACGTCCCTGTGTAGGCCTCAAGCACCTTCTAGTGGCAGACCAAGGCACGACATTAGAGGAGAGGCCTGTAGTGAAACAGCAGCTTGCCTATAAAATGTGTAAGATCTGTAAATCCAAGTAGATTAAGTGAAAGCTGCTTTTACAATGGTGGTCAGCCACTGGCAGCTGCATTCCCGGAGCCTTGTCAAAATAAAACTATCAGATATTTTAAGGTTGATGGCCTGCAAAACTCAAGGGGTTTGGTGCGTGGGTCTTCCCGAGGACAGTGAGTGAAGTCGTCTTGTACACCCCAACTCTCCACTGTGGTGACCCTGTGAGGCACCGTCTTGGTATAACCACTCAAGTCTGTGCTTCATGGGTAGCCAATGCTTGTCCAGGGATGCCAGAAAATGACACTCAGCAGATCAGCCAGTGTCTGTGCAGAGAGAGGATCTGAGTTCATGTTTCAGGTCATTGACCTTGCATTAGAACTGGAAGGTGTTAGAGGTTATGGAATTTTAGAGGAGGGGAAACTGGTATTGGTGGGGATGGGGAGGGGAAGGAAGAAAAACAAAGGGGAAGGTCTGTGATCAGGTGGTGTCCATGACAAATCTTCCACTTCCATCTTTCCTTTCCCTCTCCACCCCCCAACCCCCACAACTTTTCCCTGGCTCTGTACAGTGTCAGTAGGAGTGACCACCGCACAGTCGTTGTGGAGACGAAGTCCAGCCTTCACATTGAGGATACCCTTCATCGTGTTGTGTGGCACTACCACCGTGCTAAATGGGATAGATTTCAAACAGATCTAGCAACTCAAGACTGGGCATCCATAAGGTGCTGTGGGCCATCAGCAGCAGCAGAATTGTACTCAAACACCATCTGTAGTCTCATGGCCCGGCCTATCCCCCGCTCTACCATTACCATCAAGCCAGTGGATCAACCCAGGTTCAATGAAGAGTGCAGGAGGGCATGCCAGGAGCAGCACCAGACATACCTAAAAATGAGGTGTCAACCTGGTGAAACTATAACACAGGACTATTTGCCTGCCAAACAGCATAAGCAGCAAGTGATAGACAGAGCTAAGCGATCCCACAACCAACGGGTCAGATCTAAGCTCTGCAATCCTGTCACATCCAGTCGTGAATGGTGGTGGACAATTAAACAACTCACTAGAGGAGGAGGCTCTACAAATATCCCCATCCTGAATGCAAAAGTGTAAGGCTGAAGCACTCGCAACAGTCTTCAGCCAGAAGTGCTGAATGGATGATCTATCTCAGGCTCCTCCAGGTGTCCCCAGCATCACAGATGCCAGTCTTCAGCCAATTTAATTCACTCCACGTGATATGAAGAAACGGCTGAAGGTACTGGAAAGTGCTAATGCTATGGGCCCTGAAAATATTCTGGTAATACTACTGAAGACTTGTGCTCCAGAACTTGCTGCGCCTCAAGCCAAGCTGTGCCAGTACAGCTACAACACTGGCATCTACCCGGCTATGTGGAAAATTGCCCATGTATGTCCTGTACACAAAAAGCAGGACAAATCCAACCCGGCCAATTACCACCCAAAATGTCTCCTCTCCATCATCAGTAAAGTAATGGAAGGGGTCATCAACAGTGCTATCAAGGGGCACTTGCTTAGCAATAACCTGCTCACTGACACCCAGTTTGGGTTCCGCCAGGGCCACTCAGCTCATGACCTCTTTACTTGGTTCAAACATGGGCAAAAGAGCTGAACTCCTGAGGTGAGGTGAGACTGACTGCCCTTGGCATCAAGGCCGCATTTTATCGAGTGTGGCATCAAGGATCCCTAGCAAAGCTGGGGTCATTGGGAATCAGGGTGAAAACTCTCCACTGGTTGGACTCATACCTAGCACAAAGGAAGGTGGTTGTGACTGTTGGAGGTCAATCATCTCAGCTCCAGGACATCACTGCAGGAGTTCCTCAGAGTACAGTCCTTGGCCCAACCATCTTCAGCTGCTTCATCAATGACCTTCCTTCCATCATAAGGTCAGAAGTGGGGATGTTGCCTGATGATTACACAATGTTCAGCACCATTTGTGATTCCTCAGATACTGAAGCAGCCCATGTCAAAATGTAGCAAGACCTGGACCATATCCAGGCTTGGGTTGACAACTGACAAGTAACATTTGCGTCAAACAAGTGCCAAGCAATGACCACCTCCAACAAGAAAGAATCTAACCATCGCCCCAAGACGTTCAATGGCATTACCATCATTGAATCCCCCACTATCAACATCCTGGGAGTTACCAATGACCAGAAGCTGAACTGGACTAGTCATATAAATACTGTGGCTACAAGAGCAGGTCAGAGGCTAGGAATCCTGTGATGAGTGACTCACTTCCTGACTCTCCAGAACCTGTCCACCATCGACAAGGCACAAGTCAGGAGTGTGATGCAATACTCCCCACTTGCCTGGATGAGTGCAGCTCCCACAACACTCAAGAAACTTGATACCATCCAGGCCAAATCAGCCCACTTGATTGGCACCACGTCCACAAACATTCAGTCCCTCCACCACTGACGCACAGTAGCAGCAGTGTGTACCATCTACAAGATGTACTGCAGGAATTCACCAAGGCTCTTTCGAAAGCACCTTCCAAACCCATGACCACTGCCATCTAGAAGGACAAGGGAAGCAGAAAGATGGGCACACCATAACCAGAAGTTCCCCTCCAAATCACTCACTATCCTGACTTGGAAATATATCGCTGTTCCTTCACTGTCGCTGGGTCAAAATCCTGGAACTCCCTCCCCAACAGCACTGTGGGTGTATCTACATCACAGGGACTGCAGCAGTTCAAGAAGGCAGCTCACCACCACCTTCTCAAGGGCATCTAGGGATGGGCAATAAATGCTGCCCAGCCAGCGAAGCCCACATCCCGTGAATGAATTTAAAAAAAACTCACTTCCTGCCCAGCTGTCCTGCTTGTAGTTACTCCTACCAGGAGATCTGCTGTCATGGTCTGTCACACTTGTCTGTCTTGCATCATCCTCACACATCGACTGTGGCTCGCCAGCAACCATCATCCAACTGCGCTTAGATTGGCCCCTCTTTCTGCTGCCCTCACTTCGACCTCTAGAAAGAATTCTGCAGCTTTGCAGCTCTGATCAAATGGCCAAATTTTCTTCTCTGGATGTTATGAGAATGTTTGTTATTTCAGAAAATATTTTGAGGAATGTTGCATACTATTGGTTAGGCTGCAGGTGAGGTGAATTGGGTCTATAATCCCATTGGTTGCCTGGAGGGTCAGTGGTTTAGGTCTACAATGCCATTGGTTGGATGCTGCAGTGGCACTGTATGCTTTGGGAGTTCAGCAGATGGTGAGGGAATCTCACACCTGTGTCTGTCTGCATTCTTCTAGAGTAAAAGCACCTTGAGGGGCAAAGCATTGGAAATCACCTTGTGTTACCAGCCCATCAGATTGGAAGTAGAGTGTCATTTGCACAAGGGTTTTTCTCCAACTTAAAACTGATTGCTGTTAATCCACTGATGGGTTGGTAGAGTGAGATGAGGTGGGAGGAGGCTGGTATGAAGCAGAAAACAGGCATGAACCTATTGTGTTGATTGGCCCGTTTCTGCGCTGTAAAATTCTATGTAAGCCTCCAGGTTCTATTTTAAAACATAGAAACTCTAAGACTGGCAGAAGTACCACTCCATATTGAGCTGAGATAAAAGCACATTTAATCTGTGGTGAAAAGCAACTTTTATTTTTTTTTTCCCCTGGTGTCAGTTAATGGTCTCCAAAAAAGATAGTGAACTAAAAGATAAGAGCGCACATGCAGGAGAGATCTATGACTTATTGTGTCGCGTTGGCTCCATTGGTAGTACTCTCACTTCTATTTCATAGTATATACAGCAATAGAAAAAGGCCACTCAGCCCAACTGATCTATGCCAGTGTTTATGCTTCATATGAGCCTCCTCCCATTTTATTTAACCTCACCCCATCAATATATCCTTTTCCTTTCTCCATCTTGTGCTTACCTGGCCTCCTCTTAAATGTAGCTATGCTATTTGGCTCTAAATCAAATGGTTGTAGGTGCAAACTTAGGGACTTGAGCATTTAATCCACTCTGACACTCCTGCATGTACCAAGGGCATCTTGCACTGTCGGTATTGCTGTCATTCAGATGAGATGTTAGATGTTCAGGATCAGATGGTGTACATCCTAGGCTTCTAAAAGAGATAGCTGCAGGGATAGTGGATGTGCTAACTATGATTTTCCAAAATTCCCTAGATTCTGGAACAATCTCAGCAGATCGAAAGCTAACAAACATAACACTGCTATTCAAGAGAGAGGGAAGGGAACAACAGGGAATGACAGGCCAGTTAGACTGGCATCAGTCATCGGGACAGTGCTGAAATCTATTATTGAGGAAGTCTTAACAATGTACTTAGAAAAGCATAGTATGATTACAAAAAGTCAATATGGTTTTACAAAAGAGAAATCTTGTTTGACAAATTTATTAGAGTTTTGAAAGGATATAACTAGTAGGGTAGACAAAGGAGAGCCAGTAGATGTAGTATACTTGAATTTCCAAAAGGCATTCAATTAAATGCTACACAAAAGGTTAATATTCATGCAGTTTGGGGTGACATATTAGCATGGATAGAGAATTGGTTAGAGGGAAGCAGAGAGTAGAGATAAATGGGGCATTTACAAGTTGGTAAGCTGTAACAAGTGGAGTGCCGCAAGGATCAGTGCTGGGGCCTCAGCTATTCACAGTCTATATTAATGACTTAGATGAACAGACAGAGAGTAATGTATCTAAGTTTGCTGATGATACAAAGCTAGGTGGGGATGCAAGCTGTGAGGTGGACACAAAGAGGCTGCAAAGAGATATAGACAGGTTAAGTGAGGGTCAACAAGGTGGCAGATAGAGTATAATGTGGAGAAGTACAAAGTTATTCACTTTGGCTGTAAGAATAGAAAAGCAGGATATTTTTAAAAGGTGTTAAACTTGTAAATGTTAAAGTTCAGAGAGATTTGGGTGTACTCATACAAGGAGCACAGCAAGTTAGCATGTAGATACAGCAAGAAATTAGGAAAGCAAATGGCATGTTGGTCTTTATTGCAAGGGGATTGGAATACAAGAATAAAGAAGTTTGGTTACAAATATACAGGGTTTTGGTGAGACCACACCTGGAAGGCCGTGTGCAATTTTGGTCTCCATATTTAAGGGAGGTTGTATTTGCACTGGAGGCAGTACAGTGAAGGTTCACTAGATTGGTCCCTGGGTTGAGAGGGTTGTCCTACAGGGAAAGGCTAAGTAAATTGGCCAACATTCTCTAGGGGTTACAAGGATGAGACGTGATCTCATTGAAATATTCAAAATTCTGAAGGGGTTTGACAGGGTAGGTACTGAGAGGCTGTTTCCACTGGCTGGGAAATCTAAAACACAGTCTCTGGATAATGGGTTGACCATCCAGAACTGAGATGAGGAGACATTTTTTCACTCAAAGGCTTGTAAATCTTTGGAATTCTCTATCCCAGAAAGTTGTGGATGTGCCCTCATTGAATATATTTAAGGCTGGGATAGACAGATTTTTAGCCTGTCAGGGATTTGAGGGATATGAGGAAGGGGCAGGAAAGTGAAGTTGAAGCCCAAGATCAGCCATGATTATATTAAATGGTGGAACATGCTTGATCGGCCACATGGTCTACTCCTGCTCCTATTTCTTGACTTCTTATATAAACTGAGGTCCTATCTGCCTGTTCTGCTGGTTCAGGTGAATTTTAAAGGTCTCCTGCCAAGAACAGAAAAAGACCAGCAATCGATCCCAGTGTCCTGGCCAAAAGTGCTCCCCCAAATTAAAACCCCCCGAAAATCAAGGCACTGCTTGCGCATCTTTTGGTTAACTGTGAAGCACTGATGTCCACAAATGGCAACCACATTTGATTACACAGCCACTGTCACTGCATTTTCTCTATGGCCTCGCCCCTTTCTAGCTCTGTAACCTTCTGCGGACCTCCAAGATCTAAGGGCTTCAATTTTGGCCTCTTGAGCTGATTTTAATCACTCCACCACTGGTGGTCCTACATTCCGTAGCCTGGAGCCTAAGCTCTGGAATTCCCTTCCTTGACCTCCCTGCCTCCCTATCACACTCTCCTCCTTCATAAGAAGCTTCTTAAGATCTATCTTTCTACTGTTTCTTTCTATAACTTGGTATCAGTTCTTGCCTGATACCAGTGCTATGTTTTAAATGCACGCCTCTGGTATTGTTGGAGGAATTCACCCGATGGAAAATGCTTCGCAATGTTTCGGAGAGACAGAATAAAGCAATGAATAAAGCTAAGTCTTTCTTATTTTGTCACTCAGCAGTGCTCAGTACGAGTGAAATATATTCATTTGACAGCTGTAGTTGAGATGAGGTTTAAATACAGTATTGCACAAATAGCCGTGCAGCGCTGCTCTCATGTTATTGATGTTCCTTATTATTCACTTCTGACTTATGGTGCTTTCACAGCAGAAAGAAATGTGGGGAAAGCACTGTCACTCATGTAATGTATGATGTGGTACACTGTTGTTCAGTGTGTCAGTGATTCTGGAGGATTTTTATGAGTACATTAGGGAATATAGATGGACTGACAACCTCTTGAGCTAATTAACAGTGGGCTTATACCTAGCAGAATCCATGTGGTTCTGTTTGCCTTCGCTACTAAGGTTACAGAGTCCAGCCCATTTACACTGCTTGTGGGACATTGCAGCCGTGCCAACAGTACAAGAAGAAACAAAGGTGTACCCCCTTCGTGGGATTCTTCCCTCATTTACATTTTTCTTTATTCTTCCATGGGATGTGGGAATTGCTGGAAAGGCCAGCATTTGTTGTCCATCCGTAATTTCCCTTGAACTGAGTGGCTTGCTGGGCCATTTCAGAGGGCAGTTATGAGTCAACCACGTTGTTGTGGGGCCTGGGGTCACAGGGAGGCCAGACCAGGTAAGGATGGCAGATTTCCTTCCCTAAAGGGCATTAGTGAAACAGATGGGTTTTTGCGACAATCAATGTTAGCTTCGTGGTCACCGTTGCTGAGATTAGCTTTACAATTCCAGATTTAATTAATTAATCAATTCCAGATTCCAATTCAATTAATTGAATTCAAATTCCCCACCAACTGCCACAGTGGGATTTGAATCCGTGTCCCCAGAGCATTGACCTGGGCCTCTGGAATGCTAGTCCAGTGACATTACCATGACGCCACCATCACCCTGTGGCATGATCATTCTGGGGATATGGGTGCAGCTGTCCCCTTATGTGGCTGTTTACTGCCCACCCCTGGTTGCCCTTGAGAAGTTGGTCCTAAGCTGCCTTCTTGAACCACTGCTGTACATGTAGTGCAGTCCTAATCAGGGAAGGATTTCCAGAATTTTGGCCCAGTGGCATAAAGAAATGGTGATACATGTCCAAATCCGGATGTTGCGTGATTTGGAGCACAATTTCTGGGGGTGGTGATGCTGCTTCCATATGTGTGCTGCCCTTGTCCTTCTCGGTGATAGGGTTTGATTGTGAGCTGCTGTTGAAGGAGCCTTCGTGAGTCACTGCCATGTGCCCTGCTGATGGCACACACTACAACCATGGTGAAGGGAGTGGATGCTTAAGGTGGTGATGGACTGCTGATCTACTTTGTCATGGATTGTACTGAGTTTCTTGAGTGTTGCTGAGTGTGCTGAACACTTACTATCAGAAAATAACTGTGTCCCCAAAGATCTGCTGTGTCTGACATCATAAGGAAGAAAGTGAGGTGGTCCTTTGTTCCACCAGTGGCAATGATGGCCCCCATTGGCAGTACGAGATCAGTACCGGGCCAACACCGTAAAGACAGCTTAACAGCAGGAGCTTCTTTTGGTGGGAAGTTAGGAACCAACATCAATCAAAGATGTCAATACGTGTAGTGCAAGGACCATTTTAGCTCAGATCCACACTGCTGAATGGTTTTGTTCCAAATGAGGAGCTTGGTATCACAGGATGCTGTGAGAATACAGAGAAGGGTCACACATTTCGTAAGGATTAAGTTCCAAACACAAAGCATAAATAATAATTGTCTGAGAACCTCATTCTTCTAATATGGCTATCATACACCTTGATCGAAGATACTATATGCAAGGAATTTCCTCTTGCAAAGACTGCCTGACAGGTAAACAAGCTTGCATGTATGGAGGGAATCTCACAGCAGTGAAGTAGTTTTGGGAAGTGGATATTGTTGTAAGGTAGGGAACAAGACAACAAACCTGAGTACAACAAGGCTTCTCCAAAAGTGAAACACTGTCATAACAATGCATTGAAGTACCAGCCTACTTTATATGCTCAAATCACCCATGTGGGCTTGAACCTACACATTTCTGACTCAAAGATGAGAGCATTGTCCACTGAGCCACAGCTGAAACCCATTTGTAACAAGAGAGGGAAGCGATGATTGTCATTAGGTCCTCCATCATGGCTGACCTTCTTGCAGATGTTCTTGGAGTTACTCACTCCATTATAGAGTGCACCACTGTGAAGCTATCCATCAGGTTGCTGTCGATGTGGATAGTGGACTCCAGATATGTCCCCTGTGCCTTGCACAGATGTTGATGCTTGACAAACATCCTTCTTTCAAAAGCAGGGTTCTTGAGATCTGGGTCCCAGAACTTGAGCTGAGGGATGTCTTCTCTTAATATCTTCAATATTCCACATTGTTCACCTCATGATTCATCATCACTTGTTCCTTCCCACTCATGCTGTGTGCGTCACCCAGGCAACTTCCTTCTGGCTCAGTTTCTAATGGTTGATGCTGTGCTCTCTGATGTGCTGGAGGGAATGGAATGGAGCCTGGTTTATTAACTCCAGAAATATCGAGAGCAACTAGAGAGATTAGAATGGTTTCCTCTCCTTACCTGCAGACTTTCATAGTAATGTAGGCAATAGGACTAGGAGTAGGCTATTCAGCCCCTCAAGACTGCTCCACCATTCAACTCGATCATGGCTAATCTTCTACCTCAACTCCATTTTTCCATATTACCCCCACATCTCTTGATATCTTTGATAACTAGAAACCTATCCAGCTCTTGTCTTGAACATACTCAATGAAAATACAGTTCCATGGCCACCAGCCACTCTCAGATACTTTTTTCAATCTGTAACCCTAAGGATGAGGGATCTTAAAGGTGCCATATAAATGCAAGTTTTTGTTGTTGATTGCAAGTTACCCAATCATAGAACTTTACGGCCGAACCAAATTGTGTCTTTATTTGATGTTTGCACCAATGCACTTTCCAGTAGGGTTTTGGACCGGAGATCCAGGACGTGTGTGCTCCCAGGGATACTGAGATCAGTATCCTGACTCTCAGCCAACATCGCCTGGTGGGTGGTGGTGGTGGGGGGTGGGGGGGGATATGCGGGGGGCGAGATTGACCATTTGTTTTCTTGGCATTAGTGGGATCTTGCTGTGCATAAGTTAGCTGCTACCATTTCCTCCATTACAACATTGACTGCATTCAGAAGTATTTCATTAGCTGTAGAACACTTTGGGGGTGTTCTGAGGATTATGGTAAGGTGTACGTAAATACATGTCATTATTTTGTTTTGGTGTTTTTGGTGCATTACCGTACCACAGGTTGCCAGCACAGAGTGTCAACATCAGCTAACATGTGGACTTGGAAACATTCTATAACATAATGAGGTTGGGGCCTGGATTTTCTTATTTGGCACTATCTCATTGATTCTCATTGATGGTAAAATGATGTCTACCAGCAACTTCTAGATTTGCTATCACATGGAGTGATTGAGGCAAAGAGCATAGATGTAATCAGGGAGCAGCGAGATTCATGAGAGAGAAAGGAATAGAAAGATATGTTGTTAAGGTGATAAGAGGTGATCGAAGAGATTGATGTGGAGCAAAAAGACCAGGTATAGACCATTTGGGCCAGGTGTCCTGTTTCTGTGCTGTACATTCTATACCCGAGTCAGAATCAGTTATCAGACCAAACAAAAGAGGAAAAGAAGGTTCTATACATCTCAGCTTATCAATGGGAAGGGCATGTACTAACTGAGCCATCAGGGAGCTCCATGTCCTTCATTTACTTCGCACCTTTAGCTTATGATCCTGATGTGTATGATTGATAACAGTTTAAATAAAGCATAGCCTAGTACAATTACAGTAAAATATTACAAACAGGTGCACATGTAAAAATGAAGATGCGACAGAGTAACGAGAGTGTCAATTAAAATAAATACCAGTAAACTATGTGTGAGCAAGTATGGTAAGTATGAACAGCTAATTAGTACACGGTTTGCAAATGATACACACTTCATCAGGCACAGAAATATATTTGCAGCATTCTTCGGTAACTTCTAACCCAAATGCTGAAATCTTGAGTTTCATCTTCCCTCCCAGCGTCTCATCTACACCTGCATCACTGAGAGATTGACACCTGATGGCCACAATCTGCACTTGTGAATCCCCACAGAATGAGCCATGTCTTTCTGGGAAATTACAAACATAGGAACAGGACTAGGCCATTTAGCCCCTTGAGCCTGTTCCACCATTTAATAAGATCATGGCTGATCTGATAATAACATGAAATCTGCTTCCCTCCTACCCCTCAATAACCTATCATCCCCTTTTACCAAGAATCTATCCACCTCTGCCTTAAAAATATTCAAAGGCTCTTCTTCCACCACCTTTTGTGGGAGAGAATTTCAAAGACTCACGACCCTCTCAGTGAAAAAGTTTCGCCTCCTCATCTCCATTTTAAATGGGCGACCCCTTATTTTTAAACAGTGACCCTTAGTTCTAGATTCTCTCACAAGAGGAAACATCCTCTCCACATCCACCCTGTCAAGACCCCTCAGGGGTCAATCAAGTCGCCTCTTACTCTTCTAGACTCCAGTGGATACAAGCCTAGTCTGTCCAACCTCTCATCATAAGGCAACGCATCAATTCCAGGTAAACCTTCTCTGAACTGCTTCCAATGCATTTACATCCTTCCTCAAATAAGGTGACCCACACCGTACGCAGTACTCCAGATGTGGTCTCACTAGTGCCCTGTACAACCGAAGCATAACCTCTCTACTTTTGTATTCAATTCTCCTCGTAATAAATGATAACATTTGCTTTCCTAATTACTTGCTGTACCTGCACACTAGCCTTTTGTGATTCATGCACTAGGATATCCAGATCCCTCTGCACCTCAGAGCTCTGCAATCTCTCACCATTTAGATAATATGCTTCTCTTTTATTCTTCCTGCCAAAATGGACAATTTCACATTTTCCCACATTATACTCCATTTTCCAGATCTTTGCCCACTCATTTAACCTATCTATTTGTGGTTTTGGCCTCCATATGCCCTCTTCACAACTTACTTGCCTGCCTATCTTTGCGTCATCAGCAAATTTGGCAACTGTCCCATCATTCCCTTCATCCAAGTCATTTATATAAATTCTAAACAGTTGAGGTCCCAGCACTGATCCCTGTGGCACACCACTCGTAACGTCTTGCCAACCTGAAAAAGACCCATTTATGCCTACTCTCTGCTTCCTGTTAGCTAGCTAATCTCTTATCCATGTCAATATGTTACCCCCTCTACCATGAGCTTTTATTTTCTGCAATAACCTTTGATGCGGCACTTTGTCAAATGCCTTCTGGAAGTCTAAGTACAATATATCCACTGGTTCTCCTTGATCCGCAGCACATGTTATTTCCTCAAAGAACTCCCATAAATTGGTTAAACACGATTTCCCTTTCACAAAACCATGTTGACTCTGCCTGATGACCTTGAGCTTATCCAGGTGCCCTGCTATAACTTCTTTATTAATAGCTTCTAACATTTTCCCTATGACAGATGATAAGCTAACTGGTTTGTAGTTTCCTGCTTTCTGTCTCCCTCCCTTTTTGAATAATGGAACTAAATTTGCTATCTTCCAATCTATTGGGACCTTCCCCGAACCTAGGGAGTTTTGGAAAATTAAAACCAATGCATCGACTATCTCATCAGACAATTCTGTTAAGACCCTAGGATGAAGTCCATCAGGATCCAGGGTCTTCTCAGCCCTCAGCTCCAACAATTTTACTCAGTACCACTTCTCTGTTGATTGAGAGAGTTCTTCTCTCCCTTCCATTTCTTGGTGTATAGCTCCTTCTGAAGTGTTACTTGTATCCTCTATAGTGAAATCTGATGCAACATCCCTGTTCAATTCATTTGCCATTTCTTTGTTTTCCATTATCAATTCTCCAGACTCAATTTCCATAGAACCAACACTCACTCTGTTAACTTGTTTCTTTTTTAAATATTTATAAAAACTCTTACAATCTGTTTTTATAATTCTGGCTAGCTTTCTCTCATACTCTAATCCACCCCCCCCCCCCCCACCCCCCACCTCCCCTGTTTGTCTTTTAGTCATTCTTTGCTGTTCTTTATATTCTGGCCAATCTTCTGACCTGCCACCTGTTTTTGCACAATTATATGTTTTTTTTTAAAGTTTGATGCTATCTTTAAGTTTTCTAGTTAACCACGGATGGTGTGTCTGTCCCTTGGATGTTTTCTTACTCATTGGAAAGGATCTATTCCGTATATTCTGAAATATACCCTTAAATGTTTGTCACTGTATCTCCATTGACCTATCCCTTAACCTAATTTGCCAATTCACTTTAGCCAGCTCAGCTTTCATGCCCTCATAATTGCCCTTCTTAAAGTTTAAAAACATAGTCTCAGACCCACTTCTCTCTCTCTCAAAATGACTGTAAAATTCAATCATAGTGTAGTCACTACTACCTAGGGGTGCCTTCACTATGAGATCATTAATTACTCCCATCTCATTGCACAACACCAGCTCTACTATAGCCTGCTCTCTGGTTGGCTGCAGAACATGCTGTTCTAAGGAACTATCTGAAAGCATTCAATGTACCCCTCATCTAGGCTATCTTTGTCCATCTGACTTTTCCAGTCTATATGTAAATTAAAATCTCCCATGATTATTGCCGTGCCTTTCTGACAAGCTCCAGTTATTTCTTCCTTTATGCTCCGCCCTAGCATGGGGTTACTATTAGGGGACCAGTGCACAACTCACACAAGTGACTTCTTGCCTTTACAATTTCTCAGATCTACCAAAACCATTTCCATATCCTGGTTTCCTGAACTTAGGTCATCCTTTTCTATTGTGCTAATACCATCATTAACTAACAGAGCCACCCCTCCACCTTTTCCTCACTTCCTGTCCTTTCTGGATATCCTGTACCCTTCAATACTCAGGTCCTGATCCATGTCCTCCTGCAGCCATGTCTCTGTAATGGCTATCAAATCGTAATTATTTACTTCTATGTGCACTCTCAGTTCATCTGCTTTGTTTCAAATGCTACATGCATTCAGGTACAGAGCTTTTAGTTTTATCCTTTTATTCTTTTTATAACCTCTGGTTTCATCTGTTGATTTACTGTTAGATTTGTACTCTCTATCCCTTCTTGTCACGGTCTGTTTTTCATTTCCCATAATAATACCTTTTTCTTCTGCCTTGTCTCTGCTCTTTAATTTGCCACATCTTCCCTTGCCCCACAATTTAGTTTAAAACCCTCTCTACTTCTCTAGTTATGCGGCTCACAAGAACACCGGTCCTAGCCTGGTTCAGGTGTAGACTGTCCCAACGGTACAGATCCCACTTTCCCCAACACTGGTGCCAGTGCCCCATGAACTGGAACCCACTTCTCCCACACCAGTCTTTGAGCCACACATTCATCTCCCTAATCTGATTTGCCCTCTGCCAATCTGCACGTGGTTCAGGTAATAATCCAGAGATTATGACCTTTGAGGTTCTGCTTCTTAATTACTGACTTTGGAGAACGTCCTTCTTTGTCCTGCCTATGTCGTTAGTACCTAAATGGACCATAACAGCTGGGTTGTGCCCCTCCCAATGCAAGTTCCTCTCCAGCCCCGAGCACATGTCCCGAACCCTGGCACCGGGCAGGTAACACAGCCATTCGGACTCACAGTCCTTGCTGCAGAGAATAGTGTCAATCCCTCTGATTATACTGTCCCCTATTACCACTACATTCCTTTTTGCTCCCCCCCACTTGAATGGCTTCCTGTACCATGGTCAGTGTCATGACCAGCTAGCTCATCCACCCTGCAGCTCCCACTCTCATCCAAACGAGCTGAAATACTGTCAAGTGAGGTCCCCTATAGCAGGAAGGTATCAGGATGGGTGGGCAGAAAGTGGACCGTTAAGAGACAAATTGCTATCTCAGTACTATAGATAGTCTAGGCAAAAGGCAACTGCAAAATCCAGCTATGACAAAATCTCAGAACTGGATGAGCTGTGAACGGAGGCCCAAAGATACGGAGCAACTAGTTTGCTTCTTGGTACTTGTGGAGAGAACCTGAGGCACAAATTTCCCCGCAGCTGTTGTGTCCCATGATGTACAAATTTACAAGAGTGTTGCCAGGACTCGAAAATTGCTGCTATGAGGAAAGATTGTGTAGGCTGGCATTGTTTTCTTTCGATCAGAGGAGGCTGAGAGGTGACTTGATTGACATGTACAAAATTATGAGGGGCCTAGACAGACTAGACAGGGAAGACTTGTTTCCCCTGGTGGAGGGGTCAGTTACCAGGGGACACAGATTTAAGGTGATTGGTAGAAGGATTAGAGGGAATATTAGGAAAAGCCTTTTTCACCCATTGGGTGCTGGATGTTTGAAACTCACTGCCTGGTTTGGTGGTGGAGGCAGAAACCCTCAACTCATTTAAAAGGCATCTGGACCTGCATCTGAGTGCTGTAACCTGCAATCAACGGACTGGGTGCTGGATGGTAGGATTAGAATGGGCAGCTAGTTTTTTTCAGCTGGCGCAGACACGATGGGCTGAATGGCCTCTTTCTGTGCCATAGCTTTTCTGTGGTTCTATGGTATACTCCTCTGATCAGTGTATACAGAAATATAAAAAGCAGGGTTAATTTTCATTGCTTCTATATGCACCCAAAAGTGTTTTTTTAAAATAACTCACTATATCCAGATGTTAGCAGACTTCCCTAGCACGAATCAGAATTGGATGTCCAATATTTCCTTTTGCCAATTTAACAACAGTCATTAAACTCAAAAATAAGTAATTGGCTCCGAAAGCATTGAGACAGAAAAGGCACTTGATAAAATGCAAGTTCTTTCTTTTCATCCATCAATATTTCACTAGATGAACGTGGATGAAAAAGGCAAACTGAAAGAAAAAAAGGTGCCTTTTATGATCTCAAAATGTCCCAAAGCGCTTTGCAGCCAATACCATATTTTTAAAACAAAAACAGAATTACCTGGAAAAACTCAGCAGGTCTGGCAGCATCGGCGGAGAAGAAAAGAGTTAACGTTTCGAGTCCTCATGACCCTTCGCGAAACGTCAACTCTTTTCTTCTCCACCGATGCTGCCAGACCTGCTGAGTTTTTCCAGGTAATTCTGTTTTTGTTTTGGATTTCCAGCATCCGCAGTTTTTTTGTTTCTAACCATATTTTTAAAGTTCATTCACTGTTGTAATGTAGGAAATGTGGCAGCCAAAAGGCACACAACACGGTCTTACAAACAGCAGTGTGATAATGACTAGTCTCAAATAGGACGAGCAGAAGGAGTGACTGAAAGAAGGGAGAGGCAAACCAGAGAGTCAGAAAGAGGGATGGCAAACAGGGAGAGCAAGAGAGGACAGCAGCTGACCAGGAACTTGAAATATAGATTATAGGTTAATCGGAGTTTTGACCTTTGCTCTTTACGTCAGACATGAATTTTTGAGTGTGCGGGGGTACAGCATTTTTGGTCTGGAAAGTAGGTGGTGGATCTTACATATTCTTATATGAATATATGTGGTATACCTCAGGACAATTCTTCAACTTCAGTGACGGTTTGGTCAGTCTCTTGACTATGACTTTTCTTGACTTCAGAACCTGTGGATTGTTGCTTTCTGCACGCTTCATTCTCTACAACTGGAGTCATTCTTAACATCAGAATCCAGACTGCTATACAAATGTATCCATTAGCTGGACCAATTGATTCTCTTGTTTTCACAAGTTCTCAATGGTTTTGTGATTGTTTAATCTGCAAGATCTGGGAGATTTTTCTCCACCAGATAATAACTCCTGGGTCAGGAGCGGCTTCCTTAAACTGCCTCTTTTTTAACCTTTCGGGTCCTCTTTCACTCTGTTGTAATGCTGTGCTTGCCTCCTCTGACTCTCTTCTGGCTTTCTGGTCATGGAAGCCTTGCAGCTATAGGGCAGAACATTTTGGTTCTTTTTTCCCATCAGTTGAGCTGGAGAAGAGCCAAGTCCTTGCCTTGGAATGTTTCCCCTGTCAAGCAGGGGTAAATAAAATACCTCAACAATTTAACTTGGCTTTCCCAACACACTCCAAACACAAGCTTGGAATTCTTTGGTTCACAAAGACGATAAACATCTGGAAGGTTCTTCAATATTATCAAAACAGTTCCCCATTCTCTTGAATATTTGAGAAGAACACTTCTTCTTATAATTAGTATTCTTATCTGACTAACATAAATTCTCAAAACTATGCGATATTTTCTTTCCATTACCTTACTGCATGCCATATATACCCCAGCAGTGCCATTTCTGATGCTAATTTAAACTCTGAAGTATTCTCTTCCCACAATTTCTTGCTAGTTTATAACCCATCGAGAGTTGCAGTCATTGAGTAAATAGTAAACCTTGTGCACTCTTTCCCTGGCCTGTTTGTATCATCTATTCAGACTTCAGTTACTCATCTATAACATTTCTGACACCGTGTAATCATACCCTCTAGCTACAGCCGCAACCTCTTTTCTATCCAGTGGCTACTTTATGAGCTTTAGAAATTGTGCAACTTCAACACTGTATCTGAGAGAACTGGCTCAACCAGCTGTATACTTAGCTAATTATATGTGCTGACCTACTTAAATTCCAAGAGCTATAGAAGAACATAATGTTCACATGCCTAATCTGTGCATTATGCAAATATCGTTACAAGCACACATGCTGCTGAGTCTCAACGTCTATTCAAGAGCACAGGTGCTGGGTTTTGTCTTGTAAACTCGACAACTTCAATGTGTTGCTCTGAATTAAACTTGTTCTAATCAATCAGACCAAACTTTGGTTTTGTTTCAAATTAATGGATCACTACAATTCCGTGAGTTAGTGCGTCAGCGGTACACTCTTAAAGCGCATTTAATTCAATTGTTCAGCTCTTGTTATTGCCGAAGACAGCTGAAGAACCAGAACAAACGCTGCAGTGTAATATTCCCCCGGGGGCTTTTGAGTAGTTAGCTGGACAAATGTATCTGAAAGAGCTAGTGGGAGGGGGTAAGGGACGGTGGGGAGGGAGAATGAGAGGAGGACATAAATCTGGAAAAGGCTGAAAACCTGAGAAACAGGAGAACTACAAAAATCACAGAAAGGAAAGAAAAGAGCACCTGAAAGAAGTGAAAGACAGATGGACTGAAAGAATAATTAATGGGAGAGCAAATTAAAATTGTGAACAGTACTATTCATATTCCAGTGGCAATGCTCATACCAACATACGAATGATGACGCACACATAAAGATACTCTGGTCCATCTAACCTCTGGGTATCACAATATATACGCTCTCTGTCCAACCCAGAACCATGTTATCTCCTAGGAGAGGGGGGAAAAACCAGAGAAAATCCCAGGCCAATTTGCAGGGGAACATCTGGGAAATTCCTCTCATGATGAAAGAAACTCAAGTCTTTCACCAGGATTTGAACCCACCAGTTCAATTGGAAGACAGCTACCAAATGAGCTAAGCTGACAGAGAGGAGCTGATGAAATCTGCTTTTGATTAATCATCCTAGCATGTGTCATGAAAGAATTAAACAAATATTAAACAACCAAACAAAAATTAAACAATTACGAAGCAATTGACTCCAATAAACCATCTCTTTGCAAACCACCCAGTTGGGTCTATTAGATGGAAGCTGTCCAGCTCAATGTACTATCAAGTACGCACTCCTCTAGAAAATGAGTGCTCTGGCCTGTCGATGTCCTAAAAGCCCCACTATAAATTAGAAGCAAAGAGGTGATTCTATCTCAGAATGTCAAGTACAGACTAGAGGAGGCAACTCTTGCCTGAAGGAAAGGTTGTGTGGGGGGGGAGGGGCACACCAATACAGATGCCTTCTGTAGGAAAATAAAACAGCTCTGAAAGGTGTGGAGACATCAGGAAATCTTCTCAACTGGGTTTAAAGGTTACGACTACGGAGACACTCCAAATGGTAAATGTTATCACAATCGCTCTTCCCCTTCCTTAAATTATTGCCCCATTATCACCAGGCAACCAAAGCTCAGAATCACATGGGCAGGTTGTTCTTAAAAAAAGTTATAATAAAAATAATCTGAATTTCAAAAGCCTGCTGTATACTATTGTGGAATTATTCTACTTTAATCTATGTAGGATGGTCCTTACCCCTCACCCACCCGCATTCTGCCACATTAACTGGAAAAACCAATTTAAAAGAATTGTGGGCTAATGAGCTAATCGTGTTGATTTGACTAAGGACACATTCACTGCTCAACTCTCCACACAGTCTTGCACTGATCTCTTCAGCCTCCCATTTTCAACTTCAATGAGAAATGAGCAATTGAAAAGAATCCGTGAGGTCATTTCCCATTGCCTTCCTCATGTTTACTTAAAGGAAAATCCTCTTTCCGAAGGATCCTCCTCCTTCTCTAAGCAACAGTTGTCCCTTGTGGTTTGAACTCTTCCACCATCATCACACAAAAATTTGCTGGTTCTGCTGTTGGCCGTGGCTTGTAACCCTGAGCATTGGACGCTTACCTGGACCTCGGGCAACTCGCAAAAGGACAGAGACTCTTCCCCCCACATGCCGAAGGTCTCAAATGACCCTGCTATGTTACGAATAATGAGGAGCACGAGGAAAATGAGCCAAGCTTCCCACTCCTAACCAAATGAATGTTGACCCATGGGCTAATTGGACAGATAGCAGGATGGTTGGGGCCCACCTGTGGTGTTCTCCACTGTTAAAACTGGCTGAACTCACATGAAAGGAATAGCCAGCTGGAGGTTCTCCCAATGACTTAATAATGTTAATCGTAACTGAGCTGCACAGCCCCGAGGATCCCGGTTCTGATTTCAAACCTTGCCCTGTGCCAATAGTTGATTTTTGTTAGCCAACTACTCTCGGTGCCTTTGGGTTGGGCACAGGAAATTTCCCCAGTCCCGATCAGTACCATTGCTGCAAAAGCGTGTGTGGGTATCTGGTGAAGATGGGATCTGGCACAGCTATACTGGCAGCTCACAGTCGACCACAGCCTTGCATGAAACATGGTTGCCTGGGTGCACCACAGCAGGAGGTGACCTAGAGACTGTGGAACACCAATAACAACACCAACTTGCATTTTTTGTAAAAGAAAAAGTCAAGGTTTTTGTGTTAGCCGAAAAGAATTGACCCTGAGCCACGAAGGGAGATTTTAGGGCATAACCAAACGTTTTGGTCAAAGGGGTACATTAGCTAACCAAACTTCTATCTATGCTCATATGCTACTATCACACTATATTATTTTGTGTAGTTGTCATGAAACTATTAATACATATAATATTTTGGGAAAATACTTTTCTTTTAAGATAGAGGTTTAGTCTATGTGTGTATCTCAATTGGATTAAAGCCAACTTGTCTGGGTGCTTTTACGGGTACAAGTTTTGATATGTAAGAGAGATAGCATGCATTTGCATTTTTTGAATAGTGCATTCAAGAAGTGGGGTGAAAACTGATGCCTGTCTAGCAGATACCAAACAATATGTTTATATTACTAATAAAATTGATACTATGAAAGGGGTTTTATTGTTGGAGAGGTTTAGTTCAGAGGTTGTTGATACAATGAGAATTAACATTCAATGGGAGTGGTAGGTATAACAAGACAATCGTTTTGGGTGTGCAGAGCAGAGGTAATGTGAGATTAAAAGGCAGCTGTAAGCCTCCAACTGGCTCCACAGCAAACAGTGAAAAGAACCTCATTTTGAATTTGTAAGGTGAAAATGCTTTGCCTGGTGTTTGGTTAAGTCTATGGGTTGCTGTTGCCTTAATGGAGATTAGTTTGGGAATTTGTTAAAAGTTATGATAATAGTAATTTGTAGCCATGTGTATATATACCTTTAACCTGAGTAAATTAATACAATGTTTCACTTAGGTTAACGTAAAACCTCGAGAACTGATGGCCTGATTCCTGAATTTAGAGTCACATCTCAAACATAACACTTAAAATTATAGGTTACAACAGCTATTTCGAGTTTCCCTCTGGGATTTTTAAATTACTCCGCTTTACCAACTGCATTGGTCATAACAGTAGCAGTCTTTGATATGGCAATTTATCAAGTGCCTTCTGGAAATCCATGTGCACCACAGCTAAATGTTCCCTTTTATCCACATTGCTTGTTACTCCCTCAAAGAGTGCTAATAAATTAGTCAAACATGATTTCGCTTTCACAAAACCATGTTGACTCTGCCTGATTGCACTGAGATTTTCTAATGGATTCCAACATTTTCCCTAAGACAGATGTTAGGCCAACTGGCCTGAAGTTTCCTGCTTTCTGTCTCCCTCCTTTCTTGAATTGAGGAGTCACATTCATTATTTTCCAATCTGATGGGACCTGTCCAGAATCTAGGGAATTTTGGAAAATTAAAACCGATGCAGCTACTATCTCAGCAGCCACTCCTACTAAAGCCCGAGGATGAAATTCATCAGGACCTGGGGATGTGTCAGGCTTTCATTCAGTACTCTTTCCCTGATGATTGTAATTGTTTTAAGTCCCTACCTCCCTCCCTTTCACCTCTTGATTTACAATTATTTTTGGGATGTTATTTGTGTCTTCTGCAGTAAAGAGTGGCACAAAATATCTGTTCAATTCATCTGCCATTTCCTTATTTTCCATTATTAATTCCTCAGACTCACTCACTAGAATACCAATCCTCACTTCAGTTGCTCTTTTCTTTTTAAAATTGTTGTAGTTCTAACTAGCTTTCTCTCATACGCTAATTTGTCCCTGCTTTTCTTTTAGTAATTCTTTGCTATTTTTTATATTCTGTCCAATCTTCTGACCTGTCACTTGTCTTACGGAATTGTAAGCTTTTTCTTTCAATTTGATACTACCTTTAACTTCCTTAGTTAGTCACAGATGGCACCTCCTTCTCCCTAGAGTCTTTCTTTCTCACTGGAATTATCTTTGTTATAAAATATCTCCTTAAATGGCTGCCATTGCTTCTCTACTGAACTATCCATTAATCTAATTTCCCAGTTCACTTTAGCCAGCTCTGTCTTCATGCCCTCACAATTGCCCTTATTTAAGTTTAAAACGCTAATCTTAGACCCACTCTCCTCTCCCTCAAACTTTATGTGAAATTCAATCATGTTATGAACACTGCTACTTAGGCATGCCTTTACTATGAGGTCATTAATTAATCCTGTCTCATTACACATTAACAGATCAACTGGTGGGCAGGAGTTATGGCATTATATCTCAGCACCAACAGCAGAGAAGGCAATAGGATTGACTAGGATGACTAACAGGAGTGTCTTCCACTGGTACCGAGTTGGAATCTTCCCTCAACAAGCACATGTTAATGAGTAAAAATATTCAACTTCACAGGAGATTCTTCTCAATTTTGGCAATCTCCCTTCCTTCAAATGCTTTTCCTTATTTAATTTGTTCCTTTTTTCTCCTGAAGGCACTTGGTGTGCTGGGGCGAGGTGCCAACCTCTGGTACCTCACCCAGGTGGCAGATCTTTAAATAACCAAAGTACCAGGCACAGTACTACAAGAGCAATAAAAACATCACAAAGTGCTTCAAAATTTGGCACCCAAAAGGATAGATAGATGAGGAAAAGCTTGGTTAAAGAGGTCAGTTTTAAAGAGAGTCCTAAAGGAGGTGAGCGAGCTGGAGAAGTGGCCAGATTTAGGGATTTAGGAAAGGAATTCCAGGGCTTAAAGCCTAGGCAGCTGAAGACACAGCCACCCATGGTGGAATGATTAAAATCGGGGAAGTTTAAGTTATGGATTAAAGATCAATCTGGAGTTTAAACAATCCCTGGATGAGCACAGGGCAAGTATTAGGTAACGGTGTGCAACCATGTGCTTGGCAAAAGCTTGATGTAATCCTAAACAGCAAAGGTATTGTTTTTCTCAGCCACACACTGCAGAGAACGAGATTAACTTTCAGCATCTCCTATTTACACACGTCCCACTGGTTTCCCCCCTACTATCTGCCTGATTCTGAGATAGTTGAAGGGAAATGCATTTGTGTGCTGTGCTCTTGGGAAGCACCTTGCGGTGTTTTTCTCCGTTAAAGGAGATAGATGAATCCAAGCTGGTGTTGTTGACAGGGGGTGTAACCAGAAAACACAGGCGAGAGTCGCTGTTTGCAACCTTACTGACACAACGCGATCCTATTAATCTCCGGTGTGTCTCACAGCATTTTGAAAGAGGCTGTCATTTCATTAAACAAAACAATGTGGGGCAGAATTTTCTGCCTGTTCGGGCCCAACCCAATCTCCGGCGGGCCGATCCTCGCCGGAGAAGAGGGCCCCGCCGCCATTTTAAGTGGGCGGACAATTTAGGCCCGCCCAGCGTGACATCTGGCGGGAAGCGCTATGCACTTCCTGTGTGGGGCGGGGGGGATTCCCCAAAAGCGAGAGTGTGCCCTTTTGCACTTGCGCACGAAAGAGCGCACATCTCCCTGAGGCTAAGTGCTGCCTCAGGGAGATCACTGACAGTTTTAAAAATACTAAAAATAGAAAAAAAAATCCCTAACATGTCCCCATCACGTGACAATGTCACACGAGATGGGACATGCTCATAATTTACATTATAATTTTACTAAACTTTTTAAAACCCTGCATGAAACGTCATCCCGCTGGTTGATGAGGTTTCATGTTTTATCTATTCCCCGCCGGGGCTCCTGGTCTTCCCGCTAACCTTAAGGTTGGACGGGCAGGTCCTCTAATTGGTTAAATGATCCTGTCAATGGCCTCAAGTGGCCATTGACAGGTCGGCGGGCCCACAGCTGATTTTGCTGCGCCCCCCCCACCTTCCTGAAAATTTAAATGGGGTGGGAAGATGTCGGGGGTTCTGCCCCATATCATCCCGCGTCATTTTACGCATCGGCAAGCAGGCCCCGCCCCCTGCTCACCAACGGCAAAATTCTGCCCATGGTTTTTTTTTTGATTGTCATTCACCCTTTTCAAAATATCCCTCTCCCACCTGCACCACCCCATCCCCCACTAGCATACATTTTAGAATATCTGCCATGCTCTGTGAGCTAAGCCAGCAAAGGTTGGCAGGTTATTTGCTTATGGGGGGCATCACAGTCACACCAGGTCCTGTCTGGCACTCACACACACACATTTACCAGCAACGGGACTGGTCACTGGATAGCAGTCAGGGGCAAGAACCCTCGACAGTCTCAGAGCACCGGAGTTAACAGTGGGAGGTCGACATAAGAACATTAGAACAGAAGAAATAGGGGCAGGAGTAGACCATACAGCCCATCGAGCCTGCTCCACCATTCAACACAATCATTGCTGATCTTCTGCCTCAACTCTGCTTTTCTGCCAATCCCCATATCCCTTAATTTCCTGAGAGAGCAAAAATCTGTCTATCCCAGCCTTAAATTTACTCAACCACCATCCTCTGGAGTACAGGATTCCAAAAGATTCGCAACTCTCTGAGTGAAGAAATTTCTCCACATCGAAGTCCTAAATGATCAACCCCTTATCCTGAGACTGTGCCCCCATGTTCCGAGGAACCAACCTCTTGGTGTCTACCCTGTCAAGTTCCCGCAGGGTCCTGACCAACCCCAACCCCTTGCTGACGTCAGCTGAATGAGCAAAGGCTGGGCAAACAAACCAGGGACCTTTCTTATGTGGGATGGCTAGGGATCCCACAATGCTGTGCATCCCAACTCGCTGAGCCAGAGGACAGGAATTGAAGCCGGAATCTGCTGGTTCCTGGCTCAGATCCAGTGAGTTTTCTTACATAAAGTAGAACATTGCAGCTTCCCATGAGGTCAGCTATAGCAGCGGCCTCAACAGTAACCACCGACACTGCCCTCTCCCTCCTGCTCTGTTGCCCTGAACGAATGGAATGACAAGCATAGGAATTACAAGATAAAAATAAAAAAACAAATGGCTTTAGTCTGGAAACTTCTTCCAGTTCATGCTAGCCTAACTTTAAATGTAAGATCGAGAGAGTTTTTGCAAGCCAAGGGTGTAAAAGAAGACGAACTAATTCAGGTGAATGGAGTTAAGATGCAGATCAGCCATGATCTCATTGAAAGATGAATAGACTTGAGGGACTGAATGACCTTCTCCTCTTCCCATGTGTGGCGGGGGTGGGAGGTTACTTGGATGGCATTCCTGTCACCCTCCTGCCCTTAATTTTATGGGGGTTGGGCAAGGCCTAGAGCAGCCCACCCACCCTCACCCCAATTGAGGCCCTTAAGTGACTAATTAATGGCCACTTCAGGGCGACTTCCTACCTGGATTCAATTTTGAGACCTGCATGGGGAGGTTGCGGGGTGGGGGGGGGGGGGGGGGGGGGGGGTTGGGTGGGGCACCAGCAGGCTACCACGATCAGGACTCGGGTGGGAGGGGGAGGGGCACCTCCCTCAAGGGCCCCTTTTACCCAATGCCTGCACCCCCCCCAACCCTAGGAACTCCCTCCTCACCTGGCCTCCCCAGTAAGACCACCACCCCACTCTCCACACCAATCTGAGTGGCTGGCAGCTCTCAGAGGCAGGACTTCCACGCAAGTGAGGGGGCAGAAATCCCATCTCCTGCCAATCCCATCCCCAGCCAATCCATTCTCCAAACCAACTACTCTTCACGTCACAAATTAGCCATGTCCCGTGTCCCAAAATACTACTTTTCCTGGAAAAACAATCTAATTTGCATCTGAATTCAACAGCAGCAGATCCTGAGGCTCCTACTCGTGCAACACACCCTTACCAGCTGTTGATTTGTCTGGTCAATTCTTTTGGCTTGTCAGCTGTGGCTCAGTAGGTGTCCTCCAAATCACAAGGTTCTGGGTTCGAATCCCACTCCAGGGCTTGAGCACTAAACCTGGGCAGATACTCCAGTGCAGTACAGAGGGGGCGCTGCACTGTTGGAGGTGCCGTCTTTCAGATGAATCTAAGTTCTTGCAACAACTTTGGTTCGTCAACAGGGGAAAGCAAGATGAAATAGCTGAAACCAGCATTTGGTCTTCGCCTACATAAAACTGGGGGGGGGGGGGAGAGAGAGAGAGAGAGAGAGAGAGAGAGAGAGGGAGAGAGCCCTCACCATCTCCAAGTCTCACTAGACTGAAGGCTGCCACCAGAACACCAGCTGTTGGATGAGATGTGAAACCGTCCCTTGGGTGGATGTAAAAGAGCCCATGGCACTATTTTCAAGAAAAGCAGGGCAGTTCTCCCCAGTGTGTTCACCAATATTTATCCCTCAACTAACAGCACAGAAGCAGATGATCTGGTCCGCATCACAATGCTGTTTGTGGGAGCTTGCTGAATGCAAATTGGCTGCTGCACTCCTGACATGACAACAGTGAGCACACTTCAAATTGGCTGGTAAGTGTTCTGAGACGTCCGGCACTATATAAACGCACGTCCTTTTTCTCTTTTTTTTTTAAGGTTCAAATGTCCCTGCTGAATAAAATTCAACAGGGCTGTTGACCAAGCAACAGCTGTCAGAGAGCCTGCTCTCCTCTGCTATCACAGATAAGCTCCGTTTCGAACCACAGACAACCCGGGCTGAATTCCAGCCCTGCCCACCCTCCAGAACCCTGCCCCCGTTATGGTATGCAAATTTTGAAGTGGTCGGTGTCACCGCTCTGGTGCGGGTCTGTAATAAAGTTGGCTTGATGGGTTCGCAATTTTTGCTAATGACCCCACGACTGATAGGCTAATTTTGGTTTAAAATCGCAGTACAGCCTCACAGTCCACCTTCAGCGTGGGAGAAGCACATAGTGCACATGCTGTAGTTCACAAGGCAACAGGAATGCATTGTTTAATTAGTGTCTCAGTGGTGAAATCACCCTAATCGGGCATTGAAAATAGACACTGAAGGCTTTATGCCACTGACCTCAAGTAGTTTTCTCCCCTACTGCCTGACGGTTGCAGGCAATTAAAAAAATGTGAGGGCAGTGCAATTATCTCCTTTATCCTGTGGCAAAGAAACACAGGGCTGAATCTTCTGCTCTCACTGGTGGTGAGTTTGGAGACAGGAAGGGCAGTTAATTGGGGGGGATGGTGGTGTACCTGAACCCTGCACCACCCCCCCTTCCGCCTCCACCAGAATGAAGTTCCGGGCGGGAAGGTCTATGGTCGACCTTTCCATCCCGCTGCCAACCGAGGTCCTTAAGTGGCCAATCATGGACCTCATCCTGCAGCCGCTGGTATTAACCCGTCGACATGCGGCAAGCACGACAGGTAAACCTGTACGGGCAGCTTCTGGGTCACCTCCGATGGAGTGGGTGGGGGGAGGGAGCAGTCTGGGTTTACCTGGACCAAAGGCGCTCAGTGTCTGATCAAGGGACAGGACATCAGGAAGGGGAGGAGGGCACTGAAAGCGACCCTCTGCCCTCGCTCCTGACCCGCCTGCCCCCTTCTCCCCGTGACTCCCCCACACCACAGAAGTACCCCTCCCCCCAACATCACTCACCTCTAGCCTGGGTCCTCCACGATCCTGGGACTCAGGCACCTGTCCTTCCGGCAGCAGTCACATACTCCTCAGTGGTGCGGCTGAGTTCAAGAGCTGCCAGCCTCTAACTGGTTGGTAGCTCTCTCTAGGCGAGACTTCCATCCCCGGGGTCTTGATTCCCGGGGAAAGCCCAGTAGCCTCGCCATTGCCCTACTGGTGTGCAGTTCAGTGGGCCTTCCCATAAAGAGGCACGGTGGGTCTCTCCGGCTCTGCAGCGGGCAGGGCGAGACCCCCAACGCCGCAATGATGCTCACAGACTCAGCCATCAGACTCATACAAACCTACTAGAGTCATTTTAATGTTAGCTGAAGGTCAGCAGTGGATTAGGTTTGAGGGGCTGAAAGGCCTAGCCTTACTCCTATGTTCAAGGGGCCACTCCTCATCAATGAGTGGCTGTTTGACCATGAAGGATATCACATTCAAGTCAAATCCCACTCTCACCCTCCTCCTCACATACCTGCAATTCTCAGCAATCAGTGCACGGAATTCTGATTGACCCTCCCATCAAAACTTCCCCCCACTCCCCCCCACCCATCAGCCTGTCAGGGGGAAGGACAGCTAGAGTCAAGAAAGAAATTGCATTTATGTACCACTTATTACAACCTCATAGTGCTCTGCAGCTAATGCAGTTCTTTTGAAATGTACTCAATGTTATAACATAGGAACCACAGCAGACGATTTACGCACAGCAAGCTCCCACAAACAGCAATGTGATAACCTGTTTTAGTGATGTTGGTTAAGAGGTAAACATTGGCCAGGGCACCAGGTAAAACTCCACTACTCTTCCGCAGAATAGTGCCATGGTATTTTTATGTCCACCTGAAAGGGCAAAGGATGCATCGGTTTAATGTCACATCTAAGAAACAGTAGCTCCAACTCTGTGCCCACTGGAGTTGGACTCAAATTCACAATATTCTAACTCAGAGGCAGGAGTGCTATTGAACCAGGGCTTGCAAACATCAAGTTTGCTTAGCTTTAACTAGTATTCACCGCATAGGAACAGGCCAACCAGTCTATGCCAGTATTTTTACATGCGCCCTATGTCAACTAATCCAATCAGAAGGAGTGGAAAGGCAGAAAATTGGGGGAAGGACACAAAAGAGTGGGGGTTCTTTATGGCGAAGGGAAAGAGCTTTCCCCCATCCCTATAATTCACTGCAAAATTAGAAAAATAATTGGGATTAGTCTTAGAGGTAAATAAAGGTGAGGTTTCAGGATGAATCAGAACTCCGTTTGGCATCATAAAGGTTAGAATTGACTTTATTTCCTACTCCTTGAACTTATGCTCCAATTAGAAGATTCTCGAAAGTTCTTAACAGCCTCCTTTTGCCATTTGGTGCAAGAATACATCTTCAGCAACATGTCTGGGAGCTGTACTTATAACTGTCTGCAGTCCCACAATACGCTGTAATTATGATTAACAGAGCTTAATAATACAGAGCCTAGGCCTTCCCTCTGAGCTGTTGAAACCACTAATGATAGAACTGAATAAAATAAATGCAGGTCAGGAGGACTGTAATTGTTAATTTAACGCCTCAAGAGAGCCGAGACTCCTAAAGTTCATGTGGAATATAAAAACATTACTTTGTACAGCGAAGGATTTCTTGTGCTATCCTTCGATTACATTTTATGTCCTTGCTTGGTTATTACGGTCTGCAGTGGAATTATTCTCCCTTTAAGTGGCGCCTGCACCAACATTAAATCTGAATGTATCTTTCTTTTATGATGTGATGTCAGTAAGCAGGAAAGCATCATCTGCCCATCTTTCTGACCATCCATCCATCAGAATAATACATGACAGAGCCAATATTGTGACCTATGGAGCCCGAAGAAATAGAATGCCACGGGTGTCAGGGTTCATGGGAATGGATGTTATATTTTATTGTTAAGATACACAGCTGAAGGGCACTGTTTAATTAAGTACATTGAGCACATATAAATCGGGGACAGCTGGGACACTGGGTGTGTGAGAGTAAAGCTACCAGACTGAACAAAGTCAATAATCTTTCCCAGTAAAGAAAATCTCCATGTTGTGGTTTTGACTTCACCAAATGGCCTGGATTCTATTAACATCAGTCACTATTTACAGGACATCCACGGGAGCGGTCAGTATTTACAGGGGATCGATGGGACTGGCCAGTACTTACAAGGGATCTACGAGAATGGTCACTACTTATATCTACGGGGATGGGCACTATTTACAAGGGATCCATGGGAATGGTCATTATTTACTTGGGATCCATGGGAATGGTCACTGTTTGAAGGACCTTATCCACACAGCAAAGTTTGTAAACTGCTCCTTTAATAAGTTAAAAGTTTAACGTTCGTCACAGAATTGAAGTTGCCACCTGTTCACGGGTGTACCAGGTATGAATGGAATTAGGACAATGAGCCAGAAAAGCAACTGTAATTGCTTGTGGCAATGAGTCAGAAGTAACCTTTCTAGAATTATTGCTCCTCAACAGTTTGGCAGATGGTTCTGATTCCTGTTTCAGAAAACAGAAAGTTACTGACCAACATGTGCGGCCAATCCCAGGTTATTGATGAATAAATCTGCCAGCTCTGATGTCCGATGTACTTTAAGCACTGCCTCCTCTCCCACAGGCATTCTTTATGTCTGAATCTAGACAGTTAAATACCTGCAGGTTATTCAACTGTAGGGGCATCACAGCCTCATCTAGTCATGTCCTTTCCGATTGCAGTGGGGTGCGAGGGTTGTCACTGGCAGCCGTAGAAATCTATTCTGATTTTACTAGTTCCTAGTAGTGGTAGGCCATTAATAGTTCCTCAGCTACCATCCCAGCTGATACTAACTCAGCACTGATACAGAACCCAAACTAAGGCCATCTGGCTTGCATGTCTCAGTCCCACACCAGATGGACTGTTTGGTTGCTAAACCATGGGAGAGATGGTGGGTGTTTTAAACATTTTTATTTGTTTGGGAGCTCCCTGATGACTCAGAGGTTCAGAGGCAGCATAATGTGCTAATGAGACACACTGAATGAGAAGCTCTAAGATCAGAGCTAATGCTGAGTTGCAGTTGACTTCAGATGGACTATTATCGCAGACACTGTGATCGTTTGATGGTCTGAAGAGGCCATCGGTCAAGCTTCCAGTTCCCAACCGCTGCCCGCTGTGGTTGCCGCTGCATTACAGATGGGATCCTTTGAACATTAATCTACAACAGGATCAGTCTCAGTTTGATGGCTTCCACAGTTGAACAGCTTGCATTTCTATAGTGCCTTTAACGTGTAAAGGGACCCAGGCGCTTCACAGGACCATTCGCAAACAAACTTGACACCGATCCACATAAAGGGAGATTAGGGCAAGTGAGCAAAAGCTTGGTCACAGGAGGGAGATTTTAAGGAGCATCTTAAGGGTGCAGTGAAAAGTAGAGAGGAGGGTAGATTAAGGGAGGGAATTCCGGAGTTTAGGTCCCAGGCAGATGAAGGCACGCCTGCCAACGGTGAAGTCATTAAAATTGGGAATGCGCAAGGTGCTAGAATTAGAGGAGTGCAGTGATCTCGAAGCTTGTATGGCTGGAGGAGGTTGTGGAGTTAGGAAAACCCTACATTCACGTGTGAAGCCAAGGTCCCTGGGCAAGGTTGGGATGTGATGTCGAGGCCGGTAGAACTATGACCTTGCAAGAGTCAGCGATGCCAGAAGACTGAGGAAAAGGATAAAGAGCTGGAACCGTTTAAAAAAAAATGATTTGGGAGTGGGGGGTGGAAATTTTGTCTTCTTGCTAATTGGAAGGGAATGGGATCGAGTTTCTGATTCTTGGAACTTTGCATACAGCTTGTCCAGATTTGATCCCAGCCAAAGCTGGAACTCAAGAGTTGAACGCACAGTCTAATTGAATCTGTTTGGTTTTACAACCCTGACCTTTCCTTCCCCCACAGACGATTCCAAAATGATGTCACAGATGTGGAAGTAGTCATTTGTTTCCCTAACTATTACCCTGAACCCATGGAATGCAGCTAGGTACACAGGATATATATCTACAGAACTATATACAATCCAGTGTGGAATGGTGACTCTTAACTCCCCACCAGCCCCACCCCACACACACACACACACACACACACACACATGTTCCAGGTCTCAGACAGGTAGGAGCCAGCTTTTTTATAGGAGTCTCTGGTTTTTTTTTTAAACTATTTTCTTAGAAATTGATATAAACTACACAGAAAGCAGGAGTTTCTTATAAAACCCGCAGTTTAAAACCAAAAACAGCTCTATTCTGCATCGGCACAGTAATTAGCCCACTGACAAGCAGCAATCGGCAGCTAGGTAACCTTACTTGTAACCCATGTTCAAACCTTGTACTGGAATGGTCATGGTCACTCTTTCTACATGAGGGGCGTTTTACAAACAACAACAACAACTTATATTTGTATAGCGCCTGTAACGGAAGAAAACGTCCCAAGGCGCTTCACAGGAGCGTTATAAAACGAAGTATGACAACGAGCCACATAAGGAGATATTAGATCAGATGGCCAAAATCTTGGTCAAAGAGGTTGATTTTATGGAGTGTTTTACAGGAGGAAAATGAGGTAGCGAGGTGGGGAGGTCTAGGGGGGGAATTGCAGAGCTGGGGGAAAATTAAAGCAAGACTACTGCAGCAATAAAAACTGGGGATGCTCACAAGGCCAGAATTAGATGAGCGCAGTTATCTCAAGAGGGTTGTAGGTCTGGAGGAGATTACAGAGATCGGGAAGGATGGAGGAATTTGAAAACAAGGATGAGAATTATAACATCAAAAAGACTTGCATGCATTTCTCCTTCCACCAAGCAGCTAATCGAACCTGTCCTTAAGTTCTATATAAACACTCCAGATGACAATCTCCACAACTTGACACCTCAAGCACAAACTCACTTCCGAGTTTTCACCTCAGCTGAGCTTCTCTGGCTGCTAACGTTCGATACAACTTGGATTTATATAGCACCCTTCAGGATGTCCCGAAGCACTTCACAGCCTTTTGAAGTCAATAGTCCTTGTTCTAACCTAGGAAACACGGCAGCCAAATTGAGCACAGCTAGGTCCCCACAACAGCAATGGGCTGATGCCCTGGATTATTACCTTGGCCACGTGCAAATTGGAGTAAATAAAATTAGAAAGATGAATGAGTGGTTCAAAGACTGGTGTGGGAGAAATGGGTTCGGATTCGTGGGGTGCTGGCTCCAGTACTGGGGAAAGTGGGGACCACCGTCACCTCAACCATGCTGGGACCAGTGTTCTAGCGATTGTACAGCTAGAGAAGTAGTGAGGGCTTTAAACTAAATAAAGGGGGTGGGGGTGGATCATGGCATGGAAGTTTGAGTAAATGAAAGGGAAATACAAGACAATAGATCAAGGTGACAATAAAGGTACGGATAATCAAAGTATGGCAGGAAGGGAGAGTGGTTGCAAACTTAAGAGTGTGCCAGCGGATAAGGCCAGAGTTTACAAAAACAGTAAAAGAACTGAATTAAGGGCTCTGTATCTGAATGCCCACAGCATTCACCATAAAACAGGTGAGTTGTCAGCTCAAATAGAAATTCATATGGATGACCTGATAGCCATTACTGAGACATGGCTGCAAGGAAACCAAAGCTGGGACCTGAATATCCAGGGGTATGTGGCATTCAGGAAGGGCAGGAAGCTGGAAAAAGGTGGTGGGGTAGCTTTGTTAATGAAAGAGGGAATTAGCACTGTAGTGAGAGATGACCTTAGTTTCTAGGATCAAGACGTGGAATCAGTTTGGGTGGAACTAAGAAACAGCAAGGGTCAGAAAACATTGGTGGGAGCTGTTTATAGACCACCAAACAGCAGTAACAATGTAACTCACAGTATAAATCAGGAAATTAAATGTTTATGTAACAAGTTAATACAGTAATCATGGGGGATTTCAATCTACATATACACTGGGTGAACCTAATTAGTACTAATGTTGTGGAGGACAAATTTTTAGAATGCATGCAAGATGGTTTTCCAGACTAGCACATTGAGGAGTCAATGAAGGAACGGGCTATTTTAGATCTAATACTGCGTAATGAAAAAGGGCTAATTAATAATCTTCTTCTAAAGCAGCCTTTAGGAAAAAGTGACCATAACATGACATAATTTTACATGAAATTTGAAAGTGATGTAGTTCAATCAGAGACTAGGGCCTTAAACCTAAATGAAGGAAACTATAAGGGTATGAAGGGCTATGGTTTATTGGGAAACTGCATTAAAAGGTATAATGGGAGACAGACACTGGCTAACATTTAAAGAACTAATACATAGTTTACAACAAAAATACATTCTTTTAATGCATTAAAACCCAGCAAGGAAAGTGTTCCAACCAATATGGCCAAAAGAAATCAAGGATTGTATTAAATCAAAGGAAGAGAGGTATAAAGTTGCCAGAAAAAATGTTAGGTCGGGGAATTGGGAGCATTTTAGAACTCTGCAAAGGAGGACCCAGAAAAAGATTAAGAAAGGGAAAATAGAATATGAGAGTAAACAATCGCGAAATATAAAAATGGAAGCTCCTATAAGTATGTAAAAGGAAAAGATTAGCAAAAACAAATGTGCGTCAATTACAAGGGGAGTCAGGAAAATTTATAATGGGGAATAAGGAAATGGCAGAGAAACTAAACAAATACTTTGCGTCTATCTTCACAGAGGAAAATACTGAAAACATCCCAGAAATAATGGAGAATCATGGGGCCAGTATAAACGAGGAAATTCAAGTAAAAAATAATAGTACTAGACAAATTAATGGGACTTAAAGTAGATAAATCCTGTGGACCTGATGGTCCACATCTCAGAGTGCTGAAAGAGGCAGCTGAAGAGATAGTAGATGCATTGGTGATCATCTTTCAAAATTCTATAAACTCTGGAATGGTTCCTGCAGATTGGAAGGGGGCAAATGTAATCTCACTACTTAAGAAAGGAGGGAGAGAGAAAATAGGGAACTACAGACCTATTAGCTTGACATCAGTAGTAGGGAAAATGCTAGAATCTACAATAAAAGATGTGATGAAGGACATTTAGAAAATAATGGTAAGATAAGGCACAGTCAAGATGGATCTATAAAAGGGAAAGCTTGTTTTTTGAGGACGTAATTAGTGGAATAGATAAAGAGGAACCAGGATGTGGTGCCAATCAAATGGGCTGCTTTGTCCTGGATGGTGTCCAGCTTCTGAGCTACACCCATCCAGGCAAGTGGGGAGTATTCCATCACACTCCTGACTTGTGCCTTGTAGATGGTGGACAGGCTTTGGGGAGTCAGGAGGTGAGTTAGCCATCGCTGGATTCCTAGCCTCTGACCTTTGCTTGCAGCCACTGTATTTATATGGCTAGTCCATTCAAATTCTGGTCAATGGTAAACCCCAGGATATTGATAGTGGGGGGTTCAGTGATGGTAATGCCTTTGAACGTCAAGGGACGATGGTTAGATTCTCTTTTGTTGGAGATGGTCATTGTTTGGCACTTGTGTGGCACGAGTATTACTTGTCACTTGTTAGCCCAAGCCTGTTGTCCAGGTCTTGCTGCATTTGGACATGGACTGCTTCAGTATTTGAGGAGTCACGAATGGTGCTGAACATTGTTCAATCATCAGCGAACATCCCCACTTCTGACCTTATGATGGGAGGAATTTTGATGAAGCAGCTGAAGATGGTTGGGCCGAGGACACTACCCTGAGGAACTCCTGCAGTGATGTCCTGGAGCTGAGATGACTGACCTCCAACAGCCACAACCATCTTCCTTTGTGCTAGGTATGATTCCAACCAGAGAAGAGTTTCCCCCTGATTCCCATTGACTCCAGTTTTGCCAGGCCTCCTTGATGCCACACTTGGTCAAATGTGGCCTTGATGTTTAGGGCAGTCACTCCCACCTCATAGAGGTAGTTCAGCTCTTTGGCCCATGCTTGAATCAAGGCTGTAATGAGGTCAGGAGCTGAGTGGCCCTGGTGGAACTGAAACTGGGCATCAGTGAGCAGGTTATTGCTAAGCAAGTGCTGCTTGATAGCACTGTTGATGACCCCTTCCAACACTTTGCTGATGATTGAGAGTAGGATGATGATGGAGTGGTAATTGGCTGGGTGGGATTTGTCCTGCTTTTTGTGTACTGGACATACCTGGGCAATTTTCCACATTTCCAGGTAGATGCCAGTGTTGTAGCTGTACTGGAACAGGTTGGCTAGGGGCGCAGCAAGTTCTGGAACACAAGTCTTCAGTACTATTGCTGGAAAATTGTCAGGGCCCATAGCCTTTGCAGTATCCAGTGCCTTCAGCCATTTTTTTATTTCACGTGGAGTGAATTAAATTGGCTGAAGACTAGTATCTGTGATGCTGGGGACTTCCAGAGGAGGCCGAGATGGATCAACTACTTGGCGCTTCTGGCTGAAGATTGTAGCAAATGCTTCAGCCTTATCTTTTGCACTGATGTGCTGAGTTCCTCCATCATTGAGGATGGGGATATTTGTGGAGTCTCCTCCTCCAGTGAGTTGTTTTAATTGTCCACCAACATTCACAACTGGATGTGGAAGGATTGCAGAGCTTACATCTGATCTGTTGGTTGTGGGATCGTTTAGGTCTGTCTATCACTTGCTGCTTAAGCTGTCTGGCACGCAAGTAGTCCTGTGTTATGGCTTCACCAGATTGACACCTCATTTTTAGGTATGCCTGGTGCTGCTCCTGGCATGCCCTCCTGCACTCTTCATTGAACCAGAGCTGATCCCCTGGCTTGATGGAAATGGTAGAGTGGGGAATATGCCGGGCCATGAGGTTACAGATTGTGTTCGAGTACAATTCTGCTGCTGTTGATGGCCCACAGCACCTCACGGATGCCCAGTCTTGAGTACTAAGTCTGTTCAAATCTTTCTCATTTAGCACAATGATAGTGCCACACAACACAATGTGAAGACAGGTCTTTGTTTCCACAACAACTGTGCAGTGGTCACTCCTACCGATACTGTCATGAGCAGATGCATCTGCGGCAGGCAGATTGGTGAGGATAAGGTCAAGTATGTTTTTCCCTCTTACTGGGTCTGTGGCAGGTGGTAAGGGAACCTGTCACAGACCCAGTCTAGCAGCTACGTCTCTTAGGACTCGGCCAGCTCAGTCAGTAGTGGTGCTACCGAGCCACTCTTGGTGATGGACATTGAAGTCCCCCACCCAGAGTAAATTCTGCGTCATTGCCACCCTCAGTGCATCCTCCAAGTGGTGTTCAAGATGGAAGAGCACTGATTCATCAGCTGAGGGGGGGCGGTACGCAGTAATCAGCAGGAGGTTTCCTTGCCTAATGTCTCTTTGATCTGATGCCATGGGACATGGGGTCTGGAGCCAATGTTCAGGACTCCCAACTCCCTCCCAACTGTATACCACTGTGCCGCCACCTCTGCTGGTGGACAGGACATACCCAGGGATGGCGATGTCTGGGACATTATCTGTAAGATATGCTTGACTAGTCTTACAGTAACAGGGACTTTGCACTGTTGACTGAGTTTGCTGTTGTCGTTTCGGTGCCTGGGTCGATACCAGGTGGTCCGTCCGGTTTCATTCGTTTTTTGAGGCTTTGTTGTGGTTTGTTACAACTGAGCAGCTTGCTAGGCCATTTCAGAGGGCATTTTAGAATTAACCACATCACTGTGGGTCTGCAGTCACATGTAGGCCAGACCAGGTAAGGACCACAGATTTCCTTCCCTAACGGGCATTAGTGAACCAGATGGGTTTTTACAACAATTGACAATCATCATTAGACTTTTAATTCCAGATTTTTATTGTCATAATGGGACTCAAACCTGGGTCCCCAGAGTACTACCCTGGTTCTCTGGATCACTAGTCCAGCAACAATACCACAATGCCATCACCTCCCCATGATGCAGTACATTTGGATTTTCAGAAAGCTTTTGGTAAGGCCCCACACAACAAATTGATAAACAAAATTAGAGCACACGGAATTGGGGGAATATACTGACATGTATTGAGAACTGGTTAGTGGACAGAAAACAGAGTGGGAACAAGTGGGTCACTTTTAAGTTGGCAAACTGTGACTAGTGGGGTAACACAAGGATCAGTGCTTGGGCCCCAGCTATTCACAATCTATATCAATAATTTGGATGTGGAGATTAAAGGTAATATTTCCAAGTTTGCAGGTGACACAAAACTAGGTGGAAGTGTGAGTTGTGCAGAGGATGTAAAGATGCTTCAAAGCAATTTGGAGAGGCCAAGCGAGTGGATAAAAACTTGGTAGATTATGTACAATATGGAGAAAAGTGAAGTTATCCACTTTGGTAGAAAGAACAGGATGGCAGGGCATTTTTTTAAACGTTGAGAGGTTGGGAAGTGTTGAACTTCAAAGAGGCTTTGGTGTCCTTGTTCGCCAGTCACTGACAGCTAGCTAACATGCAGGTACAACAAGCAATTAAGGCAAATGGTATTGGCCTTCATTACAAGAGAATTTGAGTATAGGAGGAAAGATGTCTTACTGCAATTATATAAAGCCTTGGTGAGGCCAAACTTGGAGCATTGTGTGCAATTTGGTGTCCCTGCCTAAGGAAAGATATACTTGCCATAGAGGGAGTGCAATGACGGTTCACTAAATTAATTCCTGGGATAGAGGGATTGTCCTATGAGGAACAAATAAAGATACTGGGTTTATATTCCCTGGAGTTTAGAAGAATGCGAGGTGATCTCATTCAAACATACATAATTCTTACAGGGCTCTACAGGATAGATGCAGGAAGGATGTTTCCCCTGGCTGGGGTGTCTAGGACCAGGGGACTCAGTCTCAGAATAAGGGGCAGACCATTTAGGACTGAGATGAGGAGGAATTTCTTCACTCAGAGGGTGGTGAATCTTTGGAATTCTCTGGCCCAGAGGGCTGTGGAAGCTCAGTCATTAAGCATGTTCAAGACTGAGATTGATAGATTTCTACATATTAAAAATATCAAGGGATACAGGGATAGTGCAGGAAAAAGGTGTTGAAGTAGGAGACCAGCCATGATCTCATTCAACAGTGGGGCAGGCTTGAAGGGCTGAATGGCCTACTCCTGCTCCTATTTCATATGCTCTTAAATATCAACACACAGATTAGAAGCAGGAATAGGCCATTCAGCCCATCAAGCCTGCTCTGCCATTCAATAAAATAATGACTGATTGGATTGTGGCCTCATCTCCACAATCTGCCTACCCGCAATATCCTTTAACTCCCTTGTTAGTCAAGAATCTATCTACCCCTGCCTTAAAAATATTCAATGACCCTCCCTCCACTGCTCTCTGAGGGAGTTCCAAAGAATCATGACCCACAGAGAAAAATCATGACCCTCTGAGAGAAAAAAAATTCTTCTCATCTCCATCTTAAATTGGAGACCCCTTGTTTTTAAATTGTATCCCCTAGTTCTAGTCTCTCCCACAAGGGGAAACATCCATTCAGGCATCCGCCCTGTCAAGTTCCCTCAGAATTGTACAGGTTTCAATCACTTTACAATCTTCTAAACACCGATGGATACAGTCCCAGCCTGTCCAACCTTTCCTCATAAAATAATCCCCAACCCCATCCCAGGATCAGTCAAGTGCTTCAATAGCTTGGGGATAAATATTGGCCAGGGCACAGGGGAAATAGCTTCTGTTCTCCAAAACAGTGCAATGGGATTTTTACCTGAATGGCGGCAGACAGGCTGAAAAGACAGTCCCTCCAATAGTGCAGCACTCCTTCAGTACTGCACGGGAACATCAGCCTAAATTTTGTGCTCAAGTTTCTGGAGTTGACCTTTGAACCCACAACCTTCTGACTCAGAAGCATGAGTACGACCAACTGAACCATGGCTGACATAGCTGAGTGGGGTTAGAGGGACTAAATTAAAAAATAAATATCTAAGGCAGATTTATTTCTTGTCAGAAAAGCTCTGGTAATTCTGACTCTACTGTTGCCGGTAGCTACCAGGTGAGGAGGCCTGTGCGAAATGTCAGCCTTGTCGAAGGTGTCTGATTTCATGTCCTCTGTGTTAGGCCCAATCAACAACATATTAGTCTGTCGTGGATGCAGACAGGAACCAAAAGCAATCTGAGGTGCTATAGCTCAAGGCTACTTGTTTTTGCAACAAACTGCTTTTAATGGCATTTTCGGTGCCCAAGTGTCTGCACGCTGTAATAGACTTCAGGCCACAATTATCTGCCAGCCACAGAATTACAGAGAGGTTTTCTTTCTGCACAGTCAGCTCGGATACCCGTGTGGAGCACAGAGTTCCGGCGTACCGCCCTGTTTGATTGCTGGGTGCTGCCAGTGACACAGCCGACAGGAGCGTGTCAGTGAGGGACCCTCCAACCCATGCAGCAACAGCCCTTATATCATGCAGGGCCCCTCGCCTACCAGCGGCTGCAGCATTCAAACTTACTCAGCAATTTTCCCGGCAGGTTTATTTCCTGGAAATGGGCATCGGGAATGAGAGGAGTTTTCCGATGGCAGGCGTGTTGGCAGCCAGAGGGCAAAGTTTTAAGGTGATTGGCAAGAGAATCCGAAGCACCACGAGGAAATAGTATTCTATGCATTACGTTGCTGTGATCTTAACTAATTGTAGTCAGAGAATCATCTGCAATGGCTTCCCTTCTGCGCCGCATATGTCAAAAATCCATCCTTCTCCTATTTCTCATCGACATGCTGCCCCTCGGCGACATCATCTGAAAACATAGCATCATTTTTCCCATGTACTCTAGCGACACCAAGCTCAACTTCCCTAGTACCACCTCTCTCCATACCTCCACTGCCTTTCAATTGTCAGGCTGCTTATCCAGTACTGGACAAGCTGAAACTCTTCCAACTAAATAATGGGAAAACCTAAACCATTGGCTTTGGCCGGTACCACTAACTCCACTCCCAAGCCACCAATTCCATCCCTCTTCCTGTCAACTGAGACCGAATGAGGCTGTTCACAACCTTGGTGACATACTTGACCCCAAGATGAGCTTCTGATCACACGCCTCTAAGACCACTTATTTCCATTATTGTAACATCGCTTGACTCCGACCCTGCCTCAGCTCACCTGCTGCTGAAAAGCACAACCCTGTCCTTGTTACCTCAAGATCTGACTGGTCTAAATTAGTCCTGCATGGTCTCCTACATTCTACTCTCCGTAATTGTCAGATCATCCAAAGCACTGCTGCTCATACCCTAAACTGCACTAGGACCCATTCATTCATCATCCCGTGTGCTCGCTGGTCTACGCTGCCTCTCAGGTAAATAGTGTCTCAATTTTAACATTTTTATCCTTGTTTTCAAGTCCCTTCATGGCCTAACCCTTCCCTATCTGTGTGATGTCCAGCCACCCCACAACCCTCTGAGATATCTGCGTTCCTCTAAATCCGGCTTATTGAGCATTCCCGATTTTAATTGCTCCTGAATTTGCAGTGTCTTCAGCTGCTTAGGCCCTAAACTCTGGAATTCCCTCCCTAAACCTCTCCACCTCACTTTTCCTCTTAAGCTGCTCATTGCCTCTTTGACCAAGCTTTTGGTCATCTGCCCTAATATTTCCTTTGTGGCTAAGCACCATAATTTATTTTATAATGCCCCTGTGAAGTGCCTTGGGATATTTTATTACGTTGAAGCTGAGATAGAAATACAAGTTGTTGTTGCTGATCCAAAACGTACTGCCTAAAAGGGTGATGGAAGCAGATTCAATAATGACTTTCAAAAGAGGAATGGGATAAATACTTGAAGGAGAAAAAAATTGCAGGGATGTGGGGGGGCGGGAAAGAGCAGCAGAAGTGGGACTATTTGGATAGCTTCTTCAAAGAGGTGGCACATGCACGTTGAGCTGAATGGCATCCATCTGTGCTGTATCATGTGATCCTATGAATTGTAAATAAACTCACAGGAAAACCTTCATTGGAGTCCTGGGCTCCATCCAGTGGAGAGAATGCAGGCCTCGTGCAGCGCATTTGCTCAACAATTCTGCCAGACTATGTTGGCAATGAGTTAATGTAAACAAAGCACCATTCCTTTCACAAATACCAGCAAAAAAAAATATACACCTGCAGGCGTAATTGATTTCAATATGTGGCACAAAATGGCTGCCAGACTTGCTGATAAAGACACTCCAAAGGTCAAACCATTTGAGGTGATGTGGTAAGGGGCCATAAAAAGAGATAAAAAGATAGACTTGTATTTCTATTCCGTTTTACACATCCATCACAAAGAGCTTTGACACTTTATACAGTACTTTTGAGGTGTTGTCAGTGTTGTAATGTAAGAATACAAGTAATTCCTTCTTTGTGATTATAGAAAATTTCATCTGGGGGGGGAAAGGATTAGATCATGAGAACAGGTCACATAAACTAGGCCAGTATTCCCTTGGGAATAGAAAATTCACAGTTTTTTTTGTACTCTTTCATGGAATGTGGGCGTCGCTAGCAAGGCCAGCATTTGTTGCCCATCCCTAACTGCCCTTGAACTGAATGTCACTAGGCCATTTCAGAGGGCGGTTAAGAGTCAACCATGTTGATGTGGGTTTGGAGTCACATGAGCAAATAAGGATGGCAGATTTCCTTCCCCAAAGGACATTAGTGAATCAGATGGGTTTTTTTTAACAACTGTCAATGATGGCTGTCATGGTTACCATCACTGATGGTTAGTTTTATAATTCCAGATTTACTAATTGAATTTAAATTCCTCCAGCTGCTGTGTGGGATTTGAACTCGCGTCCCCAGAGCATTAGCTTCAGCCTCTGGACTAATAGTCCAATGGCCTTACCACTACACCACCATCTTCCCCTCAGATGATTTTGCTGTTGAAGATGATAAAAAGAGTTGATATCGTAGATATAGAGAAACTATTTTCTCTGCTGGGGGAGTCCAGGCAAAGAGGTATGACTTTAAAGTCTGTTTAGGAAATCTGGAACTGTCTCCTCCCAAAATGTTACTGATGGCAGGTCAATTGAAAATGTCAAAAGATTGTTGTTAGGCAAACTGAATGTATAGTCACGACCTCCTGCCAAACACAGCTCATGTGGTGGACTGTGGGGACTGTGAGCAGAGAGCTCTTAGCATGGGCAATCCTTTGTCGATGAGAGATCTGGTCGAGCGAGCAAGCACTGAAAATGTCTCTGTAATGAAGTTAAACTATTTCTTGACGAAACCAGTCTGCTCCATAGAGTCATCACATTTAGCAATGAAGGCAAATCAACTTCGACTCTGCACCCCGCCCTGTGAATAAATCAAATTTTAAAAAAAAACTACTGAGCAGCCATGCCATTTGAAACGCACCCTTGAAATCTCCCTCGCCATGGAAAGTGCTGCGAGGGACTTGCAGGCTTTGCTACACATGGACAATGGCCCCATGCTTCATGTTGGGTGGGAACCTGCCCAAAAACAGACCTGCAGAATTAACGTGAGATTCAATGGCCACTGTGAGAAACATTAAGAAGCCTAACAGAAACACTCCATCATGCTCTCAATGTGGAGGTGACCACGGAGCAGCTGCCTGTAAATTCAAAGGGGCAGAATGCCATTACTGTCATAAGATGGGTCGTGTGGTTAGGCAATGCCGGACAATGTCAGCAAAACAGCAAACAAACATGACAGAAGCCACAGGTGCCGCAAAGGCTGAAGCTGCTGCTCCTGACTTTTACTCCTATTATAATGTGACTGCTGTGAAGACTGAGCCTACTACAGTGACAGTACAAGTGAATGAGAAGCTACTGACAATGGAATTGCATACTGGTGCCCCAACTACTGTGGTAGGAGAGCACATTTTCAGGTTCCTTAATGAAAGAAGACAGGTAATAAACTTGGGGTGGACAACCAGTAAATTAAGAACTTACACGGGAGAATCTATTCAAGTAAAGGGCATCGCCACAGTCCCAGTCTCTTACAAGCAACAGACAGTCCAAGTGCTTGTAATAATAGTGAAAGGAGAGGGACACAGTCTTTGGCCACAAAAGATCAAACTCGACTGGCACTAGGAAGTTCTGAGGAACAAAGGGACCTTGGCATGTGTGTCCATAGATCTATGAAGGTGGAGGGGTATGTTAGTGGGGTGGTGAAAAAGGCATATGGGACACTTGCCTTTATCAATTGAGGCATAGATTACAAAAGTAGGGAGGTCATGTTGGAGTTGTATAGAACCTTGGTGAGGCCACAGCTGGAGTACTGTGTGCAGTTCTGGTCGCCACATTACAGGAAGGATGTAATTGCACTGGACGGGGTGCAGAGGAGATTCACCAGTTTGTTGCCTGGGATGAAACATTTAAGTTATGAAGAGAGGTTGCATAGACTTGGGTTGTTTTCGTTGGAGTAGAGAAGACTGAGGGGCGACCTGATCGAGGTGTACAAGATTGTGAGGGGCATGGACAGGGTGGATAGGGAGCAGCTGTTCCCCTTAGTTGAAGGGTCAGTCACAAGGGGGCATAAGTTCAAGGTGAGGGGCAGGAGATTTAGGGGGGATGTGAGGAAAAACTTTTTTACCCAGAGGGTGGTGACAGTCTGGAATGCGCTGCCTGGGAGGGTGGTGAAGGCAGGTTGCCTCACATCCTTTAAAAAGTACCTGGATGAGCACTTGGCACGTCATAACATTCAAGGCTATGGACCAAGTGCTGGTAAATGGGATTTGGTAGGTAGGTCAGGTGTTTCTCACGTGTCGGTGCAGACGCGATGGGCCGAAGGGCCTCTTCTGCACTGTGATTCTGTGAGATATTTCACCTAAAATCAGATGGAATCCCAAAATTTCTAAGGAAATACAACATGATTATTTGGGATGAATTAGGGAAGTTAAAAGGCATGCACACCAAGATACCTGTTGATCCTCAGGCAACACCATGTTTCTTTAAGGCCAGGCCTGTACCTTGTAAATTGAAAGAAAAGGTGGATGCAGAGCTGTGCAGGTAAGTAAAGCTGGGCAATCATCCAACCTGTCCAATTCTCAGAGTGGGCGACACCCATAGTTCCAGTGGTTCAGTCTAACCACACCATATGCATCTGTGAAGACTATAAATTGACTGTAAATCAGGCAGCAAAACTAGAAAAGCACCCCATTCCAAGGATAGACAACTTGGCTGGAGGCAAGCCCTATACAAAATTGGATATAACCCACGCCTACTAGCAATTAGAACCGGATAGCACATCGAGAGAGTGCGTGACTATTAACACACAGAAGGGTCTTTATCAGTACACTCATCTACCCTTTGGAGTCTCGTCAGCATGCGCTATCTTCCAGAGAACAATAAAGAGTCTTTTGCAAGGACTCCCACCAGTGGTAGTAAACTTGGATGATGTTCTCATCATGGGGTCAACCGAGACCCAACACTTGGCCAACCTGGAGGTGGTGTTAAGAAGGTTCATGGAAGCTGGTGCACAGTCAAAAATGCACATTTCAAGCACCAGAAGTCACTTATCTAGGTCATAAGGTGGACATCATGGGTTTGCATCCAGTAGTTCAGGCAATGAAAGATGCACCATCAGCATCCAATGTAACAGAACTCAAGGCCTTCCTGGGTATGATCAACCCCTATAGCCGCTTCTTACCCTACCTGTCAACTATTTCGGCACCTTTACACTTGCTGCTAAAAAAGAACCAACGTTGGTATTGGGGTTCACAACAGGAAGAAGCCTTTGTGAAATCAAAGAAATTGCTGCATTTGTTGAGTTTATTGGTACACTATGACCCATCGAAAGAGCTGGTATTAGCACGTGATCCCTCTCCTTACGGTGTACGAGCTGTGTTATCACATAAGATGGAAAATGGATCAGAAAGGCCTATTGGTTATGTCTCGAGAACCCTTTCCCGAGCCGAGAAAAAGCTCAGTTAGAAAAAGAGGGATTATTAGTAGTATTCGGTGTAAAAAGGTTTCACCAGTACCTACATGGACGACATTTTAGCATTATGTCAGACGATAAACTATTAATGGGATTATTCAGTGAAGATAAAGCCATTCCGCCAATAGCATCAGAAAGAATACTACCCTGGGCTCTGAAATTATCTGTGTATAAGTATCCTTTTATGTACTGCCCTGGCCTACACAGTACAAATGCAGATGCACTCAGTTGTAAATACTCCCATTCCACAAGAATTAGTGCTATTATTGAATTTCTTAGATTCTTCATCCGTGTGCGCGAAACAAATCAGAAATTGGGTGAACAGAAATCCAATACTGTTGAAAGTCAGAGACTTTGTTTTGCAAGGATGTCTAAATTCACCTGTATCTGAAGAATTGAGACCATTCCATGTCAGAAACACAGGATTAAACTGTCAAGGCCGAATTGTGTTGTGGGGTTCAAGAGATGTCATACCATCAGAAGGTAGACAGCCACTCTTGACAGAGCTCCACAGTGCATATCCATGCATATCAAAGGTGAAAATGCTTGTATGAAGCTATGTATGGTGGCCAGGCATTGATAGTGACATTGAAAGCATGGTCAAGCACGGTCTCCATTGTCAGCTGTTCCTTCACTGTCGTTGGGTCAAAATCCTGGAACTCCCTCCCTAACAGCACTGTGGATTTACCTACGCCACATGGACTGCTGGTGTTCAAGAAGGCAGCTCACCACCACCTTCTCAAAAGCAACTGGGGATGGGCAATAAATGCTGGCCCAGCCAGCGAAGCCCACATCCCATGCATTAAGAAAAAAAAGTTGCCTGTTTCAGCTCCCCTGCATCCATGGGAGTGGCCTGGTCAACCCTGGGTTCAAACATACATCGATTATGTAGATCCATTCTTAGGTACCATGTTCTTATTAATTGTAGATTCATATTCAAAATGGATGGATGTATATGAAGTCAAATCGCCAACATCGAACACAACTATCGAGAAGCTACATCACTGTTTCAGTATTTATAGCCTACCTGAAATTGTCGTTTCTGATAATGGTACAGCCTTTACCAGCACCAAGTTTCAGAAACGTATGGATCTGAATGGAATCCGACATATTAAAACAGCCCCATGGAATCCCTTATCGAATGGTCTAGCGAGAGGGCAGTACAAGCTTTTAAGTCCGGTATGAAAACGTTATTGAAAGGCACTCTGGAATCTCGACTTTCCCGGTTTCTCTTTGGTTATCATACAATGCCATATTCAACTACAGGTTCAACACCGTCAGAGTTATTAATGAAACGCTGTCTGCGTACATGTTTGCACTTGGTGTTTCTGAATTTAGAGGGGAAGGTAACACAGAACCAGAGTAAGCAGAAATTTAACCATGACATACACAATAAAGCTTGCACATTATCGGTGAAATTGTATACTTGGAAAATTTGGGCAGCGGACCCTGTTGGGCTCCGGGAGCCAATGTTTCAGAGACTGGTCTATTATTTTTCCAAGTACAAGTGGGAGATAGAATCATCGATAAGCGCGTAGATCACATCCATGCCAGAAAGACATTCCAAAAATTAACTGATCAGCCCGCGATTAATGTTGAACCATTGACTTCTGAGGTGTGTGATCAACCTACAACAGGTATTCCAGATGTTTCAGGAGAGTTGCCAAATCCTGACCTGCCCAGTTCAATGAAGTGTCTCACAGTGCAGGTCCAGATCTTGTCGATCCTGTTCTAGAAACTCCAGTGGTAGAGCTACGCCACTCTAGCTGTATAAGAGCACCTCAGAGACATATGGAATTGCATGTATGTTTGTTGCATTACTTGGGATTGTTTAAATGTTTTTCTGTAAAGAATAACTGTAAAAAACTAAAGGGGGAGGAAATGTTGTAACTGGATGTATAGTCACGGCCTCCTGCCAATCATGCGTCATGTGATGTATTGTGGGGGCTCTGACCAGTGAGCTCTTAGCGCGAGCAATCCGCAGGGCGGGGCTTTTCCGATGAGGGATCTGGTAGAGCGTTCAAGCACTGAAAATGTCTCTATAATAAAGCTTAACTGTTTCTTGACAAAACCAGGCTGCTCCATAGAGTCATCACACTTATTGAACCAGGACAACGAGATGGAGTTCAGATACAGTCCTGCCATGATCTAATCGAATTGCAGCACAGACACAAAGGGCTGAGTGGCCTTCTCCTTTGTTTATATTTTTATTGCTGGGGAGGAATTAGAATTTAATGGATATTACCCTCCCTAGGGCCGATGGCCCATTCATTAGACCCTGTTATGTTACATGCTGGGTCTTTAGAGTGTGCTCTAAGGAGACTACTCCCTGAATTTACACTGCAGCTGTCACTCTCCCTCTGATGTGGGGCATGGTGTCTTTCAGGAGGTTGTGACTATAGACTGTGCCTATGACTAATCGGTCATTACACACGTGCAACACAACTGCAGTGTTCTGTCATCTCTTGATGGCAACATGAGGTACACAACACTGCCGGGCTTCCTTCAGCATGTTACCTCATGATGTTACCACGGGACCCATGTACCCAATGACCCAATCATTCCTACAACTGTGATAGATTTATGTGAACCTATGTTTACAAAGTGGGCAGCTGACAAAGCTCACTCAGAACTGATTTAATCTTGCTGTCAGTGGGGAGGCTAGATTCCAAGTAAACAGTTGCAAAATTCTAGTGGCTATGTCAAGCATAGTAGATCAGACTTTCTAATAAAAGTCAAGCATTACAAAGACAAAGTGTGCTGCAGGCTGCAAAATGGTTAGCTATACCCTTTAATTCCAAAACCATGCATTTTTGATTGCATTGTATATAAAGCTTATTCTATGAGGATATGAGGCTCTCTCGTATTTGTGGCTTGAGTTAGACTGGTGACTGGTGGTGAGACACAATGAGGAATCCCTGGCCACTAGTTCAACAATGTTTGGCGGCTTTATATTCTTCTGGCTGCTAACTGCCTGGACTGAAGGCACGGTGAGATAATAATCACAAAATCACCGAGATAATTACAATGGGCATTGCCATTCGGCCCATCTTGCCCATCCATCCAGAATGCCGCTACAACCCTCCCACTGTAGCATCCAATTAGCTTTTAAATGGTTCCTGGGCTTTTTTTTCTTCACGGATCTAAAAGCGAATATATTCCAGGGACAGGGTTTTCTCTGTAGCTTTCTGAGCCCTGCTGCCATCAGGCCCAAATGGGGGTCAGAAACCTGCACTGTCAAGCTTTTGTCAGGGAAGCAGTCGCTCAACTGTGATTTTCCCCAGGGCAGCCAATCAATAACCGGGGGGGGGGGGGGGGGGGGCAGGCTCACCATCTGGTGGGTAGGCTCCCAAAACTGGAGGTCCAATCAGAGGCCTTCCAGCTTGAAAGTGACAGCAGACTGCAATGCAAGGTAAGGAAGGAGAGAGGCTGCTTCAAAATGGAGGCACACGCTCTCCAGCTTTTGAAAGTTTAAATTCAACAAGGGGTTTGCAGGCCGGGCCACCACTGTGCAGGGACTGCTGTTGGGTCGGTGGAGAGTAGGGGTAGTTGTAGGAAATGTCTCTAAAGCACCCAAGCAGGTAGGGAGAGCTCCAAGCACCTAAACTGGCCTCCATCACCTGCAGGAACCTAGAGGCCGATTGGAAAATCTCAGTCACCCTCATTTAACTGGCCTGAAGAGGCCATTAATAAGTTGTGATTGGCTACCCATTGCATACGGGCGATTGGCTACCCATTGCATGTGGGCGATTGGCTACCCATTGCATGTGGGCGATTGGCTACCCATTGCATGTGGGCGATTGGCTACCCATTGCATGCGGGCGATTGGCTACCCATTGCATACAGGTGGGTAGCCCTGCTGTTGTGCCCCACCCCATCCCCCCACAACCCACCCTATCCCTTTCTGCAAAAATGACCTGGGGCAGGATATAGCCAGGAAACTGGCAAGCGGGCCACCTCGCTAGGATTAGCGTCTGCCTGCCTCTGATTCCAGCCCTGGCACAGGCTAAAAATAGTCCAAATTCCCTACTTGTGGGAATAAAATCCTTCTTTTAAATCAGCCCTAGATTTTCCTTTTCCTGATTTAAGTCTGTGATCCCTTGTCCTATTCTCCTGATATTATTTTCAAAAATGTAACTTTTCAACCCAGGCAGCGGGTGCATGGTGACCCCATCAGCTTCAGGCCCCCCCTTCAAGTCACACACATCGCCCCGACATCGAAAGGTATCCCTGTTCCTTCACTGTCACTGGGTCAATAATCCTGCAACTCTGAGATGGCATTGTAGGGTCTTCACTATACGGACTGCAGCAGATCAAGAGGGTAGTCCACCACCACTTTGTCGAGAACAACTTGGCGAAATAAATGCCAACCTTGCCTGCGATGCCCACATCCCAAGACGGAATGAATTGTTTAAAAAGTATGATTTGGAATGCCTTGCTGACCTCTCCTCTCAAGGCTGAAGGGCCCAGGTTTTTGCCAGTCTTTCCTCATAACATCTGTTACAACCAGTCCCCAGGTGAGGTTCCCTTGGATTGTTATGTTCTTGGATGCAGAGGGATGAACTGGCTCCTTTTCTTTATTCAGCCTTCTTGGTTGGTCACAACAAAGTTAATTTAAAAAGGACCCCTTCCCTTTTTGTCTTATCCTTTTGCGAGGATACCTTTTCCCAGTCCAAATGTATTTATGTTTTAAAAGGAGACAATTTAACCAGGTTGCCTTGAGTCAAAGAAACAATGAGTTTATTAGTTACTAAACACAAGGAAAAATAATTTTAAAAAAACGCAACACACATACACACAGATTAGAAATGAGAAATTGAGTTAAAATGATGTACGAATTGGCTTGTCGGTGAGGAGTAGATGGTGAAGCATTGCGCCCATTAAGCTGGGGTGATTCCGGTAGCGCTGACTTTGACGGTAAGCAGTTGGTTTGGATACTCTTGGTTCTGCAGGTTAGCTGACAGGAGTTGTCCTATTTCGTTTTCGACTGTGGCTTTGCTGACTTGTGACTTGCAGAGGCAGAAGACTTTTTTTTTTAATCTGCAAGCACAAGGGTGCCCATTTGGTGTCCTTCAACCGTGACCTTCACAGCGCACACACACACACGCACACACATCAGAACAGGACATCAGACTAGCACACAGTCTAGGGCTGCAGTTGGTTTTTTTTAAAACCCCCTTTCCTTGTGTTTTCCTGGAAGGGAAAAACAAACATGTCTTTCGCCCAGATCTGTTTTCTTTTCAAACTGAGTTCATGTTCACAGTCTGGGATATAACTCAACAGGAGGTGGTTTTGGCTGAGATGGTAATCATTTTCCATTATCTCCACAACCACAGGATATTACAGTTCAGTTTGCATTTATCTTTTGCTTTTGAAGTGCCTTTGTCTGAAGTAGGCCATGTCACACCTTTTAGGTGTGACATTCTGTTCTGAACTAGTTGGTCAAGTAATCTATTTTCCAGCAAGTAGTTTACCTTCGAGTCTCAGCCAGCTCTTGCTTGTTCATCCTTTTTTAAAAAAACACGTCTCACTTAAAAGTTCAATCTGTCCCTAAGTAATCTGGGGATAGGAACCGTGGTCATGACACATTAATCTTGTAGCTTTTCCTGGTACCACCTCTAATGCCTGAAAGCCTCCCATGGTGGCCATAACTGGACAGAGAAGGTGTGCTTCAACCCCAACTTTGTACAGTTTAATCATAGAGCCATCTGTGTAATTCAGCATTCTATTCCATTTATTAATGGGTTGCTCTGCATTTCAGTGCAAAACTACTAAGACTCCTAGATCTTTTTGAACTTCATCCTTTACCTCAGCATCATTCACCGGGGACACGGATTGCTCTTTTCTCCCTCATATGTGCAGTCCTTTACATTATCTGTGTTAAATTTAATCCACCATTTTCCTGCCCACTTACAAATTATAAAACAAAAACAGAATTACCTGGAAAAACTCAGCAGGTCTGGCAGCATCGGCGGAGAAGAAAAGAGTTGACGTTTCGAGTCCTCATGACCCTTCGACAGAACTTGAGTTCGAGTCCAAGAAAGAGTTGAAATATAAGCTGGTTTAAGGTGTGTGTGTGGGGGGCAGAGAGATAGAGAGACAGAGAGGTGGAGGGGGGGGGTGTGGTTGTAGGGACAAACAAGCAGTGATAGAAGCAGATCATCAAAAGATGTCAACGACAATAGTACAATAGAACACATAGGTGTTAAAGTTAAAGTTGGTGATATTATCTAAACGAATTATGCTAATTAAGAATGGATGGTAGGGCACTCAAGGTATAGCTCTAGTGGGAGTTTTTTTTTATAATGGAAATAGGTGGGAAAAGGAAAATCTTTATAATTTATTGGAAAAAAAAGGAAGGGGGAAACAGAAAGGGGGTGGGGATGGGGGAGGGAGCTCACGACCTAAAGTTGTTGAATTCAATATTCAGTCCGGAAGGCTGTAAAGTCCCTAGTCGGAAGATGAGGTGTTGTTCCTCCAGTTTGCGTTGGGCTTCACTGGAACAATGCAGCAAGCCAAGGACAGACATGTGGGCAAGAGAGCAGGGTGGAGTGTTAAAATGGCAAGCAACAGGGAGGTTTGGGTCATTCTTGTGGACAGACCGCAGTTGTTCTGCAAAGCAGTCGCCCAGTTTACGTTTGGTCTCTCCAATGTAGAGGAGACCACATTATGTCCAGCTTGTTCTTAAATTATAATAGCGACTCCTCTGCGAAAGTGCTGCATTGGTTATAAAGCACTTTGGGATGACCGGAGGTCGAGAAAGGTGCTATACAAATGCAAGCTCTTAATGCTTGCTGGAAACTCTTGAACATGACGTGCTGTAAGGCTTCCGTCCCAGTATTGTCCCCTGCATCATGGTTCACCTGGGACATCACTTCCTCAAAGAAGTCTGATCATGGTTATGCAGACTGTAGTACAGCTGCTCCTCAGGATGTGTAGGTAGGGGGTTAATGCCTTTCAGACTAGGGCTTAGGTAGGAAGCAATAAGGAAACCAAAAGGTGACTAGCCGTGCTCAAACCTGCTTTCACTTTAACTTTTTGCAGTTAACACATCCCCTCAGGTCCCAGAGCAGCTTAAAAAAAAAATCACACAAGAGTACAATTTATGGCTCTGGAGTCCATACCCATATGACTGCCTGTCGGCGTATATACACAAAATAAATTTTGTAGATCAACTCAAAGCTAGAATGAAATGGCAATTGCTAAAAAGAGGACCAAAAGCACACTGAGTTAGAAACTGAGAGATCTTCAAGAGCAAAAATGAAAAGGTGAATGTGAGACATACAATGTGTGCAATCTCCTTGTAATCTACTGCAGGCTGTGTTTTTACAGCACATTTTCCCAGCAGGGGCATATTCCCACAAACCCAGTCTACTTGACTTAGTTTCTGGCACTTTCACCTCTGAGTCAGAAATTTCCGAGCTCAAAGTTAGGATTTGAACACTATCCAGGCTGAGGGCTGCAGTGCGGTACTGAAAGGTGGGGTGGGTTTTTTCAAACCGTTCCCTTTCAGATGAGATGTTAAAGCTGAGCCTATGTCTGTTCTAGTGATTCAGACGGTGATTGCAGCCCCAGCAAGTTCTGCCAGTGTCCTGGCCGGACCTGCTCCCTCGATAACCAGAGAGAATCACAGAATCTGTACCGTGCAGGAGACCACTTGGCTTATCGAGTCTGCACTGACTCTCTGAAAGAGTGTTCCACCTAGTCCCACTTCCCTGCTTTATCCCTGTAACATTGCACATTCTCTTTTTCCAGGTAGCAACCCAGGAACATTTTACCTTTGTTGCTGTGAACAAAATTATGCCTGCATAATAGAAGTGATGATACATGAAGCAGTTCAGGACACCTTTAATGATCTCATAAGGGGCTAAATAAAATGCAAGCTCTTTCCAGGGCAGGTTAATTTCCTAATAACTTGCAAATGGAGAAGGGAAGATTCACAGGGCTGTGGGTAATGTTCCCTCTAAAGTGTGTGTCTGTGTGGCCATAAAGCAATTTGGAATATACTGTGCATTGAAATGTAGAGGCCACTCACAACAGTGAGTTTAAGCAGGGGATGGGCTGAGCTTCAAACGCTAATGGGAAAAGCACAAGCGGCTGGACAGAGAGAGTAGAAAAAGTGCAGCTGTGATTGGAGGAGCATCAAGTGCAGGAGAGAAGGAGTCTGTGATTGGAAAAGCATCAAATGCGGGAGAGAGGGAGTCTGACTGGAGAAGGACTGAGTGTGGGAAATTGGGACTCTGCAACTGGAGGAATATCAAGTGCAGGAGAGAGGGAGTCTGTGATTGGAGGAGCATTGAGTGTGGAAGAGAGGCAGCCTGTGATTGGAGGAATATCAAGTGTGGGAGAAAGGCAGTCTGTGATTAGAGGAGCACTGAGTGCAGGAGAGACGGAGTCTGTGATAGGAGGAATATCAAGTACAGGAGAGAGGAAGTCTGTGATTGGAGGAGTATTGAGTGTGGGAGCGAGGGAGTCTGTGATTGGAGGAGCTTACAAGAGCGGGTAGAGAAGTACAACTTTGACTGGAGGAGCAGTGAGCTGAAGCTGGAGGCAGGTGAGGAGCTGGACATGACCTCAGAAGCACAAGAGAGACTGAGCTTCACAAGGTAAGAGTACTCCAGACTCATCGGTCAAGGGTTGTCAGGGCGCACGGGGATGGCAGAGGAAGAGACTCAGGAAAACTTTCCAATAGCCAGTTGGCCTGTGAGACAAAGGGCTGAGCGGGATTCAAAGGGTGAGGTCAATTGCCATCCTTATATCAGGAGTGCCCTCATTCAGAAGCTCCCAATAGCCCAGGACTCTTACTGGAGCCAAATGGCCCAGAAAGGCCCATAAAAACTAAAGATCACAAGTCCAGTGGGCACAGCCCATCATGGACAGATAAACACATGGAGCCTAGGATTAAATTTATTCATTGATTTAATCGCAAGAGCATCCAATGCTTTCAGATGGGCAGGGTTAAGATGCACCTTGGATTATTAATCATATGGAGGGAACACAGTCAATGCACCTTCATTTCACTGTGACTGAGTGACATGTGCCTTGCTGGAGACCACAGATTAATTGAAGCCAAACAAAACAATGGACAGGAAATCAGATTATGTGAATTTTATTTCATTATTTGCCAAGATGAATGGATTTTTAAGATTGTTTATGATCTCAGTCCAATCTCTCAAGCTGCGTACACCTTCCCCAGTCCTTTCACATTTCATCTACAAACCTAAAAGCGCAAACTCTTGTGTCAGGAAAGGGAGCTAATAATCCAAGTGTATGAGGGCAGGTAGAATGAGACAGATATGGTGAGGGTAGAATAGGATGCCTGATGGGAGAGAGAGGCTGGGACTTGTAAGGGGAGAGGTAGAATGAGAGGTGTGTAAGGATAGGGAGAATAGGATCAGTAAGAGGAGAGCAAAAATGAGATATGTGTGAGAGGAAAGAGAGAATGGGCCCAGGGAGAAGAGAAGTGGTTTGGGATGCGTGCGAGTAGATGTACACTGTGACCTGTTAGAAGAGCAATGGATTGGAATTAATGAGAGGTGAAGGTGGGAGGACAGCAATGTTCCAAAGCTGCACATGTGCACGCAGCTGAGCAACAACCTGCAATATCCCGTGCATTGGAACAAACAGGTCACTTGAAACTTTGTGAAAGCTCGGTGACTTTTAAAATGTAAGCTGCCCAGGGACAAAAAAAAGTAATGCTCAGAGGAGTTTGTTGTTCTCCCAGGACAAATAAAATTTAGAGCCAACGTTGATTCTGGGGAAGTACTGGCCTCATTGGATAGCTTTTTCAAAGAGCTGGCACAGACAGGATGGGCAGAATGGGCTCAATCTGTGCTGCAGGAATCTGTGATTCTTCAATGACTTGGCATAGTTATCAGCATGAACCACAAGTCCCACTCCTGCCTTCAGTTCATTGGTTGAAACAGTGGTGTTAATATTAACTCCATTTGAAGAATAAGTGATATCATTTCATCTTAAGCTTTCATACAATGGGAGAAATACTCTAGTCCCTCCAATCCAGCTACATGAGTCTCACACAACATACTGAGACCTGGATAAACCTAAATTCCTGGTTAAATTCAAGGGCTTCCTCAAGCCTTGCTAAATCCCTATTCATAATAATTATTAATAATAATTATTCTCATCCTTGTTTTCAAAACTCTCCATGGCCTTGTCCCTCCTCAATTCTAACCTCTGCCAGCCCTACAACCCTCCAAGGTCTCTACACTCCTCCAATTCTGACCTCTTGTATCTCCCTGATTTGAACCGCTCCACCTTTTGGGGCTGTGCTTTCAGCTGCCCAGGCTCTCGGCTCTGGAATTCCTTCCCTAAATCTCTCTGCCTCTTTATCCCTCTCTTCCCCCTTTGAGGTGCTCCTTAAAAGAGTTGTTTAAAATCTACCTCTGCGACCAAATTCAAATACCTCCTTGCACGTCCTGGAGTCAAATTTTGTTTGAGAACCCTCCTTGGGGTGTCTTACTACATTAAAGGCGCTATATAAATGCAAGTTGTTGTTGAAGGTGACCACACACGACCCACGTATTGGAAAAAGGCAGTGCTGGCCTGAGTCTCACCTAACGTAAAAACCACCTAAAAAAAAAAACACCTAACAAGAAGCAGAACAGGCTGGGGAGTTTAATTTAACCCGGCGACCTCCTGATGATGTTTTCAAAAGTCGTGTAAATGGCTGCGAACTCACTGCTTTGAGAATCATACTGGATCAAAAAGACTCCACTGAAATAAGGCAGTGACAAGGGTATATTGTGCGGCTTTTGCATCCTAGTTGAACCCACCCCTACCCCACACCTGAACCCCTGAAGGAATGAAACTTCGACTATCACCCTGGCAGCCATGGTGCTAGGGAAAGGGAAGAGAAATCTTAAGGCGTGTCCCATCATTGTTCACCAGAGTAACTCATTCACATCAGCAGTGATGATGCTTTGTGCAAATTGATTCTTTTAAACCTTGTTGCTCAGCCCCTCTCCTTGTGTAATGCGGTATCGCTGGTGACCTCTGAACAGTGGCCCTCTCTCAACACTCCCTCCGCAAATTACACTGAAGGAAAAAATAAACGCTTTGAAACATGTGTCGCCTTTTTTTTTTGAAAAGGCATGGTTGGTAAAATGCAAAACAAATCCCAATGAGACCTGCAGGGAATGCACCTCTCCACGAAGAATTCCTGAGAGTCATGGGGTCACAAATAAAATCTTCCAAACGAGTGACCCAAGTCAGGCTGAACTGAATTTTTTGATCAGGTTCACTGCACACCCTTGATTATTAAATAGTAAACACCACATCTCCTGTAGATCCACATCCATACTGCACAGTCAATGAAGCCACTGTTTTATTATTTTGCAAAGATCCCCTTCTTACTCTCCTTTCAACAGATGGAGAGCGAGGCTGGCCCTCTGAGCAAGCCAACTGGAAAAGCTTGCTTTGGGCCGGCCGCTCGGAATATTGATCGGCCCCTGCAGACGGAGATTCGAGACTCCCGGCACTACCTCGGCAAACAATGGGGCAGCACCAAACAAAGGGTTAAAGGTGAGAACAGCAATAAGTGGCTTATGCTTGGTGAAGTGGCTGAAGTGACAGCAGACAATCTTAACAAAGACGTCCTCTGTTCTGAGGCCAGTCATGTGGAAAACACCAGTGTGACCCTGTCACTTTCCTTTGAGCATGAGCAACTTCCATTTGTTCAAGACAATGGGGGTGAGGGGGTGGGCCAAACCCTTGGGTTGCGATAACTAAATTATTTATTCCAAAACGGAATGACTAATGCTTGCAAGAAGAAAAAAAGCTGACCCTAATTTATTGTTGTTTGGTTTATTCTGATGTGTTCTTGGCCTCTGTTAGCAAAGGCCTTACAAAGCCCTGAAACCACTTGTAACATCTTGGTAAACTTGCAACATATCCATTTTCTTTGGAAGAGACCTGCTCGCAGGCTGAACGATGCGGTGGTTTGAGCTGGCCTTGACCACGTTACAACATAGCCTCCCTAATGACGTTCGTGACAATGGGCAACTTGCAAGTACCCTGTTCTGAGCGCCTCATCAGCCAACTGTGCACTTCTAAATATTCTTTTCATTCGCAGCTGACTTTTTGTAAGGTACTTCCACGCTGTACAGCTGCAATGCTTTGCACAAAAAAAGAAATCTGAAGTATTAAACAATGTTGAGCTTCCAACCTGCACTATAAAACACACGGAGCACTCTTTAGACCTTTTAATTAAATGCATCAGTCATAAGGTTGCCAACTCTCTACGATTGTCCTGGCGTCCCCAGGAATTAAAGATGGATGATCTGGACACTGCTGTGAGCAATCCAAAAGAAAAATGATAGCAACAACTGCACTTGTTTCTTTCTTCACTTCTGGTCATTGGTTATAAAAAATTTTGGAGACAGGGTAAAGGGGCTATTTGACTGGGTCGAGACAAAGGGTTGGGAGCAGGGAGGTTGGAGGTGAAAGGTCATAAGGTCAGGCCTCCAGGGATACATCCAACCAGAGTTGGCAACCCTAATCGACCAATGCACCAAAAGGAGAATTTGAGCGATTGTCTTCAGCTAAGAATTTGTTTTACTTCAGTGATAATAGTGTTAAACTTGGACAGGGAAGAACTGGGGTACTTGAGAAAGGGACCCGGGGTCAGATCTCCCATCGTGTAGAGATTCTTGTAGCCGAAGATGCAGCAAAACGTCACAGTTTCCCTCAAGCATCAGTGCACATGGAGTTATTCCCTCCCTCCATTCCCAGCTACAATATCAAGAGGTGAAATTCCTCTTAAGAGCACAGATCTTCGGGTTAAATGGAATTTCAACTGGGACTCCGACAGGTCAGGAATGTGGGACTGAATTTTTCGGATGGTGGGGTCTCGCTTCCCACCATCCAAATGGTCGGCAGGGGTCACGCTCGAATGAGCGTTAACTGGCTGCAGGCGGGGCTACTGCCCTTCACTCGGGAGGAAGTCCCGCCTGAGAGAGCTACTGGCCAATCTGATTGGCTGGCAGCGCTGCGGGGGACAGAGGAGGAAGTTCAGGAGAACATTGGAGCCTAAGTCCAGGGAGCGGAGGCCCAGGTAAGTTCAGGGGCTCCCAGGGTGGGGAGGGTAGGGAAGACAAGAGCAGGCGAAGGGGGCGATGGGGCTTTCGGAGGGGGGGGGGTGGCGGGAATTCGGAAGGGGGAGGTCTAGAAGTCATGGACCATAAGGGGAGGGGGCTGGTGCCCAACTTCTGATGGAGGCACCCCACCTCCCCTTCCTGATGGAGGTGTAATTCTGTAGATATTTGGGCTTCCCCCATGTCAGTTCAATCCAGAGCCAGCCTAAAAATTGAGGCTGGGTGGGAAACGGTCTTTAAGTGGCCAACAATTGTCCACCGATGGGGGAGCATAAAATCCAGGCCATGGTAATCATTAATAAATTGAATAAGGAATTCAGAAGAAACTTCTATACTTCGAGAGTGCTGAGACTCTGAAACTCATAACCACATGGAATGGGCGGAGCGAATAGCACAGATACATTTAAGGCCAAGTTAGGTAAGTGCATGAGGGAGAAAGGATAGAAGGATATGGTGATAGAATGATGCACACTGGCTGGGAGTTAATACCCTCTCCGATGTTTGGTTGGGGGGGGGGGGGGGCGGTGGGATTTAATCGAGTAGTACAGAGGCAGGTGGGAACACCATCACCTTCCCACCTCCATCTCGATTAAATCCGGGGCAGGAAGGCTTGTGGACGGCTTTCCTGTCCGTCTGCCAATTGAGGCCCTTAAATGGGCAACTAATGTTCACTCAAGGACCTCATCCTGCTGCCACTGGTATTACCCAGCGCTGAACAGGGGACTCGCCATGCTGGAAGCCCATTCAGAGTTGCCTGCATGCTCCTGAGGTGCATCCGTCATTGTAAGGCACTCAATGCCTGATTGAGGGACCCAGCATCGGGAAGGAGGGCTGAGAGCCACCCCTTTTTTAAAGTTCATTCAAGGGATGTGGGCTTCACTGGCCAGCCTCTGATTGGCCGACATTTATCAGGTTGGGGGAGGGTGGGATTTCTGCCCCCATGCTTCTCGATCCTGAGATGGCCTGCCACTGAACTGTGGAGTGCCTGATTGGCACTCAATTCAGCAGGCCTTCCCGACAGCAGGTAACACAGTACTCTTACCAGCTCTCCAGTCCACGGGTGAGACCCCCATGGCCCATATTAAATTCCACCCAGTGTTTTCTGGAAGATCAGAAGCATTTGCAAGAATCTTGCTCAACCAGTTTAACAGCCCTGGGACAGTGTAAATAATTCATTCTGGCCAATTTTGCCGGGCAATGTAGAACAACAACAACAACAATTTTTTAAAAATAGCACCTGTCACCTGTAACATGATGAAATATCCAAAGGTGCTTCACAGAAGCATTATAAAGCAAGATATGACACTGGGCCTAAGCAGCTGAAGGCACAGCCATTAATGGTGGAGTGACTAAAATCAGGGAAGCTCTAGAGGCTGGAGTTAAATGATCACAGATATCTTGGATTGTACCGGGTTGCAGGATATTACATAGAGAGGGACAAGGCCTTGGACAGATTTGAGAATTTTAAGATTGAGCCGTCATTTCACCAGACCCTCGTGTAAGTCAGGGAGCACAGGGGTAACGCGTGAACAGCAGTTGGTGCAAGTTCGGACAGGGGCAGCAGAGCTTGGGATGACCACAAGTTTATGGAAGGTAGAACAAAGTCCATTATCCCTGGTACCATTCTAGAAAATCTCCTCAGCACCCTCCACAAGACCTTGATATCCATCCTAAAGTGTGGTGTCCACAACTTGACACAATACTCCACCTGAGGCCTAACCAGTATCTTATAAAGATTCGGGATAACTTCCTTGCTTTTGCACTCTTATGCCCTATTTATAAAGACTTCTCAACTAGTCCTGCCCCTTTCAAAGATTTCTGTACACAAACCCCAGGTCTCCCTTCTCCTGCACCATCATTTAAAATTGTATTCTTTAGTTCATATTCCCTCTTCTCAATCTTACTTCCAAATGCATTACTTCACACGTCTCTGACTTAAGTTCCATCTGCCATGTGTCTGCCCGTTTTACCATTCACTCTACGTCTTTTTGTTGCCAACTCCTGTCCTCCTCAACATTCGCAACTCAACATTCAACAACTTCTCAGAGTCCAATTGGACTGAGTGTGATGCTCTCCACAGTAAAACAGCTGGCAGTCGGAGCTCAGATATGGAAAATGGCCACATGGGCATCTTAGCAGAAGGCAGCCAATGCCCTGGCACTATATGGCGGCATAAAGAACTACTTTAAGAAGACAACAGGAGGACAAGGGAAAAAGTCTGGAGCACCAATTCCCCTGGATGAAGGGAGCAGATTTTGGGAGCAACACTGGCATTTATGTAAGTGGTTTTAGATAAATGACATATGCTTGTTGCCTGAAACCACTGGGAGGAAACAAGTCTTTAACTACCAACAAAATGGCAATGTTTGTTTATTTTTCCTCCTCCAAAGGAGCAGTCTTATTTCTAGGGTATAATACAAAGGCAGCGCTCCAAAAGCTCACTCAAACAGCCTATATTCATGCATATGCCTGGACAGCAGGAGTCACTGGGCTGTTAGGCATTGCAGCAGAGTCCCACCCAGCCCTCACCCCATGTCTATACCCCATGCCGGTGTCAGTGGGTAGTAGCAAGTCACAGGAACCTGGACTGATCTTTCCCACCCCTGTCCCGGGGACACTGAGGCCACCTGCAGTGCCTTAAAGGTGTCCAGGCTGAGACGGACTAACTCATGAAAGGTCCATGGTCAAACCTGCTGCCTTTCTGGACTGCGCGGTTCAGCTACCCGAGTCGCTTAAGCCATTTCAACGTTCATTATATCTTCAATCCCTCAGTCAATAATTGACTAGCTGATTCGAAAGATAAATCTGTCATGGTTGCACCCCTCAGAGGTATTGTAAGTGACAGGAAGTGACTGAGCTCTGAATCCTGGTGCAGAGCAGCACAGCAGATGGCAGCATGCTAGCTTGTGATTGATTATAGAGCCAGCGCTGTAACAGCTTCAGTGCTGCAATTAAAATCAGGCAGTCTGCAGTAAGAGGAGAGCCTGTGCCCATGTTAAAAGGGTGCGTTCCAGTGTTTAAGGAGGTTTGTAAGCAGGGAGACTGAAGAGTTTTTCCTGTGGCTGGTGCTGCCACACTGCATGATGGGACTTTCCTATACGCGACAGGCCCAACGCAAACAGCCTGTGTTCTGCAAGTGTAGCGCAGACTTTGCAATAACATTGCAAGGGTTGCCAACTCGACTGGACATATTCCAGGAGGTTTCTAGGATGATCTTCCATCTCCAACTGCCTCATCCAGTTGAACAGCCATTTTCCATCCCCTGCCCCACCTCCAATATTTGTGTAACTAATAAATTAAAGTGCCTCCAAAAAAGGAAAAAAGAAACACAATTTCTTTTAAGTGCTGCTGTGATTTTGTTTCTACTAGCGTACTCCCCAAGAGTATCCAAAAGATGACTCTTTAATTCCTGGAGACTCCAGGCTAATCCTGAAGGGTTGGCAACCTTACTCCTCACATACAATTGCGTCAAGAGTGTCCCAGTGCCTCCTCTCCCTGTGAGTTTGTTGGTTAAAGCAGCGAGTAGCTGAGCTATATAGGCTAGGAAGCTCCCAGATGTAATGCTTATGCTGATCTTGAAATTGATTGACGGTAAGGGCTCTACTGTTAGCCTCTATGTGCCTGGGTAAGAGGCACTTAAACCTCCCCAAAGCTCTCTGCTTCTCTGCCTCTCCTCCTTAAAAACTCTCCTTACTGCCAACTTCGAGTAAGCTTTTGGTCGCCTTGTCCCAGTATATCCTCATGTAGCTCAGTATCCAATTCTGTTTGATAACACTTCTATGAAGTACCTGAGGATGCTTTGCTAAGTTAAAGGTGTTATATTAAATACAAGTTGTTGTTCAACTTATTGGATCTGTAATCCAGAGAATGTGTGTTCAAGTCCCACCATGGCAGTTTGAAAACCTGATTGCAATTTTTTTAAAAAAAAACAGTGAAGTTAAAACAAAACTGCTGTTTTGTTGAGTAAGAACCTTAGGAAATGCAATGATAAGTGAAAATCTGCAAGGAAACCTGAAAACATTGGGACTGGTGACATTCCTGGAACCATATATGCAGCAGCCTTTAGTACATCAGAGTGTTTAGTTATTCCTGTATAGATAGATGCACTGTTGGCATCTAGTGGTAGCAGAGAAGCTTTCTGTTTTGGTAAAAAGTAGCATTTTTAAAGTTAAGTGAGTGTGATAGAAGGATAAGCACAGGAAGAGTCTACTCGGCCCATTGTGCCTATGCTGACTCTTTGGAAATGCTATCCAATTCATTCCACTCACCTGCATTTTGCCCATCAACCTACAATTTCAAGTCGAAAAAAAAACACTTTTAAGATTTCCAGTTTGACAATTTTAGCTATTACAGGTAGAAAGGGCAACTCCCTATCAGGGTTCACTATAAGGCAGTAGCTCCTAGTAATAAAGCAGTTGTAATCACTGCTTACTGATATAGTTGAAGCCCAGGAGCCTTGCAGGATTAGAGTGATGGCAACTTTACCCACAACATTGAGCTTCTTGTCACATTCCCGGGTCACTGGTTGTCTGAGTAATTCTCAGCTCCTCAGTGAGACGTACAGCCCATTTCACAGTGAACACTGGGTCAAGAACATCTGACAATGAACTACCTGCCCTGTCTGCACTGTTGATTATGGGGGCCAGTATGCCATCCTCTTGGTGAAAATATATGAGTTTGAAGACAAGGGGCCATAATAAGGAAAAGAAGAGAACGTTTCTTCCAAACTATTTCTGCAACTAACCCTACTGATGCAAATCCTGGCTGTGCACCTATCTTTCATTTTGACAAAACAAAACACTCATGCAAAACAGATTTATGCAAATTCCAACGATAAACAATACAATCACAAATTTCTGTTTCTTATACCTCAGCTTCCCTGTCCCTTTCCTTGCTCAGAGATTTATTCTCCTAAGCTCCTTAGCTCCTGTCTTTCCGAACTTCAGTCTCTCGCAGTATGCTCAAAATGGCTCCAATTTTACCCATGCTCCTTTGCCTAAGAGAACTCCCTCTACAACTTTTAGGCATGGAGGCCTGTGGCTGCATATTGTGACATGTACTACATGTGCCCCAAGTTAAAAATTTCTAAAATCTTTAAAAAAAACATTATGTTTTTGTAATTAATATATGTTGCTCCATGAAGTGAGAAGAGGTATCCCTATAGAATGCCTCAGTGGGAGGGAAAGAGTGAATAGCAAACTGTATGCTAAATATCGGACTCTCAATTTGAATCCAGTGTCTTTCTTATAATACTATTTGAAGATAAGAAGCCCATAGAAAATTACACATCTCACACAAAAGCTTTCAACTGATCAAACAAAACTTTTTTTAATTCCACCTCCCACTCCCCCCACCTCTCTCCTCTTGAAGGCCACTCCCTTACTGGGTTACAGTTCCAAAGGTACTGAAAGATGTGGGATGTGGAATTAAGGTGAGTGTGAGTGGATACAGCTGGGATACAGATGAGACATGATCTCACTGAAAAGCGGAATAGGCCTGAGGGACAGAATGGCCTCCTTTGGTCCTGTGCTCCCTTGAGCCCTCTGGTACTGCAACCATGATGCCAACCATGATGTAGGAGCCCAGATGCTGTGTATTGACAACAATAACTGCTCCTATCTATCAGAATAAAATGTATTGTCGAGATTTTTAATTGGATGAGGGGAAGCGCATCACAGATCCATCCTGAGAAGATGCTCTAGTCTAGCATCAGAGGGTTAACATGATGGCAATCAAAAGCAGGAATACTGCTCAATTATCCTTTGTTAACGTAGGGATGCTAAGGCCATGGAGCCATCATGGCTTCTAAGTACTCAGAGGCTCAATGCTTCAACCAGCTGAGCAGGTGTGGCTAAAACTATTTGACTTTGGGTAGCATCACAGCAACTTGCGTTTATATAGCACCGGTAATGCAGAAAAGTATCCCAGGGTGCTTCACAGAAGCTTTATTCGGACAATAATGGATGGCACGCTAAAGGAAGAGCTGTTAGGAGCGGCATAACCAGGAACTTGAGCAGAATGGTGGATTTTAGAGAGGGTCTTAAAGGAAGATGGAGAGGTTTAAGGAAAGCATTCCAAAGTGCGAGGCCTGTGGGCAACTGAAGGCTTGGTCCCAATGGTGGAGAGAAAACTTGACCTAAGCACACCATTTCCAGCAAGGAGCCAACCATCATAGAGGGTGAAATTTATAGTAAAATACATTTAAGATTCCCTTTTGTGAGAGGTACTGCCAAACATGGTAAATACCAAACTTGTTACATCAACAGATGCTTGGTTTATTGAGGCATTATGTTTTATCTAATTAAAGATATTAATATAACAGTTCATTAAACACTGGGACAGTGCCATACTTACAAGATTTTTATATTATTTATAAAGTGTGATGAAAACTCCTTAAAGGGGAACAAACTCAAGGGATAGGAACCAGGCTTTCTAACTTTTGGTAATTGGCTATTGCAACCCCCTTAAAGATTTTGTGCATCCCATTAATATTACTGAGCTTTGGGTTTTGGGTCTGGGTTTTGCTCAATGCATAGTTTGATACTTGAAAAAAATCAGAAACTTTCCATTAAATAGAAAATCAGAACTAATGCGGTCCATATGGACCACAGAAAGGTTAATTAAATTAGATTACATTACACTTAATTACATTCAAAACTAAAATGATACCATGGGGACTGATAGAAGGCTTTATACCAGCTGTAACAGTCCTCGGTGACATTATGTATACCCAGAATTCCAACCAACAAAAGCCTATTTGGGGGCCTTAAATAAACTTTGCAATACGTGTTTTGACCACAAGACTAAGACAAAATAGAACGTATGACAAGAAAAGGGGAAGTAAAGTGTACCTTGCTCCTAGATTGTTCAGCAGGCAAAAGCATCATTGGGTTTGGCCACACTGAGTCACCTCCACTGCCAGTTAATCTCAGCAGGGCAGCAGTAGGTGAGGTGCAACTGATTTCAGTGCTTCTGGTGGAAGGGGATTGCAACTAATGAATCCTGCGGGCAGTGGGATGCTCCCACAGAGTTGAACAGCTACCCCTAAATGCCCACCTACCTCCCCAAGTGGACCAGCTGCCGGCGCCAGGCCCCTGTACCTAAACGGCAGCAGAAGTTGACATGTTCAGGAAAAGTGGGTGGGGAGATAAAGGGAAAATTAAGATGAAAAAGCAAAGTGAACAATATCTTCTGCAAGCTTAGGTGATACTTCCATATTTCAGTGTTGAACTAAGCTACAGGGTCCTGGAGGGCCTCTGGTTAATCCTCACTTGATGTCAGGTTAGCTGGATTTTGGCCTGTGGCAGGTTCATGTTGCAATTGTTGCAGTAACCCCAGGGAGGAAGGACATCAACCAGCTCCTTATTGCAACCAACAGCAACAAGTTGCATTTATATAGCACCTTTAGAGTAGAAGAATATCCCAAGGCACTGCACAGGAGCATAATCAGAAAGAGGAACTGACACCAAGTCAAAGAAGAAGACAGCAGAACAGGTGAACAAACCCTTAGTCAGAAAGGTATATCACAAGACTGCCATCTGTTGAGATTGGGTCTGAAGTAGATACCAATCCTGCATAGTTTACAGGAAAATTCTGCAGACACATATGAGGTCTTTTTAACTTGTGTACATTTCAGTCAGGTGACAGAATCGAATCTGCTGATTGACTTTCTCATAATTTCTCACATTCGTAGCAACAACCCAGAATTTTGGTCAATTATTCCTTTTTGTTCTGTTATAGTTATCCCTGGTCCTAGACACCTGTCCAATGTGCCTTTGCATCTGGATGCCGGATGGTAGCCAAACTTTGCCGTTTGAAGCAGCATAGCTTCTGGCTAAGTCAGCACCTCCACCACACGCCACCCCGACCCCCACCCCCGCTGCCCTCACCCCTCACTAGCACCACCCCTCCAATGCCATGGCTAAAGTTGGAATTGCAACTATTATACCACACCCTAAAAGGTACTTTCTGTAACGTACACTGAGGGGCTTACCAGGCCGGCTACACAATGAGAATTGGCGTCACGGGTCTCGGTAATGACTCGGGTAGTCTATTCAGTGGATGGCTCAAGAGGAAATTCCCAGGTTCTGTCCTTGAGTTAACTGATTTCAGTCAGCATATCAATGGGGTGCTACGTTGGCCTCAATTTCATGGGCTGGGGGAGGGGAAAGTGGGAACTTAGCCAGAATTCCTTGTATTGAACGTGCACAGCACAGAAACCGGCCACTTGGCCCAAGATCTTTCTTTTTATTCATTAATGAGTTGTGGGCATCACAGGCAGGCCCAGTATTTATTGTCCATCCCCAACAACCCTCAACTGGTAGTCAAAAGGTGGGGAAATTAGGTACAAAATAGATAAAGAGGGTCAGCAGTGTTTTCCCCCTTAATACTCAGCCACTGTAATTTCCAACTGACTCTCAAAGCATCTGACATTAAACCTGCTGGATGTATTACAGCCTGTTAACACATGCCCAGCCATCGATCTAGATATCACAGAATTCCACAATTGTTATGGCGCAGAAGAAGGCCATTCAGCCCATCGTATCTGCACCAGCTCTCCGATTGAGCAATTCACTTAGTGCCATTCTCCCGCCCTCTCCCCAGAACCCTGCACCCTCCTCCTTTTCAGATAACAGTCTAATTCCCTTTTTAATGCTTCAAGTGAACATGCCTCTACCATACTCTCAGGCATAGCATTCCAGACCCCAGCCACACGCTACATGACAAAGTTTTTCTCCATATCCCCATTGCTTCTTCTGCCAATTGTTTAAATTCTGTGTCCTATCATTCTTGATCCTTTCACGAATGGGAACAGTTTCTTCCTCTGTACTCTGTCCAGGCCCCTCATGATTTTGGATAGCTCTACCAAATCTCCTCTCAGCCTTCTTTTCTCTCAGGAAAACAGTCCTAACTTCTCCAATCTATCTTCATAACTGAAGTTCCTCAACCCTGGGATCATTCTTGTGAATCTTTTCTGCACTCCCTTCAATGCCTTCACATCCTTCCTCAAGTGCAGCACCCAGAACTGGACGCAAAACACTAGCTGAGGGTTATCTAGTGTCCTATACAAGTTCACATAACTTTCTTGCTCTTGTACTCTATGACTCTATTAATAAAGTCCAGGATGCTTTATTAACTGCTCTCTCAACCTCTCCTGCCACTTTCAATGACTTATGCACACAGGTCCCACTGTTCCTGCACTTTAGAGTTATTCCCTTTATTTTATATTGTCTCTCCATGTTCTTCCTACCAAAATGAATCACTTCACATTTCTCCGCATTGAACTTCCTCTGCAACTTGTCCATCCACTCCACCAACTGGTCTATGTCCTTTTGAAGTTCTGCACTGTCCTCCTCACAGATCACAATGCTTCCAAGTTTTGTATCATCCACAACTTTTGAAATTGTGCCCTGTACACCAAAGTCTAGATCATTAATATATATCAGGAAAAGTAAGGGTCCCAACACAGACGCCTGGGGAACTCCACTACAAACTTTACTCCAGCCCAAAAAACATCCATCAACCACTACTCTCTGTTTCCTGTCACTCAGCCAATTTCACATCCATGTTGCTACTGTCCCTTTTATTCCATGAGCTACAACATTTCTCACAAGTCTGTTGCGTGACACTGTATCAAATGCCTTTTGGAAGTCCGTGTACACTACATCAACAGCATTACCCTCATCAACCCTCTTTGTTAGCTCTTCAAAAAACTCCAGCAAGTTAGTTAAACACAATTTCCCCTTAAGAAATCCATGCTGGCTTTCTCCAGTCAACTCACATTTGTCCATATGAGTATTAACTTTGTCCCTAATTAATGTTAGAAGAAGTTTCCCTACCACCAAAGTTAAACTGACAGACCTGTAGTTGCTGGGCTTAGCTTTATATCCTTTCTTGCACAAGGGTGCAACATTTGCAATTCTCTAGTCCGCTGACACCACCCCTGAGTCTAAGGAAAGCTGAAAAATTATGGCCAGTGCCTCCTTAATTTCCACTCTCCCTTCCCTCAGTATCCTTGGATGCATCTCATCTGGTCCTGGGGCCTTATCAATTTTAAATACAGATAGCCTATCCAATACCTCCTCCTAATCAATTTTAAACTCTTCTACTGGCTGAATTACCTCCTCTTTCACCATAGCCTGGGTAGCACCTTCTTCCTTGGTAAGGACAGATACAAAGTATTAATTTAATACCTCAGCTATAACCTGCTTCCATGTGTAAATCCCCTTTTTGGTCACTAATTGGCCCTACTCCTCCTTTCACCACCCTTTTACTATTTATATGCCGATAGAAGACTTTGGGATTTCCTTTTATGTTGGCTGCCAGTCTCTTTTCATACTCCCTCTTTGCTCCTCTTATTCGCTTTTTCACCTCCCCTCTGAACCTTCAATATTCAGCCTGGTTCTCAATTGTATTTCTTACCCGACATCTGTCTTAAGCACGCTTTTTGTCCTTTATCTTAATTTCTATCTCTTTTGTCAACCAGGGAGTTCTGGATTTGTTTGCCCTACCTTTCTCTTTCAAGGGAATGTACTTTGACTGTGTCTGAATTAGCTCTTCTTTGAAGGTGGCCTATTGTTCAGTTACTGTTTTTCCTGTCAACCTTTGACTTCAGTTTATTTGGCCCAGATCCGTTCTTACCCCATTGAGGTTGGCTTTCCCCCAGCTAATTACTTTTACTCTAGATTGTCTTTGTCCTTTTCCACAGCCTACCTAAACCTTATGATACAATGATTGCTGTTCCTTAAATGTTCTCCAACTGACACTTGATCTATTTGGCCCACCTCATTCCCAAGAACCAGGTCTAGCAGTGCCTCCTTTCTCATTGGACTGGAAACATACAGCTCAAAGTCACTGGAGGGGAGCTTGAGCCCACAACCTTCTGCCTCAGAGGCTACATATTAGGCCAGGTGACCGAAAACTTGGTCAAAAAGAGTTAAGAACAAAAAAAAACAGAAAAAATAGGAGCCGAAGTAGGCAACTTGATTCTGTGAGCCTGTTCCACCATTTAATACAAACCCAGCAGGTTTTAAGGAGAATCTTAAAGGAACAGAGAAGTTGAGAGGCAGAGAGGTCTAGTGAAGGAATTAGAACATAAGAACATAAGATCCAGGAGCAGGAGTAGGCAATTCAGCCCCTCAAGCCTGCCCCGCCATTCATTACGATCATGGCTGATCTCATTTCGGCCTCAACTCCAATTTACCGCCCTCTCCCCATAACCTTTCAACCCGTTACTAATTAAAAATCTGTCTATCTCCTCCTTAAATTTATTCAGCGTCCCGACATCCACTACACTTTGAGGTAGTGAATTCTACAGATACATGACCCTTTGAGAAAAGTAGTCCCTCCTCATCTCTGATTTAAATCTACCAACCCTTAGCCTAAAACTGTGGCCTCTCGTTCTAGAATGCCCCAGAAGGAGAAACATCCGCTCTATGTCTACTTTGTCTATCCTCTTTAGCATCTTATATACCTCAATTAGATCTCCACTCATCCTTCTAAACCCTAGCAAGTATAGACCTAAACTGCTCAATCTCTCCTCACAAGACAAGCCCCGCATCTCTGCAATCAATCTAGTGAATCTCCTCTGAACCGCCTCCACTGCAACTACATCCTTCCTCAAGTAAGGGGACCAAAACTGTGCACAGTACTCCAGGTGCGATCTCACCAATGCCTTGTACAGTTGCAACAACACTTACTTAGCAGGCTGGCTGACAAAACCAACCAGATCATCAATTCCTGCTGAAATGTTTTCTGAGTGCTGTCTCCATCTCTCTGGCTTGATGGTAGTGCAGGCCACGTGAAAGCGACTGAACAGCACAGCGGATCCCACACTGAGGGGCTCATCTTTTCCTTCCTCCAACGTTTCTTGATGTGACTTGACTGTCAGACTGCATTATGCACCTTAACAACATTTTTCAGGTCTCAGACACTTGATAGACCACCGCAAAGCTGTTTAGCTGAGCGGGCTGTAAATGAAAACTGTCCGATTTTGTTGAAATACAGTTAAAGATTTTATCAATGGAAGCACTTAAACAATTGCTCTCTATAGTGCTGACATGTGCTAAACTCCTGCTACAGACAAAATAGACATTTGGGAAAATGCTCAGCGCAGTTCTCAAGTCATTTAGAGCCAATATATAACCTGCTGGAGGTTCTTAACATGCCACACATGAATTATAAGTTTTTATTTCACCAAGTATGACTGACCTGGAATCACTAATTCACCAATCGTTCATCTCAGCCTGAATGGAGAAAATAAAAACCTTATTTCATAGCTGTCATGTGAGGATCTAAGTGGTTCTGGAGGTGGACCATTGTCTGAGAGCGGGGCCTCATGCTGTCACAAAACAACTACAATAACTTATATTTAGATAGCACCTTTAAGGCAATGAAATATTCCAAGGCCCTTCGCAGGAGCATTTTAAAACAAAATATGACACCAATTCACATGAGATATTAAGTCAGATGACCAAAAGCTTGGTAGGTTTTAAGGAATGTCTTAAAGGAGGAAATGAGGTACAGAGGTGGAGAGGGCTAGGAGGGGATTCCAGATCTCAGGGCCAAGGCAACTCAAGGTGTGGCCACCAATAGTGGAGCGATTAAAATTGGGGGTAATCAAGAGGCCGGAGTTAGAGGAACACAGCTATCTTGGAAGGTTGTGGGGCTGGACAGAGTTAGGGAGGGATGAGGCCATGGAGAGGGTTAAAAACAAGGGTAAGAATTTTAAAATTAAGATGTTTCTTGACCAGGAGCCAATGCAGGTCACCAAGCACAGGGACTTGGGGTGAGTTAAGATGCAAACAGCAGAGTTTTGCATGACCACAAGTTTATGGAATGTAGAATGTGGGAGGCCAGCTAGAAGCGCATTGGAACAGTCGAGTCTAGAGGTAAGGAAGGCATGAATGGTGGTTTAGTAGCTGATGAGCTGAGAGAGGCATGAGGTTGGTCAATGTTACAGAGGTGGAAATAGACATTCTTAGTGATGACACTAAGATACTTAGAACTGAGGGAGCCAGCATTTATGATGCGCTTAAGAAGGGAACCAGAAGGATGGGAACCTTGGACGTGACAAGTGCTGTGGTGAGAGCACAGATACATGGCAGATTGTGTGAGGGAACTAGGACATACCTGAGTATAAACACAAGAAATAGGAGCAGGAGTAGGCCCTTCAGCTCCTCAAGCCATTCAATAAGATCATGGCTGATCTGCCCCAGGCCTCAACCCCTCTTTCGCGCCAGCTCCTCATAGCCCTCAACTCCCCGATATTTCAAAAATCTAACAAGAATTTATTGGACCATTTAGCCAATCCAGCCAATTACTGCCCTATCATTTACTCACAATCATCAGCAGAGTGACAGAAGGTTTCATCGACAGTGCTATCAAGTAACACTTCTCCGCCAGTGCAGCATTAAAAAAGTTCTGTAATTTTGCAATCTGGTAGCTTGAAACGCAGAAAGGTCACAGCGCAAAATTGCGAGCAAAGGAAAATAGTGTCACTACAGTGGAACATTTTTAATCAGAGATATCACATGATTCTGCAGAATTAAAGAATGTGTCAAAGAAAGAAGTGAAAAGGCAATGACAGCCCAGCCATTTACCAACTGGGTTAGTCAGGCCACTGCAGGAGTAAAATCAATTATATGGCAAGTCAACAGGAGAGCTAAACATAGCCTTGGAAAAATATTCCATGTGACTTTAGGCTACTAATGGTCAATTATTTTATAATGTATACTTAAACTAAAAGGTGAACAAGAAGTTACTGCAATTGACATGCTGGATGCTGAGGCTCCACTTTAAACAGAAGGTTTTTTTTTATAAAAAAAGATTAACTTTCTTGATCATCTTAATTTTCTCCTATCATCTCCTGAAGGTCGCCACCTTATGCCATAATCCATGCTGACACTCCAGCGCAGTCCCGAGGGAGTGCTGCACTGTCAGGCGTCTTTTGGATGAGACATTAAACCCAAGCCCCGTCCGCCCCCTCAGGTGGACATAAAGATCCCATGACACTGTTTTGAAGAAGAACAGGGGACTTCTCCCTGGTATCCTGACTAATAATTATTCCCCAACCAACCTCACTAAAGACAGATTATCTGGTTATGACTTTGGTGTCTTTGGGATCTTTCTAAGTGCAAACTGGTTGGCACATTTCCTACGTCACTGCCGTGACTATGCTTCAGAAGTATTTAATTGGTTACAAAACGCTTTGCAGTATCATGAGATCATGAAAGGTGCTGTTTAAATGTAAGTCTTTCTTGTTTTCTTGGGGACAACAACCTCCTGTTGGATCACCCAACTTGCTATACCTCATCCACGTGGCCATTTTTATTGTGCGGTTATATGTAGTGGTAGTTGGCAGGCCACAGTGAAGGATAGCCCTACATGAGCAAAGTAGAGGTAAATCAAGTTTAATTGAAATCGGGTGTAAGTTTTTAAAGCCTGAACTGTACATTGAGCAAAATGGGAAAACCGGAGGAGACAAGGGCCGGAATTTTACAGCCCTGTCATGGCGGGGCTGGGGCCATAAAATGCAGCGAGCCATTCTAAACTCCATTGATTTTGGCAGAACGTAAAATCCCGCTGCTGTAAAATTCCACCCAAGGAGTCCCACAGTTTTTGAGGTACAAGAATAGAAAGCATTAAAAGCAGGAGCCAGGAAAATGAATTTTATCACAATATAGGAATAAGAGTATCCATTCAGCCCCTCGAGCTTATTCTTCCATTCATTTGGATGATGACTGATCTGTATCTTAACTCCAGCCACCTCCCTTGGCTGGATATTCTTTTATGCCCTTGTGTATCACCTTAAGTTCAAATTAGTAATTGAACTAGCATCTACTGCTTTCTAAGGGAGAGGGTTCCTCACTTCTACCACCCTTTGTGCAAAGGGTCCAATTTTGATTTAGACTGCTCGATCATGAGGGGAGGGTGATCAGGCCTGAGTTGAATCATGCTCTCCCTCAATTCCCACATGCAGAAATTTTCCAGTGTTGAGTCAGTGGACCGAGTTCAGTAATGGGAATGCTATTAGATTCCAATTGGATTGCCAATTGTAGTATGCATTTGCCAACTCATTGTGATCTAACTCAGCATGGAACAATTTGAACATTTAAGGGGAAATTTCAGAGTGTTCAGAATTCCTATTATAAAGCAAAATTCTATGGGGACGACCCGCCACCTGTGGTTAACTAAAGATGTTAAGGAAAGCATCAAACTTAAGGAAAAAGCACACGACTCTGCAAAGATGAGTGGCAGGACAGATGATTGGACAGAATATAAAGAACAGCAGAGGAGGACTAAAAGGTTAACCAGGAGAAAGAAATTAGAGTATGAGAGGAAGCTAGCTAGAAATGTAAAAACAGCAGGAGTTTCTACAAGTATTTAAAAAGGAAAAGAGTAAGTAAAGTGAGTGTTGGTCCTCTTGAGAGTGACAGTGGGGAATTAATAGTAGATAATAAGGAAATGGTGGAAGAAATGAACAAATATTTTGCTTCTGTGTTCACTATAGAGGATGCAAAAAACACGCCAGTAGTAGCTGCAAATCAGGAGGTGAACGGGAGAAAGGAACTTGGTGAAATTGAAATCACTGGGGAAACAGTACTGAACACATTGATGGAGCTGTGGGCTGGCAAGTCTCCGGGTCCCGATGGACTGCATCCTAGGGTCTTAAAAGAGGTGGCTAATGAGATAGTCCATGTGCTGGCGTTTTCTAAAATTCACTAGATTCTGGAAAGGTTCCACCAGACTGGAAAGTAGCAAAATATAACCCCTCTATTCAAGAAGGGAGGAAGGCAGAAAACAGGAAAATAAAGGCCAGTTAGCTTGATGTCTGTTGTGAGAAAGTTATTAGAATCAATCATTAAGGAGGTTATAGCTGGGCATTTAGAAGAGCTCAAGGAAATCAGGAAGAGTCAGCATGGTTTCATGAAAGGAAAATCATGTCTAACCAGTTTATTGGAGTTTTTTGAAGGAGTAACATGTGCTGTGGATAAAGGGGAGCCTGTAGATGTACTGTACTTGGATTTCCAGAAGGCATTTGATAAGGTGCCACATCAAAGGATATTACAGAAAATAAAAGCGTATGGTGTAGGGGGTAACATATTAGCATGGATAGAAGATTGGCTGGCTGGCAGAAAGCAGAGAGTATGTATAAGTGGGTCTTTATCGGACTGGCAGGATGTGATGAATAGAGTTCCACGGGGTCTGTGCTGGGGCCTCAAATTTTTACAATTTACATCAATGATTTAGATGACAGGAGTGAAGACATGGTAGCTAAATTTGCAGATGACACAAAGATAGGTAGGAAAGTATGTTGTGAAGAGGACATGAGGAAGTTGCAGAGGGATATAGATATGTTGAGTGAGTGGACAAAAATGAAGTTGTTCACTTTGGCAGGAAGAACAAAAAAGCAGAGTATTACTTAAATGGAGAATGGCTCCATAATTCTGAGGTGCAGAGGGATCTAGGTGTTCTAGTACATGAGTCACAAAAAGTTAGTATGCAGGTGCAGCAAGTAATTAAGAAGGCTAATGGAATACTATCCTTTATTACGAGAGGAATTGAACATAAAAGTAAGGATGTTATGCTTCAATTATTCAGGGCATTGGTGAGACTGCACTTCGAATAGTGTGCAGTTTTGGTCTCCTTATTTAACGAAGGATGCAGATGGTTCAGAGGAGGTTTACTAGATCGATACCTGGAATGAGTGGGTTGTCTTATGAGGAAAGGTTGGACAGACTGGGCTTGTTTCCACTGGAGTTTAGAAGAGTGAGGGGTGGTTTGATTGAAGTAAACAAGATCCTGAACAGCCTTAACAAGGTGGGCATCGAAAGGATGTTTCCTCTTGTGGGTGAGTCCAGAAGTAGGGGGGCACTGTTTTAAAATTAGGGGTCGTCCTTTTAGGGCAGAGATGAGGAGAATTTTTTTCTCTCAGGCGAATGTGAGACTTTGGAACCCTCTGCCTCAGAAAGTGGAGGCAGGGTCATTGAATATTTTTAAGGCAGAGGTAGATAGATTCTTGTTAGGCCAGGGAATTAAAGGTTATCGGGGTAGATGGGAATCTGGCATTCGAAACACAGGCAGATCAGCCATGATCTTACTGAATGGCGGAGCAGGCTCGAGGGGTCGAATGATCCACTCCTGTTCCTATTTCTTATGTTCTAACTGTCTAATTTCCAAGTAGCAATAGTTACTGTGTAAGGCAGTCTTATACTCTGTTAAGTATATCAACTAAACAAATCGACTAATGAACCACATCTTAAAGGGGCATTGCAACAAAAACAAAACTTTAAAGAAAACTTAACGAATTAAATTGAAATAACATTTTGCGGAGAGATAATGCATTCCAGCCCCAGAAGTGGCCACTGGCCATGGAAGGCCTCAAGTCTACCAGTGGACACCATATGCTCCCTCTTCAGGGACACGCGGGCTCGAACGTTGCCATGGAAGAGAGGCTGAATGATCCCCCCACTGAACTGCCTGCTGCCGGGACCTGTTAATGACACTTTGGGCAGGCCCAGGAGAAGGCTAATGAGGTGGTCCTCTACCCTGCCCACCCTTCTTAGTGTCCCATCCAAGTACTATCCAGGCCTGAGTCTGTTTAGCTTCCAAGACCGGCATTTTCAGCCGAGCATGGCTGTAGGCTCAGCCATCGTATATAACCTTTAAATAGTTGAAAGTTGCAAATATTTGGATTGGTGCGGTGAATCTACTGGCAATCCCCTCGGAGAACAGCTGGAAAAACCCAATGATGAATGTTGAAAAGCACCAGGGCTTCAGGAAACAAAACTGTCAAGATACTTTCAGGTAAAAACTAGGCATTTGAAACAGATAACAATGACATTGCTTACTGGCATTATGTGGCATTAAAAATCTGATTCTTTGCCACATATTCACATCAGCTGTTTCCAGGATGACAGGACAGGTCTAGCAATACATTACTGCCAATTGACCCCAAGGCCAACCATTCATTCTTCCCCACACAATCCTCCCTAGCACACGGAGGGGTAAAGCATCTCTGTATTAGCAGTACTCTTGCAATTCTTAATGCAGAAATTCACACAGTTACAGAGCCAATGTTGTATTCCTAATTGAAGAATAATTTCTACAGAATGCTACTGTAAAGGCACTCGCTTCATACTGCTTTGTTGCCTTGTTAACAGTGCAGTCCCAAAGATGCCTTTTCCAAATGGTTTTCCTTCATCTATGAGTATTGCAGTGTTTGTCAACAGGCTATTAGACTGCATGGGCCATCACAACCGATCCCAAACCCGTCCACTTGCCCCCAGTGCCAACTATCCAAGTCAGAGGGGGAACACCCTGCCATTACCACTCAACACCTTTGAGACTTTGAGGCCAACTGTTGTGTTCCTACCAGTGACCAAGCTCAGGAACAAACAGGAGATATATCTGGTCTGGTGGCTCAGCCAATCCCTGGATAAACATTATGGATCAATCAGAAGTTGCTTTGAGGTCACAAATTTAATGGCACAACCGTGCCCTATGGTTCAGAAGTCATATCGCCAGGGCATTGAGCCATGGACAGGGTTGCTTCAGAAACTCCTTGTGGCTTCAGATACTCGTTCCGGACCATTCCAGGCAGCAAACCACTGGACAGTTATACTCTGCTTGGAGTAGATCCACTTCTTTGCTGATACATACTACATGCGGTGATCAGAGTGCCATTTAATTGCATTTGTCGTTAACAATGGGCCACACTCTGAAACAAAGCGTGACAATGAAGACAGTAACATTTGTTCAGTCTTGTCTGCCTGTGCTATGCCAAGGTCTAGTTGTGCAGCAGAAAGTGCTGCCCCATGGTGGGGCATTTTGATACACTACTCGGGCAAGGCAGAGGGAGCTTTACTCCACAGGTGGCTGGACTGTACCCAACTTAAAAATCTCATCAACACAAACACAAAAATCTCATCCTTGTTTTCAATCCTTGCATGACCTCATCCCCCCCAATCTCCGTAGTCCTACAACTCTCCGAGACCTCGACGCTAGCAAAATTCTGGCTTCTTGCACAACTCTGTGTATAATTGCTCCACCATTGGCACCATGCTTTCAGCTGTCTTGGCTCTAAGCTCGAGATTTCCTTCCCTAAACCTCCTTGCCTCTTCCTTCCTTTAAGACAATCTTGGAAACCTACCTCTTTTGACCAAGCTTTTGGTCTTGAACCCTAATAACTCCTTATGTGGTTTGGTGTCAAACTTTGTCTGATAACCCTTCTGTGAAATGCCTCTGAGCATTTAAATGTCTCTATATAAATGCAAGTTGCCATTGCTTGATGCTAATATGAGATACAAAGGCAAACTGCTTAAAATGACAGACATCCTGCAACTCAGAAGAACAAAATTCAAATGAGAATATATATTTTGAACAGGTCCAATCATTTACCATCTTTAGTAACAGGTCCCTAATCATCAATACTGTATTACCATCTGTAATAGGAAAATAATAGAATCCTTGCTAAAGGGGAGAATAGAAAAAAAATCTAGAAATTAGAAATGTAATAATGAATAGCCAACATGGATTTCAAATGGGAAAATCTTACTTAATCAGCTGTTTTGAATTTTTTGAGGAGGTAACTAAGAGAGGAGATAACGGTAATGAAGTAGATGTAATTTATTTGGATTTTCAAAAGGTCTTCAATAAGGTGCGACCTAATGGACTTAAGAATAAGGTTAGAGAATGTGGATCAAGGGACAAGTGGCAGGATGGATTGCTAGCTGGCTTCAAGACAGAAAGCAGACAGTCAGAGTAAAGGGTAGGTATTTAGAGATGCAGAAGGTGGGAAATGGTGTTCCACAAGGATCAGTGTTAGGATCAGAGATATGTGGATGAAACGGAAAGTGCTATAAAAGATTACACATGCATGGTGAATAAGGCTGAATGTTAATGCCTTTCCAATTACATTGTTAAGGTTTGATTACATTGTTTTACGTTAAGAGAAACAGTTGATGGGTATTAATCATCCTTGATCACATATATTTAGGGGATAGCTGGGACATTGGGTTGAGTGGGAGGAGAGCTGTGAGACTGAACAAAGCAATAAATTCTCCCGTTAAAGGAAAGCTCTGTGTCTTGGTTTCAGCTTCACTAATCGGCTTGGATCCTATTGACACTGAAGGCTCATATACACAATTGGAGCTAACAGTAAGGCAGACAAATCTGTGTCAAAGCACAGATTCTGAAAATCTGTTCAGAATTTACATTAACAATTTGGACTTTGAAATCCGAAACACAACTTCCAAATTTGCCAGTGACAGCAAATGTGGATGGGTGGGTGGGGTGGTGGGTACAATCAATACTGAGGAGGACTCCAACGAATTACAAGAGGATAGGAATAAACTAGCAAAATGGCCAAATAATTGACAAATAAAGTTCAACACAGATATGATAGTGCCTTTTGATCGCAAGAATAGCGGGGTGGGGGGGGGTGGCGGGGGTCACTTATTACTTAGAAGGTGCAAGTCCAGGTGGGGTAGAAAAACAACAGGACCCTGGAGTACAAATACACCAATCACTAAAAGTTGTGCCCTAGGTTTGCAAAGCCATAAAAAAAGCAAAGAACTAGGCTTCACTCGTATAGGGATAGAATTGAAACGCAGCGAGGTTATGCTAAATCTGTACCAAACTATGGTTAAACCACACATATGAATACTGAATGCAGTTCTGGTCGCCATATTATAAAAAGGACACAGAGGCACTAGAGAGGGTGCAGAGAAGATTTATAAGGATGATAGCAGAAATGTGTGGGTATCAGGAAAGGATTGACAGTCTGGGTCACTTTGCACTTGAAAAGATAATGCTGAGGGGTGACCTAATGGAGGTCTTTGTATTCACTATCAAAACCTTTCATAATTTTAAAGAGAGACATAATGGAGACTGTTTCATCTTGTGGTCCACCAATATAAGATAGTCACCAAGAAATCCAGCGGGAAATTCAGAAGAAACTTCTTTACCCAAAGAGTGGTGAGTATATAGAACTCGCCACCACAGGGAGTGGATGAAGCAAATAGTACAGATGCATTTCAGGGGAAACTAGACAAGCACATGAGGGAGGGGGAATAGCGGGTTACGATGGTTGATTTAGATGAGGGAAAATGGGAGGAGGTTCGAGCGGAACACAATCCCCAGCATGGACTGGTTGGACTGAATGGCCTGTTTCTGTGCCATATTTCCTACATAATTTCCTATGTAATCCTATGTATCTCCTACCATGCACTAGGTTTTAGTGAGTTCACTGTGGTCACAATATTCATGGGGCAACCACAGTACGCGCCCAAATTTCAGGCAAGTGACTGTGCGCCATTGCAAAGTTGTCCTGGGAGTCGAGCATAACAGCTCATCAGCCATGAAAGCTGAACACGATGCGGAGATCACAACAACAACTTGCATTTATATAGCACCCTTGACCTTCCAAGCTGCTTCACAGGAGTGCTGCCGGACAAAATCTGACAGGGACTAACCACGGGATTCTCACAAAAGCAAAATATACATGTGATTTTTCACACTCTGGACCTTCCCTCCTGAATTGTGCAGTGAAGCTCCAGCTTTAGTACAAAGGTCCCGGCAACGCTAAAAGCCCCACCGTGCTGCGAAACTACTTCTCCGGAAACACTTCCCCAGTATAAATGAGGCCTCACAGTTTGGGGGTGTTGAGGGGGAGGGGTGGGTGGGGTGGTTAGGGGGCAGTGGGATTTCTCATTTCACAACACAAAAATGGGAAAATGCCCACTTTTCCCACCCGCTTTAACTGCTAATAAAATTAGGAAAAACAAGTGACATCCCACAGCGGGTGAAAAGCATTTCAGTAAACAGGAGGGAGGGAGAATGGGGAAAGAGGGGCAATAAAAGGGAAAAAAGTACACACACACACACGCTGACACACGAACACACACATACACACACACGCTCACACGCTGACACACATACTGAAACTTACAGACACACACACACGAGCACATACACACACACATACTTAAAACCAGGCAATTTTGTAAAAGAGAACTTCCACCTTTGCTTTCCAAATGAAAAGCAAGTAGATTAAAATGAGTTTTTGAAATTGTTGCAGAGTGCAGTTAGTCTGAGTTGTGGGCACATTAAAACATAAGCACTCATTGTGGACGACTCTGCTCACACATGTGGTTGATTATGCAAATCCCTCACCAGCACCAGCTGCCATATGAACGTGTAAAACAGCCTTCTACCTGAGGCACTCAAGCTCATTAATTATTTACATTATTATACATACATCACACATGCCCAGATGTGAGATAGACACTTTCCATAATGACACCCCTTGGCCATATTCTTCAAATATGTGCTGAGATGTAGTCATTGGGTACCAGGGTCTCCCACACACTAGTCAGGCGGGCAGCGCCTCCCCACAAATTGGAATGGCGTCTGAAAGGTGCCCGATGGGTACCCTGCCAATATCAAGTTTCAATTGCATTACAGCTGCTAGGACACAGCCAGGTTTGCCAACACTAGTGACCACCAGCCCTGAAGATTTCATCATATGACCTCCTGAAGACCAACCTCCACCACTGGTTGACCAACATGTCCATCCATATGGTGCCCTGACTTCCCTGCCAATGGAGAAGCCGATAGGTTCTTCATTACCCAATGGAATGATTCTCAACGTCAGTCAAAACAGCCCTTTTCTACCCCACAGCCTTCCATTTTTTATATATAATTAATAATTGAAAGCGTCTAACGAAAATGAAAAAAAAAGCTTTTTTTAAAGTCCTGATGATTTTGTCCCCAGGTCGCTCAGAGCACTGCCCTGTCGATCAATCTTCAGTTCCTAGCGAAGCCAGGACATGGTGTCAGCGTTGGGTAGCCCAAGACACAGGCACCTATCAGCCCAGCACAGGTCCAAGCGCTGGGTCAGCTGTGGTTCAGTGGAAAGCACTCTTAGCTCTGTATCAGTGGGTCATGAGTTTAAGTCCCACTCCAAATACTTGAGCACAAAATTGTGGTTGACACTGCCAGCACAATAGTGAGGGAGTGCTGCATTGTCAGAGGTGCTGTTTTTCGAATGAGACTTGAAGATCACAATTTGAAGAAGGGTAGGTGAGTCCGCCCTGGTGAGCTGGCCAATAATTGTGGTCTGGTCAACCAACAGCAATAAATGAAAACAAATTATCTGGTCATGATCACATTGCTATTAGTGGGAGCTTGCTGAGTGCAAATTGGCTGTTGTGTTTCCCACATTACAACCATGAGTACACTTCAAAAGTATTTCACTGGCCGTAAGGCATTTTGGGATATCCTGAGGTAGTGAAAGGTGCTTTATAAATGCCTTTCTATGCGTTATTATAAATGAGGCAATGCTGTTGCCATTACCATTTCATGAGGTGGTTCTTCCGCAAAGTGCCCCCAGTGGTAAATAGTAAATGGATATCAACCACTCAGCCCTCTCCTCTTGATTCCACAATATGGTTTTTGTACTGCAGCTGGCTGCCTGTTTGGTCTGAACTCTCAACCCAAATGGTTAACGTCTCTTTTCTGACTCAGCTGCTGACTGACTTGCTTTGAATTTTCTGCATTCTCTGGTTTAGTTGCCAGATTTCTTTCCCCTTTTCTTCCTATTAATCCAAAGGCTTACAATTGTGCCTAGTTTGATCTTAGTGTTCCCCATCAGACTTAGGCCAAAACAGCCCTATGTGTGAGACCCAAGATGAACCCTTACCCACGTTCCCACATCCTATGAGTGTGCTTCCCGAGAGGTCACATGCCTTGCATTTTTGTTCAGTTTTCTTCTATTTCCTGAGAAATGCAAGTGCATGTGTACTCAGAAAAAAAGGTTAGCAAAGTTGAACACTTTTTCCTTTGTGTTTTCTGCAAACTTGTTATATTACAAATGCCATGACACATTCATCGTTCTTTCATGGAAACATAGAAAATAGGAGGAGTAGGTCATTCGCCCTTTCAAGTCTGCTCCACCATTCAATGTGATCATGGCTGATCCTCTATCTCAATGCCGTACTCCTGCCCTCTCCCCATACTCCTGAATGCCTTTAGAGTCCAGAAATCCATTTCCTTCTTATTATCTATTTCTTTCTCCGCTCTTTTCCTCCATGAACCCATCTTTTTCCTCCCATTTCATCCCCACTCTCGCTGGAAGTTGCAGAATCTCTGAGGTATGGTTCCATGGGGTGCTTGCCAGTGGCTGGTACTTGTCTCCGTTGGTAATGCTATCCTCTGAGTGAGCCAGAAGCTCAGGGTTGAAGACCCACTGTGGACTTGAGCACATTAATCAAGGCTGACACTGAATGCAAAATATCCCACGGTACGTTTCAAAAAGAGAGCAGAGAGTTCTGCCAAAGTCCTGGCTCAGATCCAACACCCAGAAAGACAAATGATCTGGTCATCCTTCCACTGGCTGCTCGTGGGATCTCAGGTACAAAAACAAATGCTGCATCTTCCTACTTACAACAGTGAGTAAATTTCAAAAGTCATTCATTTTCTGTAAAGCTCTGTGGGAATGTCCAGCTCTGTCCTGTGTAAATGTAAGATCTTTCCTTCAAACCATCCTAAGTTGTCATGCTTCAGATGTGAGCGTAAATATTGAGAGTTAGCCATTTGATATGTCCTTTTCAAAACCAACATCATAACATTTCAGCAGGAGAGCACAGAGGCAGGAAAACAACATTGATTTTTATCCCTTCCTAAGCCCAGAGGATCTGTGACCAACTGTAGTGAGCTAAATATACTAGATCCACCCCTACCCCACCCCTACCCCACCGCCACATTCACACCTACCCCATTGCCACTCCCACCCCTACCCCACCGCCACATTCGCACCTACCCCACTGCCACCCCCACCCCTATCCCACAGCCATGACCACCCCTACCCCACTGCCACACCCACCCCTATCCCACCACCACATTCGCACCTACCCCACTGCCACCCCCACCCCTATCCCACCGCCATGCCCACCCCTACCCCACTGCCACACCCACCCCTACACCACCACCACATTCGCACCTACCCCATTGCCACTCCCACCCCTACCCCACCGCCATGCCCACACCTACCCCACCGCCACATTCGCACCTACCCCACTGCCACACCCACCACAACCCCACCACCATGCCCACCCCTACCCCACCGCCATGCCCACCCCTACCCACCGCCGCACCCACCCCTACCCCACCACCACATTCGCACCTACCCCACTGCCACCCCCGCCCCTACCCCACCGCCGCGCCCACCCCTACCCCACCGCCATGCCCACCCCTACCCACCACCGCACCCACCCCTACCCCACCACCACATTCGCACCTACCCCACTGCCACCCCCGCCCCTACCCCACCGCCGCGCCCACCCCTACCCCACCGCCATGCCCACCCCTACCCCACCGCCGCACCCACCCCTACCCCACCGCCGCACCCACCCCTACCCCACCGCCGCACCCACCCCTACCCCACCGCCGCACCCACCCCACCCCACCGCCATGCCCACCCCTATCCCACCGCCGCACCCACCCCTACCCCACCGCCGCACCCACCTCTACCCCACCGCCATGCCCACCCCTACCCCACCGCCGCACCCAACCCTACCCCACCGCCGCACCCACCCCTACCCCACCACCATGCCCACCCCTACCCCACCGCCGCACCCACCCCTACCCCACCGCCGCACCCACCCCTACCCCACCGCCATGCCCGCCCCTACCCCACCGCCACACCCACCCCTACCCCACCGCCGCACTCACTCCTAACCCACTGCCACGCCCGCCCCTACCCCACCACCACACCCACCCCTACCCCACCGCCACACCCACCCCTACCCCACCACCACACCCACCCCTACCCCACCGCCGCACCCACCACTACCCCATCGCCGCACCCACCCCTACCCCACCGCCGCACCCACCCCTATCCCACCGCCGCACCCACCCCTACCCCACCGCCGCACCCACCCCTACCCCACCACCGCAACCACCCCTACCCCACCGCCGCACCCACCCCTACCCCACCGCCATGCCTGCCCCTACCCCACCGCCACACCCACCCCTACCCCACCGCCGCACTCACTCCTAACCCACCGCCATGCCCGCCCCTACCCCACCACCACACCCACCCCTACCCCACCGCCACACCCACCCCTACCCCACCGCCGCACCCACCCCTACCCCACCGCCGCACCCGCCCCTACCCCACCGCCGCGCCTGCCCCTACCCCACCGCCGCACCCACCCCTACCCCACCGCCGCACCCACCCCTACCCCACCGCCATGCCCACCCCTACCCCACCGCCACACCCACCCCTACCCCACCGCCGCACTCACTCCTAATCCACTGCCACGCCCGCCCCTACCCCACCACCACACCCACCCCTACCCCACCGCCACACCCACCCCTACCCCACCGCCGCACTCACTCCTAACCCACTGCCACGCCCGCCCCTACCCCACCACCACACCCACCCCTACCCCACCGCCACACCCACCCCTACCCCACCGCCGCACTCACTCCTAACCCACTGCCACGCCCGCCCCTACCCCACCACCACACCCACCTCTACCCCACCACCACACCCACCCCTACCCCACCACCGCACCCACCCCTACCCTACCGCCGCACCCACCCCTACCCCACACCACATTCGCACCTACCCCACTGCCACCCCCGCCCCTACCCCACCGCCATGCCCACCCCTACCCCACCGCCGCACCCACCCCTACCCCACTGCCACGCCCGCCCCTACCCCACCGCCGCACCCGCCCCTACCCCACCACCGCACCCGCCCCTACCCCACCACCACACCCACCCCTACCCCACCGCCGCACCCACCTCTACCCCACCGCCGCACCCACCCCTACCCCACCGCCGCACCCACCCTTACCCCACCGCCGCACCCACCCCTACCCCACCGCCGCACCCACCCCTACCCCACCGCCATGCCCGCCCCTACCCCACCGCCACACCCACCCCTACCCCACCGCCGCACTCACTCCTAACCCACCGCCACGCCCGCCCCTACCCCACCGCCACACCCACCCCTACCCCACCGCCGCACCCACCCCTACCCCACCGCCGCACCCACCCCTACCTCACGCACCCACCCCTACCCCACCGCCGCACCCACCCCTACCCCACCGCCGCACCCACTCCTAACCCACTGCCACATCGGCCGTACGCCTACCATATCTGCACATGCCCAGTGCCACAATCGAAGATGTTGCAGTCACATGGCTGAACCTGTTGTTTTCCACATTTCTCCCTGGCTAACGTCATTTCATTTAATTGTTTCAGGCCTCCGATATTTTTCAGATTCTGGCCAATTCTGCTCAATGGGACTTGGTTCCATGTGAATATTTTTGACAATCGGCTTCGCCATTCCCGCTCAATGTGCCTGCCTCCCTCCTGCTCACCTGATCTCCCTGTTACTCCACGCACCCCAACCCGACATGCTCATAGTGCCTGAACTAGCGCTATAAGTGCTTTAAATGCTCACCTTTGCAGCGAGAATCAGCGGCTTGGCATCAGAAAGTGCACAAGCAAAATAAATTGAACAATCTAAGGGAATAAATCAAACAGTTCTGGAATTTGATAGTGCAATCAATAAAGCTAAAGGTCAGGAGTCCACTTGGCAATAAAAGGCAGAATAATTCCCTGAATAAGTTGGGTGAAGTCTAAAACTATGCAATCCTATGATCCTAAAGATTCCCATCATGGCCTCCAATCTAAATACTGCTGTTCCAGTCATAACCAATTCAAGGTATTGGCAATCTAGCATAAAACATTTGTGGAGAAACAGATGAAAGAGGGCAAGTAGGTGGAGTTAACTGACAGATCTACGTGAATGACAGCACAGGCTCAAGAGGCTGAATGGCCTACTCCTGGGCACGGTAGCAAAGTGGTTGTTTTGCTGGGCCAGCAATCCTGCAGCCTGGGCTAACGGCGGGATTGTCCGCACACGCCCGCTGACGCCATCTTCTGGTCCCGTCGCAAGTCAGTGGACTTCTGGCTGGGGCGCCGCCTCTCCTGCAGCAGGCCCCACCCGCGACAGGGCCTGAAAATCCCGGCCTAAGGCCCTGGAGACATGGGGGATATGCCACCGTGTTATGTGGGCGGGCCAATTAAGGCCCACCCAGCGTGACGCGCACACAGAACCGCTGAGCGCTCCCTGTGCAGGTTAGGGGGAGGCAGGAGGGTCGGGGCCTGCCCTCTTTCGCACTGAGGCACGGAGCTGCTTCAGGGAGATTATTCTCATTATTAAAACTTCAAAAAAAAATGGAAAGAAAATGAATTTTAATAAAACATTTTATTGGATTTACAAACACTTCAGGAAACCTCATCCCGCCCGTGGATGAGGTTTCACGATAAATGCGAAGGCCGCCTGGACTCTTCGCCTGCGCCCCCCCCCCACCCCCCCCCCCCCCCGCCCCCGCCAACCTTAAGGCTGGACGGGCAGCTTCATTAATTAGTTTAATTGGTTGTTAAATGGCCTTAATAGGCCTTTGACAGTTTGGCAGACTCACAGCCGACTCCGGGGTGCACCCGCCGAACTGAAGATCGGAATGACACGCGGTGAAACCAGGACACACGCCCCACGTCACTGCGCGTCCCTTTACATGTCGTTTAATGGGCCCCGCCTCCACTCACCGACCAGAAGATTCAGCCCCTAGACTGAAATCCCACCACAACAGCTGGGGGAATTTAAATTCAATCAATGAAATAAGTCTGAAATTTTTACAAAACTAGCATTTCGTAATGGTGGCCATGAATGGTGACCAGGTTGTCAGAAAAACCCAGCTGGTTCTTAATGCCTTTTAAGGAAGGAAATCTGCGTCCTGACCTGGTCTGGACTGTATATGTGACTCCAGAACCACGGTTAATGTGGTTGACTCTTAACTGTCCACCAAAATGGCCTAGCAAGCCACTTGGTAGTATTCTCATCAGCACCATCTCAAGCGTACTGAGGGATGGGCAATAAAGGCTGGATTTACCACCGATGCCCATATCCAGTGAATGAATAAAGCAAACCCCTGTTTCTAATGTTAATACCCAATCCCAACATCTTCAGCTACAGATTGTGACTACGGGAATATAGTGACAAGGACTAGCACAAGCTCTGAGCAAACACAACATCTCCTAGCTTGAAAAATCACTGATTGTTGAAAGAGAGCTAGCCATTCAGGTGTGAAAAAGGTATCTGCACAGAAAGGAACCCCATCTGGAGAACAGATTAACACACAGATGTTAGATTGTAATTCTCCACTTTGTAAGATGTTTGCGGCATTTCAACAGCTAGCTTACATCAAGAGAAAAAAATCTCAACTAACTGTGAACTACAGACAATAGGGAACAGGAATATCCCACTGTTAAACAGAATCTTACCATCAGTCCCAATGTGAAATATGAATCCCTTGCAATAAACTATCAACTTTAACATCCTTTTGCTTTTTAGAGAGGAAGGCAAAGAAAGAAACAGAGGGGCAGGTAACATCAAGTAGAGTAGAGGCATTTATTCATTTTATCCCTTTCCCTCTTCGCCTGAGGATCTCCAGGGCATTGCTCACAGTGGGTTAGAGGATACTTTCTTGTACAATAGGAGTGTTGTCAATTAGGTATGATGGCAAAAGCATTACCAGATGTGACCTGTACCGTATATAATGGTGTTAACTTTGGCTTAGTAGCATTCTCGCCTCCGAGGTGGAAGGTTGTGTGGTCAGGCCCCAATCCAGAGATTTGAGATGAAAATCTATGCTGACAGTTCAGCGCAGTAGTGAAGGAGTGCTGCACTGTTGGAGGTGCCATCTTTCAGATGAAATGTTAAATCGAGACCCCTTCTGCATTCTCAGGTGGATGTAAAAGATCTTATGGCACTATTCTGAAGAAGAGCAGACTGTGTCCTGGTCCAAATTAAACCCTCAACCCCAACCCCACTTTAAAAAATCCACAGATTAAACCGGTCACTATCATGCTGCTGTTTACAGGGCCTCACTGCTTAAAAAATCTGGCCACCGCATTTCCTGCATTGCAATGATGGCTGCACTTCAAAAATGCTAGAAAGAGCTTTGGAATGTCCGGGGGTCATCGAAAGGTGGCATTTCTGAGAGTGCAGTGCTCCCTCAGTAAAGCAGTCAGCCTTAAGATCATAAGATACAGGAGCAGGGATAGGCCATTCAGCCCATCAACGCTGCTCCGGCATTCAATAAATTCATGGCTGATCTGATTGTGGCCTTAGCTCAATTTTCATGACTGCATAACCCTTGACTACCTTGTAGATCAAAAAATGTCTCCCTCAGCCTTGTACATATTCAGTGACCCCAACCTCCACTGCTCTCTGGGGGAGAGAATTCCAAAGACTAACAACCCTCAGAGAATAGAAATTCCTTCTCATTTCTTTCTTAAATGGGGGACCCCTTATTTTTAGACTGTGCCCCCAGTTCTAGATTCCCCCAAGAGTGGAGACATCCTCTCAGAATCTACCCTATCTCTTGTTCTTCTAAACGCCCAATTAACATAGGTCCAACCTGCTCAATCTTTCCTCATAAGCTTTGATTGTGTGCTCAAGTCTATGCAGTGGGATTCAAATCTCACAACCTTCTAACTCAGAGGCGAGAATGCTACCAACTGAGCCAAAGCCAACACTGTGGCCCCTAGACCAGAGAGAACAGAGGGAACCAGGTTCAATATTTTTGGGACACAAGTTGGGATGTGACTCATGCAGTTTTGTGACCATTTGTTTGGGTGAATTTATATACGCCTTCTTCATCATTGTTGAATTACAAACTGCTAAAAGATGCTCTACTAACCAGGGAATATGCTGATTCCAACCTGCAAGACTTGGAACACAACACTCAATACAAATTTATACAAAGTGTACTTTAATGTTGTTTTAATTTAGATTCTGGCAGACTGGTGTCAATGACACTGCAAAATCCAATTCCCTTATTCCAGTGACAGCATTGTAGATGCATGAAAAGTGGGACATTTAAGCCAGATTTGGCAATGTAAACACTGTAGGCTTACAGGCACCAATCTCCTGATATTGGAGTTGAAACAAGGCTACTAATTTAAGTTCATCAACTCAATTGACTCTGACTTCTGTCTCCGCCAGTGTTGCCACAACATAATGCTGCACTCCATACACATCCCAACTTTGGAAGGGCAAAACCTATCATTTAGTTTTAACTGCTGGGTGATTTTTCACGGTTTAAGTAGACACTGAACGAAACCTTCCACATCCACCATGCCACTTTTATAATTCCACCTGACAACCGTGAAAGAGCGCACATGGAACGAAGCACATTGAACACAAGCAGCCATCCAATGCAGGACATCCAGACCCAGTGGTTTCAGAATGACGCAGTGCCTTTTATCATCACTGTGTTTTGAAGGAAGTCTTTGAGAGGCAACGTGTATACGCATGTTCTCCTCAATACAAAACAATAATTGCTCACTTATCACATATCAGATTAAACATTCCTTACAGGTCAATAAAGATCTTTGGAGCACTATTGCTGCTGCTTCAGGAAACAAGTCCAAGAATGTGGCAAAAAACTAATATCTCTTTCAGAAATGGCCTGAAAGTAAGCGATAGATCAACGACAACTTGTATTTACATTGCTCCCTTAATGAAACAGAACATCCCAAGGCAATTCAAAGGAGCGCTAAGCAAAATTAGATACCGGACCGCATGAGGAAATATCAGGTCAGTTGGTGAAAAGCTTGGTCAAAGAGTTAGGTTTTAAGGAACATCTTGAAGGAGGGAAGAGAGTTGGAGACGTGAAGGGAGGATATTCCAGAGCTTAGGGCCTGGACAATGATGCAGCAATTAACATCAGGGATGCTCGAGAGGTCAGAATTAAGCGAGTGCAGATATCCCGGAGGGTGGTAAGACTGGAGGAGGTTACAGAGATAGCCAGAAGCAAGGGCATGGAAGGATTTGAAAACAAGGACAAGAATTTTAAAATCAGGATGTTGCATGACAGGAAGCCAGCAAGCGTAAGGACAATTGGTGAATAGAACTTGGTGCAACTAAGAACATGGCAGCAGAGTTTTGGATGATCTCAAGTTTACAGAGGAGACGTTAGAATAGTGAAGCCAAGGGGCCACAACTGTCGAATTCCTAACCCTCTTCATCTCTCTCTCTTTCTCCCTTCCTTAGAGACTCTCCTTAAAGCTTACCTCCCAAGTTTTCACTCATTTCCCCTAACAAGTCTTTTTTAGGCTGATCTCAAAGTGCTCAAACCTATTTAACAATCTGAATAAAACAATCAGAAGTTTAATGGCAGATAAAGCCAAAGAGCATTCTCCATTATCCACCCATTTCCATTACTTGTCAAGCGGGTCCTGCAGCTTTGACTCTTTATGGAAGCTCCACAGTAGATCACTAAGGAACGTGGCTAAATTGTTGCCGCAATATGCACTATGATACAGCTTACCCTCTCAAGGCAGGTCCAATTTAATTCCATCTGTGAACTGCATTATTTACCCACTTCTGAGTCCGAAAGAGCATAGCATTTTCCAGCCATGCACAAACTTACATGCAGGTTTAAACAGGACACAGTGGGTCAGGACAGCATTTTTAAAAGAAATCTAGATTTGATTGTAATTTGCATAACATAACATCACAAAGAAGCTTCTGTACTGAGAGCAGCAGCCTGGACAGCTAAATGGGTTAATTGTGAATGGAGTCAATAAACCAGCCTCTTGGAACATGGCTACAGTGTAATTAAATTGTAGGCTGGATTTCCTGTTGCACTTTATAGCACAATAATAAGGCTCCCCAGTCACTTCTATTTGCAGAATTAATATTCTGCAAAATTATAACACCATGTATTGTAACGGGCTAGTGTTGCTTTGAGCCGTGACCCCCACAGCACAAGTAACAGGAGCTGCTACTGTTTGTGAGCAGGTCTGCCTGTGGTTGAATCCCAGCCTCTTCCAGCTGAACAGCTCTCAATATAGGGGGTGTCACCACACTGCCATATGCCCATATATCATTAAAGGTAGTTACCATTCATTAGGAATAAATTAGCCATTACTTATACATGTTAAAATTAGAAAGGCATTTAATCCTGAAAATTATTCTTGTAGTTAAATAAATGAAGGACACTTAGCATTCTTAGCAATATTAAAAAAAAAATCATTACTGTCTCAATCGTTTTTTTTTTGGCCGAACCTTCTCTTCTGACTCTGGGCAGTGTGTATTCCCGCAGCCATTGGCTGCTCTCCAGATCCTCATCCACGTGACAGTGTGAACCTTGTCACTCCAGAGTCAGAAAGCCATCCAAGTACAAGGGCCTTTGCTGTCCAGGTCAGCTGACATTTACACATGACCTTTCCATCCCAGCAGCGACTCAGATTTCATCTAATGCCCTGGACCTGGAAACATCCCAAGAAGCTTTACGGCAGGGAGAAATGACAGTAAGTTTAAGTGGGGCAGGTATACTGGATGGATGAATGCAGCTCCAACAACACACAAGAAGCTCGATACCATCCACGACAAAGCAGCCCGCTTGACTGACACACCATCTACCACCTTCAGCATTTACTCCCCACACCACTGACGCACAGTGGCACCAATGTGTACCATCTGCAAGACCACTGTAGGAACTCATCAAGGCTCCTTCAACAGTACCTTCTAAACCCACAACTTCTGCCACCTCGAAAGACATGGGCAGCAGATACAAGGGAACATCACCACCCGGAAGTTCCCCTCCAAGTCACTCATTTTCCTGACTTGGAAATATATCGCTGTTCCTTCACTGTCGCTGGGTCAAAATCCTGGAACTCCCTCTCTAACAGCACTGTGGGTGTACCTACACCACATGGACTGCAGCAGTTCAAGAAGGCAGCTCACCACCACCACCTCAAGGGCAATTAGGGATGGGCAATAAATGCTGGCCCAGCCAGCGACGCCAACACCCCAGGAAAGAATATAAGTAGTTTTGGGAAAGTGGTTAAAAATGGCGGGAAGTGAGATAGAGAGGTTTAGGAATTCCAGAAAGTAGGGCTGAGAGGGCAATGGTGGAACTATAGGGAGGTTGGGTTCAGGATTGAAGATACAA